>NC_051158.1:150140331-150440331 GCF_013339745.2 Dermacentor silvarum | reverse complement strand
AATAAATGCTCTTACACAAGAAAGTAGCTCATTTAGTGCTACCGAATAATATAGGTTGTTGTGTATTGATGTATATTATGGGTAAGAAAAGGACATGAGTTGTTACTTGCGTGCTCACCGGCTCTCCCAAAACGCCTAGGCGCGCCGCCTACAACACGTACGGTATCTGTTCAGTTCGCTGATGTCTTGCTAACCTCTCACTCGCCTAACACCCTCCTATATCCTTTTTAACACAAAAGTGTTTTATGTGGGAGTCCACCACGAACTTCCTGTAACGGATGTGACGTCGGCGCGAACGCGTGAAATGAGCTCTTCACAGGGATGGCTCCTCCATCTAGGAGCAGTGAAACGAAGTACTGCATCATGACCCTAACGAGCGCCGACCGTGAGCGCTTCGTTAGCCTCAGTGCTGCGGAGGCTCCAATGCGGTGTAGCCTGGTGTAGGCCTTCTGCTGAGGTGACGACGCAGTTTCCGCACATAGTTTGCCTTTCGCGTCTGATTAGCCTGTGATGCCTCGTCGCCTCCGGAGTGCAGCTTAAACATGCATCATGAGTGCTACACGCTGCCTACTGATTCACTTGCGATGGCATAAACGTAACAAAACTGCCGCGCTAGGAGGCACAGAAAGGCAACAGCGTCGACGGGCGAATCTTGTTTTTGTCGGGCGAGGGACACACCAGCTTGAAGCAGAACGCCTTCGCGCGTTCGCGGCGCACGGTGCGAACTCTGCCACTCGCATTCCTGAAGCTGAGAGCGTCGCAACTGGCTGCCCATGACTCTACGGAGCCGGACCCAAATGCTCGTACCTTCGCCGAAGCGACTCGGCAGGAGGATGCCGCTCACCAACAGGACGCTGCGCGCCAATCAAGCCGGCAACACGGTCTCTAATGCGCAAATCGTGCGCCTTTCGCTGCAGCGTACCTTGCTTTCACGAAGCACAGATGCAACAGCTTCTGTGAAGACACGATTCACATTCGTGTTCTACCGCTTCCTATGAAAGATGTATCAATCATATTTTCTTTTCTGGCCACCTTCTCACTCTACCATTCTTGTCCCATCATTATAGAAACCACGCCTTGAGACGTCAAGCGACCGGGCTCTTTATTTTTAACAGCGAAGCTGTTCATTAAGCCAGCCATAATTTGTGGTTTGTGGTTCGTATCAAGAAACTATCAAGAAATAAAAGAGAATAAACTTTCTTGCCGTGGCGGGATTCGAGCACGCGTACCCACGGTCCCAAGGCGAGCGTCGTAACCACTAGGCTATACAGCCACTTTTTTTTTATTGCCGATCTTTGAATTGACAGAAACAAACTAATGTGCACACATTCAAATATCACATTTGGAAGCAATTATACAGGATGTAAGAAAAAAAAGGAAGGGAAAAACATACAAGCCGCCCCTCCGTGTTGGACCGGCGTTGTCACATCAAAATTCCTTCATGGCTGTCAAAGGTTCTGGCCTTGACAGCCAATCCGGCACACACTCTTGCATTTTCTGTGCTTCAATAAATCTTGCAATACATTGTTTGAAATGAATACGTGCAGGCCTAGCGTCAGTATCACAATGGTACCCCGCCCTTCGTGCGCGCCATAAACAGTGGAGCGCATTCATTGTGATAAAGTCGTAGGGCACCCGGTCGTCATCCTTAATTGCTAAAAATCTTATCCCGTGGGGGTCCAGCGGCAACTCTTTGTTGAGTTTTCGCTGTAACACACCCCAGAAGTAAACCCCCTCCCAACAGTGCAAAAAGACATGGTCAATGGTTTCGGGCTGCTTGCAGATCAAGCAATGTGATCCCCATGGTATACAGTACAACCCCGTTCTTTCATAAAAGTCTTGACGGAGAGCGTTACGGTGTGGAGCTTAAAGAAAAAGTTTTTTTCCCCATGGTGGTACCTTCATGCGTTTCACCCGTTTGAGTACATCCTGTCCTGGCCCTCCACTGTATGGGGCTCTGTAGAATGGCACTGGGAAAAGTACATCACAAGGATCTCTGTACAGTGTTTTCATTTTCACTTCACTGAGATAATCATTCGAAAAACGCACAGACAGGAAGCGTACACTATCGACCACTTCCTTGAAATATACAGCCACGCTGGCAGAACATGCATTTATGCGAACCATATCATTGCGTTCGAGCGTCGTCGTCTTCGTCCACAGCTGGCGCGTTCGCACGCTCGTGCTCTGCGAGGTGAAGAAGAGTTTTTGCGCGCTATATGCTCAGAAGAGAGATAAAGAAAATAGACAGTTTTAGTTTAGCGTTAGCGTAATAGCGGGGTTACTGGAAATAGCGTTACCGTTACGCAAATGAACTTTGCAGAGAGTTTTAGTATAGCGTTATAGCGTAGTTTACGTGCGGGACGCTATTCCATTACGCTTTGAATTTCGCATACATAGGGTACCTAATTCTATGTGTGTGTGCCTCCGGACAGTGCGATAAGCAGCGCAATGGCAGCCAGGAGCGCTTTGTATTTTTACTTCACATGTCCGTCGATCTGCAACGAAACAGACAAGCAGTACAAGCTGTCTACCATAGCCTCCGAAATCCTCCCATCTCAGAGGCCATATGTCGTCGTCGCGCTTATCTCCCGACTTTATCGACAGGTGGCGCTCACATCTCGGAGACTCACGAGTGAAGCCGACGGGAGCGGACGTGTCGAGTCGAGGTGCCATTTCAGCGCAGCAGGAGCAGCGTGCCAAAGAGATAAGTTTTGTTATTTTATATTTCACTTTTTGGTTTTTTTAGGAGGGTTAGCTTAGCCAAGCAATCTTTATAAATTATTTTAAGGCTTTCTCACTTTCTTGGTCTTCTCGCTTAGATAAAAGTAGGTAAAAAAAAATTTTTTTTTCCCACATCTAGGCCTTGTTAGTACGAGATGATGGTTGGTACTAGGGGGAACCCACGCGTGCGTTGTTCTGAGTGCGAGCGTTCCTACGCGCTGGAAGAAACGCGGTTTAAGTCAGCACGCGAAGCGAATGGTGCAGATTTTATCTGTAGGATGTGTGTGCTAGGGTCGCGGCTAGACCGCCTAGAGCAAGACAAAGATAAGTTAGCTAAGCGGGTTGGAAAGCTAGAAAAGGAACTTGAAATCGAGCAGAAGCGGAGGAAGGAGGCAGAAGAAAAGCTAGCTAACGCAGAAATCCAGCTGAGCGCCACCATTCTGCAAAGCAATGATGAACGCATCGAGGCGAGCACCACGAACGGAGCTGGCTCCGATGCGAGTGCAGAGACAGCCGAACCCGCCACGCCGGGAAGCAGTGGCGGAAACGTCAGTGATAATCACGAAGGGGATACCACTGACGCGGCCGGGGAAGAAAACAAAACCAAGGGCAAGGATAAGAAAGGAGGGGAGGGCATTGTGACTTCGGGGGCAGCTTTCGGCGGTGAGGGGGAAGGAAAGCGTCGAGTTGTCTTTGTTGGGGATTCCAACATGCGTAAAGTAGAACCGGCGATAGCAGAGAGGGTAGGGGCAGACGAACGAGTCCAGGTTAGCGCGCTTCCCGGAAAGCCGATTAGAGAGGTGATAGCGAAGGCCAAGGAACGCATGTGAGACACCTAGTGGTGATAATGGGCGCAGTGATTGACGTACTGAACGGACGAGGAGCAGGAATCACAAAGCAAATAGCCAAAGGGGTCACCGACCTGCGGAATGTTTCAAAAGAAGTACAAATCGCGGTGTGCACGGTGCCAGAGGTTGAAAGGCAGGGTTATAAAATTGAAAGGGCAGTTCTTGCAGTAAACAGGGAAATTTGGACTCTAGCTAAAGCAATGAATTTTACGGTCATTGACATCAACCGAGAAGTGCACCGAGCAGGCCGCGAAGGCTCTTTTGTGCGTGACGGGATACATTTTAGTGAAAGTGTAGCAACACCGGTCGGAAGTCGATTCGCGGCACGAGCTGTAGCTTTTTTAGGCGGGCCCCAGGCAATCAGGAAGCAGGATTGAGTATTGAACATAGCGAAACACCAGTAAAGGGCAGAATTAGGCGACCAGGAGTCAGGAAAAGGCGCAGAAAGGATAAGAATAGAGAACGTAAAATTTGCTACATTAACATGCAGGGTGGTCGTAAGCAGGAAAAATGGCTGGAAATTCAAACGCAACTGAATGATGAAGCGATTAGCGTGTACACCTTGACCGAAACGCATCTACGAGATTTGGAGCAGCCGCCTGTTATTGACAACTTTGTATGGGAAGGGTGCAACAGAATGACCGGGTCAAGGAAAGGCGGAGGCGTAGGCGTACTAGTTAGGCGAGGTCTGAAGTGGCGAAGGGTAAACGAGACATGTAAAGAGCATTTATGGATTAGTGGTACATGGCAAGGTAAAAAGACGTGGCTGGGAGTAGCTTACCTATGGACAGGTAGTGATAGCAGGGAAAAAAATAAGGAATTGGTAGATTGCATTAGAAGCGATATTAATGAGTTCAGTAACTCGGGCCAGGTGATATTAGTGGGAGATATGAACGCGCACATGGACGATTTAGACGGATATACTGATTACAACGGCTCTCTAGTGCTGGATTTGTGTGATGAACAGAACCTTATAGTAGTTAACAGGGAAAATAAGTGTCATGGACAGGTAACGTGGCAATGCGGAAACAGGCAGTCATGTATCGACTACGCCTTAGTCTCAGAAATGGTCTACGAACAACTGGAACAAATGATAATAGATGAAAATGGAAAAAATAGCCTGGGAAGCGATCATAGACGTTTAGCATTAAATTTTGGGAGAGATACCAGCGCAGAACATGAACCAATAGCCTCAGAGTTTTTAAAAATGAATGACGACCAAATAACAGAGATCGCAAACAACATAGAGAAGAAAATTGAGGCTTTTCCTACAGCAGTCTGGGAATATAAGGAACTGGTGGAGGTTATGCAGCATGAAATAAGGCGGACACGGCAATACAATTGTTGGATTGGAAAGAGGAAACCACGTAAGTGGTGGAACAAGGAAATTAAACAAGCTATAGAAGAGCGTAAAGAGGCATCTAGGGTTCATCGAGAAGCCAAAAAGTTGGGATTACAAGAAGAAGAGGTGCTCCTTAGATGGAATACATACAGAGAAAAGAAAAGGGTTGCGAGTGAGCTCGTGCAAGAGAAAATTAAATGCGCAAGTGAACGTTGGGTGCATAACATTCACAAAAGAGACAAAGGCGCCCCAAAAAGATTCTGGAACCATATAAAAGCACTCGGAGCTCCAACTAGAAACTCGCAAACGGCTATAAGGGATGAAGACGGTAACATCTATGAAGGCGATGATGCGCTGCGGTACATCACAGACGTTATCAGGCATAACTTCGGTACGAGAAAAAGTGTAGTTCAGACAACAGATCCAGCAATAACAGAGAGGCTTGAGAGATCAAAATTCAGCATAGAAAGCTTCTATTGGAAAAAGGCAGCAGAAAATGTCCCTAACAACACGGCAGCAGGACCCGATGAAATCCCAATACAGCTAATCAAAAACCTCGGTCCAAAAAGCAAGGCACTGCTGACTAATGCCATAGAGCAAGTGATTAGAACAAAGAATATTTCCGTTGGATGGCGTGAAAGCAAGATGAATCTCATCTACAAAGGCAAAAGAGATAAGGATAAGACGAGCTCGTACAGGCCAGTTACAGTAACGTCGGTGATATATAGAATGGCAATGCAAGCCATAAAATTAGAACTGTCGAAGTGGGTGGAGGAAAACGGTGTATTGGGGGAACTACAGAATGGGTTCAGGCCAGGCAGACGCTTAGAAGACAATATGTTTGTACTAACTCAGTGCATAGAGATTTCAGTAGCTCAGAAAAGACCTTTATGGGTAGCATTTCTAGATATTAAAGGAGCTTATGACAACGTAGACAGGGAATTGTTGTGGGATATTCTTCAATACGAAGGCATAGATGACGATTTCGTGGAGCTGCTGAGGGAGATATATCGAGACAACCAAGTACAAGTGGCATGGGAAGGTCGAAAAGGAAATGAAATGGTGGGAATTCACCAAGGATTGAAGCAAGGATGCGCTCTGTCACCATTGTTGTTCACGCTTTACGTCAAGGGCATAGAAAGACGACTGGAAAACAGCGAATTAGGTTTTGATTTATCCTACATGCGTAATGGACAAATGGTGCAACAGAAGGTCCCTGGATTGATGTACGCAGACGACATTGTGCTACTAGCGGACAATAAAAAAGATTTACAGATACTTGCGAATATCTGTGGGAACGCAGCGACAAATCTAGGCCTTAAGTTTAGCACAGAGAAATCAGGGATTATGATCTTTAATGAACACACGAGTAACTTCGTGGTGTCAATTCAACAGCAAGTAATACCCATAGTGAAGCAATATAAGTACCTCGGCGTACACATAAACGAAGGAAAGAATTACTCAAGCAACCACCAAGATAATCTGAAAATAAAGGGGAAGCGGAATGCAGCATTAATGAAACACAGAGCACTGTGGGGCCACAATAAGTATGAGGTGGTGCGTGGAATCTGGAAAGGAGTAATGGTGCCAGCGCTAACATTCGCAAATGCCATTATATGCTTAAAATCGGATATATTGGCGGGTTTAGAAGTTAACCAAAGATCAGTAGGCCGGTTGGCTTTGGGAGCACACGGTAATACGACAAATGAGGCAGTGCATGGAGACATGGGTTGGGCCTCTTTTGAAGTCAGAGAAGCACAAAGCAAAATTAGTTTTGAAGAAAGGCTCAGGAACATGGATGAAAATAAATGGGCGGCTAAAGTGCACAAGTATCTCTACATGAAAAGCGTGGACACAGAATGGAGGAAGAGGTCAAGGAAGTTGGCAACCAAGTACAGGATAATCGAAACTGTAAATAGACAACCAGGGGTCATCAGAAAGAAAGTGAGAGAAATAGAGACCGTGAATTGGATGCAAAGAATGGAAACGAAAGGGACAATGGAGATTTACAAGAATGAGAAGAAAGAAATTAGAAGGGAAAATCTGTACGATAACACAAAGGGCAGTGCCTTGCTATTTGAGGCTCGAGCCGGTTGCCTAAGGACGAAAACATATCGGAACAAATATTCGGAACTAGATGAGACATGTGTATGCTGCAGTAAAGATCCAGAGACCACTCAGCACATCCTAATGGAATGCGACGGGATCCACCCAGCGAGAACCGTAGGTAACGTGCAACTCCCAGAAGCGCTTGGGTTTAAAGTGGAAGGAAACATAAACAGACCAGCCGTAGAGATCAGCAAGAGACGATTAGAGTACTGGTGGAAAAAAAGCAGGGAAAAGATGGATACGACCTGATCTCTTAAAATCATAGGCAGCGGTACAAGCTAAATTTTTGAAAAAGGTATACAAAAATGCGAGATAAAAACATGTGTAGTATACCTGATTAAATCAAGCAGGCTAGGTGACTATTTGTCGCCACCCCGTTTCAAAGGGGATGCCAATAAATCACCATCATCATCATCATCATCATCATAATCAAATTTCTTTCGTTAGGCTTAGGCGCGTTCGAAACGAGAAGCGATCTCGAAAACTCCGCTAAATTATCCATAAAAACATATTGTCGATTCTGCCTGAGGATAAGCGAAAGCCATTTACGCAGTCATTTCCTACCAACGAAGTGAATTATTCAACGGCAACTCCACATTCAGTTCGAAGCGGGCGGCCGGGACCGCCGCCATGTTTTACGTACACTACGCAGACGACATGTACGCAGACGACATGGCGCTACCAGCGGACAATACAAGAGATTTACAGAAATTTTCGAATATCTGTGGCAACGCAGCGACAAATCTATAGGCCTAAGTTTAGTACAGAGAAATAAGAAATTCTGATCTTTAATGATGAGACGAGTAATTACGTGGTGTCAATTGAACAACACGTCATACCCATAGTCAAGCAATATAAGTACCTCGGCGTACACATAAACGAAGGAAAGAATTACTCAAGCAACTACCAAGATAATCTGAAAATAAAGGGGAAGCGCAATGTAGCAATAATGAAACACAGCACTGTGCGGCCACAATTAGTATCAGGTGTATAAGTAAAGGAGTAATGGGGCCAGCGCTAACGTTCGCAGATGCCATTCTATGCTTAAAATTGGATATCCTGTCGGGGTTGGAAGTTAACTAAAGATCAGTAGGTCGGTTGACTTTGGGAGCCCACGGTAAAACCACAAACGAGGCAGTGCAAGGTGACATTGTTACACGCACGCGTGAGTGAGAAGAACGATGACCGGTGAACGTGATTGCGGTCCCGGGTTGAAAAGTAAGTGGAGGACGACGCTGAGTTGATCAACCAGCTGGCCGCTCTTGCGCTCACCTTCGCGACCTACAATAAACGGCCCCCTTCATCCGCAAGGGTGATAAACGGTCTCCTTCACGCGTGACAGAGTGGTGGAGGCGCTGGGTAAGCGTTCACAACAACGGAACCCTCACTGCTGCAGCTTCGTCGAAGCCGTCGACTTGCCGGCCTCCCGCAATCTACCGTGACCGTATTCGACATGCCTGAAGGAGCCGCTCCGAGGGCAGCGCCTAGCAGTCCACTACAATACTACCGAGTTCTCCCGCTTTTCCACCTTCGAAGGAAAAGCGGGAGAAGATGTCGATGAGTGGCTCGTCCATTACAAACGAGTGAGCAAGTCCAACGGGTGGGATTCAACCGCTCAGCTCACCAATGTGGTGTTCTCCATGACCGACACCGCACTCGTGTGGTACGAGAACCACGAGGACACGCTTACGACGTGGGAACTTTTTGTTGAAGAGCTCAAGGAGGTGTTTTGGGGACTCAGTCGCCAAAAAGAAGCGTGCTGAGCAGACATTGTCGCAACGGGCACAGCTACCAGGTGAGACATGCACCATGTACATTGAAGAAGTTTTAAAGCTGTGCAAGGTAGTCAGTGCTCGCATGTCTGAAGAAGATAAAGTAGGACATTTGCTGAAAGGAATGGCTGAGGACGTGTACAATTTAATCATGGTAAAGAAAGCCTATGTTCCGTGTCCGACGTCACTCGGCATTGCAGAACCTTTGAAACGCTGAAGATGCGTCGGATTACGCCAAAGTTTGGTTGGTTGGCAAACGTTACGACGGTTGCCAGTGTGGACACGAGCCCTTGCCTCGACCTTCCTTCGACCATCCGACAGATTGTGCGCGAGGAACTTTCCCGCCGCGAAGAGATGTCGCGTCCAACAGCTGGCCACCATGGCATGTACACGTCGCGTGAGGCTATGACTGTGCCACATTCGGCCCCTTGGCAACCGATGGTTAGCGCAGCAGCCGTAGAGTACAGCGCAGCCCCACAGTCTCGGATGACAACACGCTCTACGACTCCGCTCTATGACCGACGCGCTCAGCACACGCCTTCTCGACGTCCGATGTATCGTTATGACACACGCCATGAACCAACGCACTACACAAGGGAAAGTGACAATGTTCGGTTCATCGACGAACCACCAAGGTTTCGACCTCGCCCGGTGTGTTACTCTTGCGGTGTCCCGGGTCATATATCGCGGTTTTGCAACCAGGATATGACCACGTGGTATGGCCAGCCCTCAGTTTTCACGGCCCTCCGAACGGCTCCATGGTGTCCCGTGGCCAGCACACGCATCGTCTGGCGACGAGTATTGGCCGCGCAGCTCCCGGAATTTTTCCTCGGAATCTGACAGGAGTTCGACGCCCCCACCACGTCCTCGTGCTTCCTGTTCTCCCTCACCGCTGCGTCGCACCACGTCCCTTTCGTCACCGGAAAACTAGCTAGCGCGGCGGATGGTGGTGAGGTCGCTGGAGATGTGCTACTGACAGAAATACCTCCTTTGTTGATGGTAAAAAACAAAGTGCGCGTTTTTGTGAATAATGTGCCTGCGATCCTCTGGTGGACACAGGCGCAACAATTTCTGTTATGAGTGTCTCTTTTAAAGACGTGTTAGGGCGAAAGGTCATGCTCAGATGGGACAAAGCTTCAAAGTTCTGTGGAGTGAGTGGCGAGCCGTTGCGACCTATTGGTGTGTGTAGTGCTGATGTGCTTTTGGGAGGCTATGTTATTACGACAGAGTTTGCGATTATTCCTCGGTCGACCCATGATGTTATTCTTGGCATGCACTTCTTGCGGGAGTGTGGTGCCACTGTTGACTGCCGCACAGGGAAGGTATTCATAAGTGGTAGGATGCCATCAGCCCTCCTGGAAAAGCCTGTAGATCACGAAACAGCACTGTGTGTTTGTGGCGATACGGTCATACCTGCATCATCTACCGTTTGTGTTCCCGTTGTCTGTTGCGGCGCTGATTCTGACAGCTTCGACGCTACCGTAGAACCGATGCACATGAACTGTCTGAAGAAGAATGTGTTGGTTTCACATGGTGTGTTGTCAATCAAAGGCGGACGCGCTGGCTTGTGGATCGTAAACTGTTCTGCGGAGTCCGTGATACTACCAGGTGGCTTGAAGTTAGCCTTCGTCCGGGAACACGCGTATGTATCGGTGGCTAACTTACAGAAGTACCGGAAAAACCTTATGGCCACAGTTCAGAAACGGCCCTTTGTCTATCATAAATAAATCGCTCAGCACTAGTAAACGCCGAACGTTAGTGAGTGTGCTTTAGAAGCACGTCTCGGTATTCAACATCGCGCAGAAGTACAAAATACCTGCAATCCCCGCGTCACGAACCCGACATACCGTCAACACGGGTTCGGCAAATCCGATTAGACAAAAGCTATATAGCGTTTCACCATCAGAGAACCAGATTATCAACGACCAAGTGCGTGAAATGATGAAAAAAGGAGTCATAAGAGTCAGCGAGTCCGTGGGCAGCTGCAGTGATTCTTCTTAAAAAGAAAGATGGATCGTGGAGATTTTGCGTCGACTATCGCCGATTGAATGCTCTAACAAAAAAGGACATGTACACACTCCCACGTATTGATGACGCAATCGACTGCCTTCATTCTGCCTCTTACGTTTCCTCAGTAGACTTACAATCCGGCTACTGGCGAATTCCGATGCATCCTGAAGACAAGGAAAAGACTGCCTTTGTAACCTCTGACGGGCTCTTTGAATTTAATGTGATGCCATTTGGACTTTGCAACGCTCCGGCAGCTTTCGAGAGATTTATGCACACTATTCTGCGTGGCTTGAAGTGGAACATCTGCATGTGTTACCTCGACGACGCCGTCATCTTTGGCCGCACCTTCAGCGAACACAACTCGCGTCTTGACATCGTCCTTAACTGCATCAGAAACGCTGGTCTAGTTTTAAACTCAAATAAATGCCACTTTGGAGACCGCCAAACCCTTGTGCTTGGGCACCTCGTCGATAAGGACGGCATCCGCCCTGATCTCCAGAAGACAGCAGCCGTTGAAGCGTTTAGTGCACCACGCTCTGTCAAGGAGCTCCGCAGTTTCCTGGGGCTTTGTTCCTACTTCCGCCGCTTCATCCCTAAGTTTTGCCGACGTCGCGTATCCGCTGACATGTCTGCTATGAAAGGACATCCCCTTTGAGTGGACTCCGGAGTGCGACTCTTCCTTTCGTCAGTTGAAGTTTCTGCTGACATCACGACCTGTTCTTCCACACTTCAGTCCTTAAGCTCCGACGGAACTCCATACGGATGGCAGCGGCACAGGTATTGGTGCTGTCCTTGTTCAACGCCACGGTGACCGCGAACACGTGATCGCATATGCAAGTCGCTCATTACGTAGACCCGAGCGGAATTACACTGTCACTGAACAAGAATGCCTTGCAGTAATATTTGCGGTTCAGCGGTTTCGTTCTTACCTGTATGGACGCCCCCTCACAGTTGTCACCGACCACCACTCATTATGTTGGCTTGTAAATCTTCGTGACCTTTGTGGCCGCCTTGCGCGCTGGGCGCTCCGACTACAAGAATACAGGTTCAGCGTCTCTTATAAGAGTGGTCGACGACACGCTGACGCGGACTGCTACTTAGCACTACGGACTGTGACGCCGACGACTTCGATCACCTTGTGGCTTCTGTATCGCCGAGTTTTCCAGACCTCGACTGTTTCAAAGCCGAACAGCGAAAGGACACTAAATTAACACCGCTCTTCACCGCTACGACCGCCTCTACTACAGCAAACCATTTCTGCGTACGTGATGGACTCTTATGTAAGGAGAACTTTTCGAGCACTGGCGCACGTTTTCTTCTAGTGGTGCCGGAGAGTCTTCGCATAGCGATTCTGAGTGCTATGCACGATGACCCTACGTCTGGCCATTTAGGTTCGGCGAGGACGCTCTACCGGATTCAGGAACGCTTTTATTGGCCTGGAATGCGACAGTCTGTTGAGAGGTATGTGGCCAGCTGCATGCATGTGTCAGCGCCACAAACGCCCATCTAATGCTCCAGCTGGTCTCGTGCAGCCGATCCCGCCTCCAAGCACGCCTTTCCAACAAGTGGGCATTAACTTCGTGGGACCTTTTCCAAAATCAGCCAAGGAAAATCGGTGGATAATTGTTTGCGTCGGCTACCTCACACGCTACTGCAAGACGGCGGCCATGCCTTCATCAACTGCCACTGACGTTGGAACGTTCCTGCTGCAATATGTCATCCTGCGACATGGTCCGCCTCGCGTGATCATCAGCAATCGTGGACGACAATTCAGAGCAGATGTCGTGGAGGAGCTGCTTCGTTTGTTTGAATGCCAATTGCGTCACTCGACACCTTACCATCCACAAACGAATGGCCTTACGGAGCGCACCAACCGAACAATTATAAACATGCTATCTATGTATGCTTCATCAGACCACAAGAACTGGGATGACGTACTTCCTTTTGTCACGTACGCGTTCAACACCGCCAAGCACGAGACTACGGGCTATAGCCCTTTCTTCCTGCTGTACGCACGGCCATCCCAGTACACAATCAACACTATTTTGTCTTTTTGTAGTCACGAAAATCCCACTGTCACCGAGACCCTCTGCCTTGCTGAAGAGGCGCGCCGTATTGCTCGTTTACGCTCTTTGGCATCGCAGGACAGATCAAAAGCACGCTACGACATTTACGACCGTCCGGTGGCCCTGATGATTTAGTGTGGCTGCGGACTCGTGCACGCAAACGCGGGTTATGCCAAAAGTTTTTGGCCACCTACGATGGAGCGTTTGTTATTCTTAGCAGACTCACAGAGGTCACTTATACCATAGCTCGCCTCACAGCAAGTGGTAGGAGAGCTGCCAGGACCCAAGTGGTCCATGTCGCCTGCTTGAAATTGTTCACGTCAAGACAACTGGATTGACTCGCCCGGCGGGCTTCGTCTGCGACGAGAGGAATGTTACACGCACGCGTGAGTGAGAAGAACGATGACCGGTGAACGTGCTTGCGGTCCCGGGTTGAGAAGGAAGGGGAGGACGACGCTGAGTTGATCAACCAACTAGCCGCTCTTGCGCTCACCTTCTCGACCGGGTTGCTCTCACCTTCGCGACGACGCCTCTTTTGAAGTCAGAGAAGCACAGGGCAAAATTAGTTTTGAACAAAGACTCAGGAACATGGATGAAAATAAATGGGCGGATAAAATGCACAAGTATCTGTATCTGAAAGACGTGGACACAGAATGGAGGAAGACGTCAAGAAAGTTGGCAACCAAGTACAGGATAATTAAAACTGAAAATAGATAACCAGGAGTCGTCAGAAAGAAAGTGAGAGAAATAGAGACAGAGAATTGATGCAAAAAGTTGAAACAAAAAGGCCAAGTGATATTTGTAAGTATAAGAAGAGAGGAATTAGAACGGAATAGATGTAGTATAACACAAAGGGCAGTACCTTGCTATTGAAGGCTCGAGCCACTTCCATAACGACTAAAACATACCGGATCAAATATTCGGAACTAGATGAGGCATGTTTATGCCGCAGCAATGATCCGGAGATCCCTCAACACATCCTAATGGATTGTGAAGGGATTAACCTAGTGAGAACAGTAGGTAACTTACATTTTCCAGAAGCGCTTGGGCTTAAAGTGGATGGAAGCATCCACCGGTCAGCGGTCGAGATAAGCAAGAGACGTTTAGAGTATTGGTTAAGAAAAGCAGAGAAGAGATTGAGCGGCTGTGCTTGAGCTCTCTCCGTTTGTGCTTCGACGACGTGGTGCTTACTGTACATGTTCGCGGCGTCCATACCCTTGCGCCTAATCCGCGTTCACGAAGTGTAACATTACTGTAACTTTTTACTACTGAGGCTACGATTGAGGTCCCCGGTTTGATCTAGGTAAACAACCCGACATAGATATTAAAAAGGCTACGCACAAACTAAAGATTGGGTTATCGACCGAAAGGCGACGAATTTAAGGCACAAGCGATGTATTGACAACTACACGAAATAAAGGTCGTAGTTTTGTGGCCGTATAACCTGAAATAAACGTTCGTAACTAAATTAGGAAGCAAGGTTTCACGCGCGCACAGTTAATGAGGAACATCTTTTTTGATCATCATGGAAATTTTCTGTGACAAAACTAACGCGATGAGAGTGCAAGTAAACCAGAGCAAGCGCTTCGTACTTCCTCTAGCTTCAACGCATCTCCGAAACTTGCGATTACTCGAGATCCAGCACTATGCGTGCGAAAACATCGCGCACCATAATCCACCAGCCATCTCAACTTGCCTCATTTTTGCACAATCCATAGATTACCCCCAAGATAGGGTGCACGAGCTGCGCTCAGCCATGCCATGCACAGCAACGGTCGGGCTAGACGAGGAAACTCGCACTCACCTGGCTCTTCCCCACCCTTGCGCACGCGAAAACTCCTGCTAACCTGGCTCGAAGCTTGCGCACCGCTGGCTGGCCGAAAAACGACACGAGGGTCTCTTTGAAAGCTGACCAGGTGGTAAAATGAGCTTTGTGGTTCCAGCACTACGCGTGCGAAAACATTGCGCAGCATAATCCACCAGCCATCTCAACTTGCCTAAACTTTGCACAAGCCATAGATTACCCCCAAGATAGGGTGCACGAGCTGCGCTCAACAGTGCCATGCACAGCAACGGCCGGGCTAGACGAGAAAACTCGCGCTCACCTGGCTCGAAGCTTGCGTACCGCTGGCCGGCCGAAACACGAAACGAGGGTCTCTTTGACAGCTGACCAGGTGGTAAAATGAGCTTTGTGGTTCTTGAACCACAGGTTGGCCACGTTGGTAAGATAAAAGATGGCGTGAGTCAGCTTGTCGCAGTCATCCCACTTGTTGTGTGCGTTAACAAGTTCGTACTCGGCCAGCCAGTCTTCCGCGTCCGTCGTGTCAGTGCAACTGAAGACTCGAGGATCACGCTGACGAAGCACCCCAGAGCACATGACAGGTATGGGAGCGAGAGCAGCTCGCGAGGGGCCGGCGTCCTTGGTTATAGCGAAGGCAGATGGTAGCGTACGGTGACCCGCCGTGGTTGCTCAGTGGCTATGGTGTTGGGCTGCTGAGCACGAGGTCGCGGAATCAGATCCCAGCCACGGCGGCCGCATTTCGATGGGGGCGAAATGCGAAAACACTCGTGTACTTAGATTTAGGTGCACGTTAAAGAGCCCCAGGTGGTCCAAATTTCCATTGTCCCCCACTAAGCGTGCCTCATAATCAGATCGCGGTTTTGGCATGTAAAAACCCACAAAGAAGAAGAAGAAAAGTTAATTAAAGACCAATCAGTACCTGCTATAGTGTTAACAAAGTTATGTCGGTCAAAATTGGAGGAAAGAAAGCAAGGCTCGGGCTGTAGTATGTCGGCCTGAAAGGTGACAAATAATGGAAAATTTTTAATTAATCAGCGTACGGCTGTGGAGTTTCAGGACACTGAAAGGGACGACCCAAGGCACCTCCAACAAATGCAACACTAGTATTTAGCAGGTAGACTTGACGAAACGGTTAAACAAGCTGGCTCGTTGAAAACCGACCTAGCGCGAACCACACGATAGTCAACGTCTTCTTCCTCACTGGCCGGCATAGAACTGGTGGCAATTTGCTCCGATACTATATATATATATATATATATATATATATATATATATATATATATATATACGACGTGTGTGGCGTGAGCTCCTGAACAACACCACGTAGTGTCATGAACCGTGCTTAAATAAGGAACCAGGGGCCTCCGAGAGGTGCCAGTAATGCTCACGTACTTCTCTTGCATTCACGGCTAACTTGCATTTGAATGGTTCTTTGAAATCGCCATCGAAAATAAAACTAATCTGACGGCGTTTACTGGCATCCCGCAAAAAAATGGGCTCCAATCTATGGTGTGAAGGTGGTTGGCCAACGAAGCTGTGGTATCACCTGATCTGATACACCAATGTGACGTAGCCGTGAATGATTCAGCAATGCACTACATGAAATGATTGACAGCTGCGTCCTGCCTAGTCTAAACACGACTCCGTTGTGCATAATGACGGTTGTGTCCCCGTCACTGCTCATCGCGTCCACGCTGCTCTTCGGGAGTCGTAACTTTGCGTGGCTTCCTCATAGCGCAATCACAACAGAAATTAAACCAATTGCTAGCCGGGTTCTTCTTTTACACAGGAAACGGTAGTGACGTCACTCCCACATTTGTGTGCTACAGTTCCCGCTTCGGGGAAACTGCAGCGTATGCAGGCGTAATATCAAGCGAGGAACGCATGTGGTGAACGCTACGTGCTTCGCATGGTTCAAATGTGCCTTATCATCTGTCATCTAGTTTTAACACTTGTTTTGTACTTTGCTTTATTGAAACGAATACTGAGGTGTGTTTTTCATGCGTCATTCCAATGAAGATAGGAACTTTTCGTTTCAATTTATTGAACGGTTTTTTATCGACTGTTCTGTCGACGAAGACGACCAAATCCCCAGATTCGAGTCATATACAGCTTCACTGTAAAATTCGCGTCGATGGCTGCGACTTCGCAAAGCCGCGACTTACCTTGTGGAATCCAGTCGTAGAGATCCGTTGTGGTTGCGGCGTTTCTGCAGCGGAGAAATTGCTGTGTCGCTGAGTG
Organism: Dermacentor silvarum; assembly: GCF_013339745.2. NCBI lineage: Eukaryota > Metazoa > Arthropoda > Arachnida > Ixodida > Ixodidae > Dermacentor > Dermacentor silvarum. The sequence goes on along the minus strand of NC_051158.1, from coordinate 150,423,418 downwards.
AAAATCGCGCCACGTGGAACAGCTTTAACCTCTAGCGCTCTCGCTGCGCATGTTTCGCTACCGTCGCAGCAAGGCTGCGACGGTGGCGCCAATGCTTCATGTACACCTCGAGTGTCCGTATAATGGTCATGCGATAAGACAAGCCATCAAAGCAAGCACTCTCATTTACATAAAAGCGAATGGAAATCAATTATAGAGTCCGGACTTCCTAGGGAATAGAAACAGAGGTGCAAGCTAGATAGCCATAGATCAAACGAGTGCGTGAACGAGCCATGGGAGTCAGCATGTATTATATAAAATGCGCACATCATGTTTCTTGTTTTCTTGAAGTTCTAGTTATAAGCTTTGAAATATATATATGAATGGAAAGAACAACCGCTACGGATGCCTGAATATCAAAGATGTATAGTTATATGTTCACACGTTTACTTGTTTATCTTTCTCCGGGGAGCGCTTTTCACCTGCTAACACGTGTATGTCACAAAAGAGCGCGTAATCCAAGCGCGCACCGCGTGTTACGTAAGCCAGCGAAAGAACACGCCGGCCCCGCGGCAACCTCAACAGAGGGGGAGAGCGCATACGCCTCAAGCAACAACGCTAACAACGGCGCCGAAACGTCTGGAAGAGACTCGACGGAGCGACGTTAACCGGAGAGAGAGCACACGCGCGCGCCGGGACACCTTCTCACCCGACGAGTCGACAGACATAACTACAGCGTGAACGCGCGCCAACAGCACGAGTCATCACCCCCCCCCCCCTCCTCGAGATGTTCCGACAGCAGCGGTCAAAGGTACGAGAAAAGAGTAGAAGCTTCCCAAGCTTTGGCCATGCTACGAGATCACGACACCGATAAGAATGTTCGAGAACGCCTGTGGAAGCTATATAACCGCCGTGCGAGAATCAGAGGGTGGAATCCAGGAATTCAGGAATTCAGGAGTTCAGTCCGGTGAAGTGATGTAACGTGAAGACCGAGCGTCTGCGGAAGAAGGGGATTCCCCGGCAAGCTAGTCGGCGAGTTCATCGAGCGTCTGCATTTCCGGAAGAAGTTCTTTCTTCGAGATTTGCCCCCAAGTTACGCCGAGATCGTCTGACTTCCAAGACCAACACTGGTGAATACGATTGGACACTTAGTGTTCCTTTTTATTTTGTGTTTTACGTGTTGGACTCTCAGTGCTTGTCGTTATTTTCTTGTGTTTGTTAATACCCATCTGATTTGTATTGTGTTGTGTCTAGCCTAAGTGTGCAAGTTTGTGTGTAACTGCCTTGTGTGAAGAATATATTTTGTTTGGATTTGACAACTCTGGGCTCTGACTCGGTCTTTGGACAGCAACCGGCGTTCGCTGGCGCACCAGAGGGCCCATTCTTAATTGTCCTTGCTTTCGTGGGATTATTTTCGGAAGCTGATAATTCGGCTTTGGAATTTAGTCCGGCGTCTGCGCCTCGTTCACGGGGTCTGTGACAATATTTCTGGCGTCCGCGACAGGACCTTTCTGGTGCAAATTGTGCGTCCATAGTAGGGAGAAAGAACCTAGGGTCGTTTACATTGCTATTGTAAACGATTTTGAGTGTTGCACCACGTTTTGCTAACTTGTGTGCAGAGAGCGGTTCGATTGTTGAAATCTAGACAGATAATTTTTGCACGCGGCTAGATCTTTGAAGGGCATTATGGATCTAGAGAAATTAGTTGCCCTTGGTGAGAAGATGGGTCTTTCCGGAGCGGAACTACGGAAGTGGGTTAGTCAGAAGGAAAAAGAAGCTGTAGAAAGAGAGAAGCTAGCGACCGAACGGGCCAAAGAAGAAAGAGATGCGATGGAGCGAAGAGAGGAAAGAGAAGCAAAGGAGCGACAGATAAGAGAGGAAAGAGAAGCAAAGGAGCGACAGATAAGAGAGGAAAGAGAAGCAAAGGAGAGAGAAAGACAGAGACAGCATGAGTTAGAACTCGAACGACTTCGATTGCAGCAGCGTACAGACGCTCCCGCCCAGGCAAGAGTCGATAGCACTGAAAGGGAAGAAACTAGCTTCCGTCTGAACCCAAGCAAACTGCTTGTGGCATTCGATGAAAGAAAAGATGATCTGGATGCCTATTTGCATAGATTTGAGACAGTTGCTAAAAGCCAGAATTGGCCAGAGGATCAATGGGCCACTGCGTTGAGTACGTGTTTGAGCGGTGAAGCACTTAGTGTGTACGGTAGGCTGACGCCAACCGATGCCTCTAATTATGGAAGGGTGAAAGCTGCTTTACTGAAAAGATTTAGGTTCACCGTAGAAGGCTTCCGAGATAAGTTTAGGAGGGGAAAGCCCGCCGATGGCGAGACTGCCATGCAATTTGCCGCGCGGCTCAGCCACTATTTTGATAGGTGGACCGAACTTTCAGAGACTACACAGGAGTACGGTGCACTTAGAGAGCTTCTGATCAAGGAGCAATTCCTCATGAGTTGCCACCCGAGCCTGTCACTCTATCTGAAAGAAAGGAAAGCTAAATCGCTTCAAGATATGTTGGAATTGGCAGACCAATTTTTGGAAGCACAGGGAGGCACCAATCTCTCCAAGATCAGAAAAGAGGAGCCAGAGGACGCAAAGAAACCGGCATCCGACGAAAAGAGAAACCCTCCGAAGCCTGTTTCCAGGTGTTATCTTTGTAACCGACTGGGCCATCATGCTAGCAGTTGTCGTACCAACTTTACGCGCACCAATGAGGTTAAATGTTTTAAATGTGGGCGAACGGGGCACAAAGCCGATTCATGTCACAGCGGAGTGAAGGAAACTCCCCAAGCATCCTGTGTGTATGCCCCACCAAAACATCAAGAAGAAGACATAAACGACGGCTTTGTAGAACTTCGAGACGGAAAAAGAATTCCGGTCGTTAATGCGGTGATGACACAACGCCCAGAATTTCCCGATAAGGGAATGTCTGTCCTTGCCGGAAAAATGGCAGGAAAACAAATTACGGTGTTACGAGATACCGGCACCAGCACAGTGATCGTGCGAAGGGACTTAGTCAAAGACGAAGAGCTCACGGGCGAAACCAGTTTGGTCTACCTAGTCGATGGTACGGCTAGGAAGCTTGCCGAAGCCAAAATTGAGGTCGATACCCCCTATTACAGTGGGAAAGTCACTGCGCTTTGCATGGACAACCCACTGTACGACCTAATCATAGGAAACGTCGAGGGAGTTCGCGCCCCAGACGATCCGAAACCTTTGCAAGAGCCGAAGACCGAACCCTCGACGATTGAAGAGCCACGCGGAAAACCATCAACATCTGACGAGAACACCGCGGCGGCTGTCACCGGAGCTCAAGCAAAGGTTCAGGCAAAACCTTTCCAGCTCCTTTCCACGCCCAATTCCGAAAATAAACCGACCGGTACTCATAACCAAGTCAAACACCAACATCGAAAAACCAAGGACAGGAAATTTAAATTTAAGAACAGTTAACGGTTAGTGTGTGGTGCAAAGTGTTTTGGTTGAATGCACCGAGTGTTTGTTTATGTATCATGTTTATGTATTTGTTTCTGTTCTGTAAACTACCCCGTCATAGTTTTGTATACTTGTTGCATATGTTATATTTCAAATGTTTGCCTTGTCACGCGAGATAGGCATTTTGTATAGTACAAGTGTAATTGTTACGTGAGAGATGTATTATTGTATAGTACAAGTGTACATGTTATACGAGAGATGTGTTATTGTGTAATATAAGTGTACTAGTTATGAGAGGGATGTGCTATTGTGTAATCCAAGTGTACTTGTGTGACTTGTGCTTGTATTCGATGTATCGCGAGTGATGTGTGATTTGTGGTGGACTGATTTATGGACTTACGGACTCGTGTGTAGTGGACTCTTGTGCACGCTTCTTTTGTGTTTTCTTGAATATTATTGCATAATATTCTTAAAGTGGGGGGCAGTGTCACAAAAGAGCGCGTAATCCAAGCGCGCACCGCGTGTTACGTAAGCCAGTGAAAGAACACGCCGGCCCCGCGGCAACTTCAACAGAGGGGGAGAGCGCATACGCCTCTAGCAACAACGCTAACAACGGCACCGAAACGTCTGGAAGAGACTCGACGGAGCGAAGTTAACCGGAGAGAGAGAGAGAGAGCACACGCGCGCGCCGAGACACCTTCTCACCCGACGAGTCGACAGACATAACTACAGCGTGAACGCGCGCCAACAGCATAAGTCATCACCCCCCCCCCCCTCCTCGAGATGTTCCGACAGCAGCGGTCGAAGGTACGAGAAAAGAGTAGAAGCTTCCCAAGCTTTGGCCATGCTACGAGATCACGACACCGATAAGAATGTTCGAGAACGCCTGTGGAAGCTGTATAACCGCCGTGCGAGAATCAGAGGGTGGGATCCAGGAATTCAGGAATTCAGGAGTTCAGTCCGCACCGGTGAAGTGATGTAACGTGAAGACCGAGCGTCTGCGGAAGAAGGGGATTCCCCGGCAAGCTAGTCGACGAGTTCATCGAACGTCTGCATTTCCGGAAGAAGTTCTTTCTTCGAGATTTGCCCCCAAGTTACGCCGAGATCGTCTGACTTCCAAGACCAACACTGGTGAATACGATTGGACACTTAGTGTTCCTTTTTATTTTGTGTTTTACGTGTTGGACTCTCAGTGCTTGTCGTTATTTTCTTGTGTTTGTTAATACCCATCTGATTTGTATTGTGTTGTGTCTAGCCTAAGTGTGCAAGTTTGTGTGTAACTGCCTTGTGTGAAGAATATATTTTGTTTGGATTTGACAACTCTGGGCTCTGACTCGGTCTTTGGACAGCAACCGGCGTTCGCTGGCGCACCAGAGGGCCCATTCTTAATTGTCCTTACTTTCGTGGGATTATTTTCGGAAGCTGATAATTCGGCTTTGGAATTTAGTCCGGCGTCTGCGCCTCGTTCACGGGGTCTGTGACAGTGTAAAATGCTATCGCTCGGTGCAGGATGCACCTACATGTATCGGAAGTTTCTCGAATGTTATCGGTGATTCTATCTGTTGCCTGTTGTCACCAAACCTTGTGTAATATGAGTTTATGATGGTGCAGTACTTTCTTGAAGGCTTGCGGGCACCAGCGATTACGCTTGAACCTTCGACGAATCATGTATACGTGAATCATGTAAGGCGAGCTTGAACCGCAGATCAGAGTTTCAACGATCGTAGAATGTATTCGCTGCTGTCGTTGTGCTTTGAATGTTACTTGCTTTTGGTTTCAAAAGTTCTCCCTATAAAAAAAATACTAGGTTCCTCATTCACAGATTTGCGACTGTGTCCTTGTCCTACAACGCTACCGGCCACCCCAGTCAAGCCCACACCCCGAAGACAACACCAGCGTCGACCCGGACCATCGAGCAAGCCGCAGGCTACAAAATCTGCCCCCGGAGCACAGACTTCTCTCTGCGACGACCAGGAAGATCGCCGCCAAGTCAACCATAATGACAGCCCCAACGTTTCCCATCGTGCTGCAAAAGCCCAGGGAGCTACCTACCTTCCGCGGATTATGGTTTAAAGACACGGAAAACTGGCTGGACCCATACGAAACGGCCGCTCCATTCAACAACCGGAATTACGAGGATAAGCTGCAACACGTATACTTCTCCGTAAAGACGCCGCCCAGACGTGGTTTGAGAATCGCGAGTCAACCTTGAAACGTGGAACCTCTTCCGCAGCAGCTTCTTCAACACCATCAAGAGCGTCGCTCGCAAAGAGAGGGCTGAAGCGACACTGGAAACACGGGCCCAACTCTCAAACGAGGACACTGCGGCCTACACGGAACGAATAACCCGACTGTTCTGCCACGTCTACCCGGACATGTTTGAGAACACTAAAGTTCGCTTCACAGGGGGTGTGAAGCAGAGCTTTTCGTCGGATTCATTCGCAATCCTCCCGAGACCGTGAGAATCTTCAACGGAAGCCACAGGCATCTAGACGATGCTGGAAATGCGCACTCGCCAATACAACAACCAAGTGCTTTCGGCGAAGAGCGAAATCCGAGCACTAGGCTCTGAAGAGCTCGGAGAGACCATCAAAGGCGTTGTACACGAAGAACAGCGCAAGATGTTCCCTTCGGCGCAGCCTCAAGTAGCCGGAATCGCAGACATCGTCTGAGAGGACATCCAGCAGTCACTTGGAGTCCCTGAATCGTTGGAGTCTCAGCAACAAGCGATGGTCTACGACGCCGCAGCCTGCCGTCACCTTCCCCATCCGCGAACTCGGTAACACGGCAGTTACGTCTTCCGGCACCGCAGCTGCCAGCTCACCCACCCATCACCCAGCGTAGCCACCCAAGGAAGACAGATGCACGACGCGCTCCATACCACCACTCGCTCTGCTATCACTGCGTAGAAGCCGATCATGTATGGTGCCGATGCCCGTAACACGACTTGGGACTACGAGGGTTTGAAGTGAATGCACCTAGCCCACTGCAAGATGAACGCCTTCGTGATATCTCTGACTACCTCACTGGAGCCATCAACGAGTCTCCCGTTCGCCGTCACCAGGCCGCTACCTGTCCCCACAGCTCCGGTAGTACACTGACCCATTCCGTGAATGGTCCGTTAGCCCCTACTCGGAAAATTAAAAGGAACGACTGATGGATATGTGGTTTCTGTACGTCAAAATGCCGAAGATCCACCGCCGAGGACGACGACTTCAAGATTCATCTAGACGATGTAGCAATCCCGACGAAGCCTGGAAGCCAGGAACACGCCAACAAAAGAACACGTGATGATACGACGCACCAGCCGTGAACGACTCCAACTGCCTAACTCCAATGCAAGACAATAAACCACCGATCTCGACGTACTTCTAGACAGCCATGCAGTCACCGTTCTAGGGGACACAGACGCCGGCTACTGCGTCTTCAGTGGACCCTTCGTTGCCCAGTTGACGAATGTTGAGACTGCAATGGAAGGCCTTCAATTCCGGACAGCTGGCGGACACAGCATAACACTGAATAGAATCTGCACGGCGAGAATTACCATTGAGGACCGGACCTACCCTGCAATCTTCGTTTTACGTCAACAGTGCTCGCGAGATGTAATTCGCGGCATGGATTTCCCGAACCAACTCGGCTCAATTTCTGACCTGGGTTCAAAGTCGATAACGCTACCCGAACATCACGCGACAACGCCGGAGAGCTCTCGTAGTCACCATGCCCTCAGTGCGTTCAAATATTAAGTCAGCATCCCGCCTCGCTCCGGCATCGTTATTTCCGCCGGCACCGAAATACCTGCAGACGTAGAAGGCGTCATCGAAGGCGACCAACCTCCACTGCTCGACCTTGAAATTTGTGTCGCAAGAAGGGTCGCTCAGCTGCACGGAGGAAAAGCGAAAGTGATGCTGACACACTTCAGCCAGGAGTTCAAACACATCAACAAGGGCTCGGGGATCGCATACCAGTACATCGGGGAAATTGTGGAACCGAGCAATACGTTTGTCTTCTCGGATTCCGCCGCATCTACTTCGATGGCTCTAGTTCTCGAACCAACTTTCGACATAAATTCAAGCCTTCCCAGGCGTCAACAGGATAAGCTTCGAAGTCTTCTACGCCGGAAAAAAGACTGCCTTGCGGCGTCATCAAAGATTCGACAAACGGCAATTGCTAAGCATCTGATAATAACTGAAAACTGTGTTCGATCACTCCACGAGAGCCTCTACTGAGTTTCATCACAAGAGCAAGAAGCCATGAAGCAATGAGTCGATGAAATGCTGCGCAACGAACTCTTCCAGCCGTCGTGGGCACCTCCTGTTGGTGAAGGAGGATGGGAGCCTGCGTATTAGAGCGCAGCTCATAATCGTCCGTTTCTGTGTTTAGCCTCGGTGTTTGCGCTGTACGACGGCGTGACCGAGCAAACTAGCGCAGCGAAGAGTAAAAGGCAAACGCGGAGCGCTGTGGGCGATGAAAGGCGGTGATAGCGATGGCATCACGAGGATGAAAGCAGAGGAGGAGCGGGCTGCAGAACCATACGGTGAAAGCGGAGGAGGCGCAATGGAGAAAATGTGAGAAGAAAAGCTTAGTGTGCGCAAGACGGGCGACGACGGCTGAGAAATGGCGCCAGAGTAGCGTGTTGTCGTGTTTCACTGATTACATGCGTCCAGCGCGTCCAGCGATACCATAATAGAAACAAAATGCTGCAAGAGAAGGGGTCTATCAGCGGTGACTTCTGTGAACCATACCCACGCGTCACCCAAGCGCTGCCTACCGCGATTTCCCGATTATCGACGCACTCGCGCCAAACTTCCCTCCATTTTAAACGGGCCGCACGAGACAGATTTTCCGCTCAAGCCAATATATCGGGAAATGAAAATACCTATAAAGCTGCGCTCAAGTTTAGCATTATGGAGAATCGTAATCATCGGTGAATTTCTTTTTCTCGTCGACTCTCGTCGCCTCAACAAGGTCACGAAGAATGATGTACACCCCCTCCCACGGGTAGGCCGAGCACTGCACCGACTGCGCAAGGAAAAATATTTCGGCGTGCAGCTCTTAGGGAGCCATTCATGCGTTGAGCGTCGGCGTGCCTCAACGTCCCTCGGCGTAACCGAGCGAACCAGCACAGCGAAAGATGAAAGAGCGAACGCGGTGCACAGCGGGGGATGAAAGACGGTGATAGCGAACAGAGTGCGAGGAGGAAAGTGGAGGAAGCCGCATTAAAGCACCACCAGATGGCGCTCTCATTCGCGCATTTGCGGAGGCGCTGGCCGTGCGGGGGACAGAAATAAAAGAACCAGAAAGCTCGCCTTCGCGCATAGCGTTCGCCTAAAAAGTTTCCCGTTAAAGATTCGGTTGCATAGGCTGAAATCTGCGGGGAAGCAGCTACTGTGTGGCCAGTGTATAAATAGCCTCGCACGTCGCAGCTCATCCCATCGGTGCGGTGATAGATGCGATACCTCAATATATCTGCAAATTAAAATACGTATGGAGGTGCGCTAAAATTGCGCATTGGAGAATGTCATAATCGTCGGTGAACATTTTTCTTCGATGAATGTTAAGAGCGGCTACTGGGAAATCGAAATCAACGATAGGGACAGAGAAAAGAGCACCTTTATAATGCTGGACGGTCTCTTCGATTTCAAAGGCACGTCGTTTGGCCTTTGCTCGGCACCGTCAACATTCCAGCACGTGATGAATAAGGTCCTGGCAGGCCTAAAGTGATAGATGTGTCTCTTCTACTTCGATGACGTCGTCGTCTTTGGAAGAAACTTCAACGATCATCTCAGGTGGCTTGGAACAGCTCTTGAGGCAATCAAGTCGTCCGAGCTCAGCCTCAATCCGGAAAAATGCCGCTTCGCTTACAAAGAGCTCACGTTCCTGTGCCTCGTCATTAGCAAGTTCGGAGGCCATCCAGACCCATCGAAAAGAGCTGCTATAGCGAAATTCCCGCAGCCCTTCGACAAGAAAGCAGTGCCTGGATTCCTTGGCCACTCTGCCTACTATAGGCGCTTTAAAAACTTTTGTCGCACCGCCGAGCTATTGACCAATAAGACGAAATCAGACATCAAATTCAAATGGCGAGTGCCGCAAGCCGAAGCATACCAAGAGCTTAACGATGCCTTCAGTCACCACCAGCACTCATCCACATTTGCGCCGATACGCAAAACCATACCGATGCAAGCAGCGTAGGCCTCGACGTCGTTCTAGTCCATAGATAATACAAGCTTGAAATTAAGTTTCATAGCTTGCGCTAGCCGCTCACTATCGAAAGTCTAAGCGAATTATTCTGCGAGAGAAAAAGAATGGTTTGTCATCATTTGGGCTACCTCAAAGTTATGACCTTACCTATATGGTATCTCCTTCAAAGCCGCGAGCTACCCTAACGTGTTGTATTTGGTGGCAAATCTAAGCGACCCTTCACAGCACCTAGCACGGTGGAGCCTTACATTGCAAGAATTTGACGCCACCGTGGTCTACCAGTTCGGGCTGAAACACTCTGATACCGACTGCTTCCCTTGCGCCCCCATCGACCCGCTACCGCAAGACGACCAAGACAAGGACACCTTTCCGGTGACAATAAGCGCCGGTGACTTCGCCGAACAGCAGCGAGGACACCAGGAACTAAGAAGCCTTACTGAGTGCTTGTAAGGCAAGACCGGCTTCGTCCAGATGGTGTTAGGCGTGGATTGTCTCCAGTTTGGCTACTAAAACACGTCCTCTTCAAGAACTTCTCCCCACTCCGCGCAGAGTACCTTCTTGTTGTGCCCGCAGCACTCTGGCCAGACGTCCTGCATGCCCTGCATGATGATCAGGCAGCTGGGCACCTCTGGTTTTCCTGTACGCTCACAAGAATACAAGAGACGCACTTCTGGCCGCGCCTGACTGCTGACGTTGCCCGTAACATCAAGGAACGCTGGAACGCCAATCGACGCAAGACACCAGCAAATAACGAGCCTCCTTGCCGACCATTTCATCAGATCGGGATGGATTTCTTGGGACCCTTTCCGACGTCAACGTCCGGCAATAAGTGGATCGTCATGGCTGCCGACTTACCTACACACTACCCGAAACGATAGGTCTGCCTAAAGGCTGTGCGGCCGTAGTTTCTAAATTCTTTGTCGAGAACATTGTGTTACGACATGGTGCCCTGGAAGTGCTCATCGCCGTCTGAGGAACGACATTTACTGCGGAGCTTATCCAAGCGATTCTGCAATACAGCCAGACAAGCCACAGCAGGACGGCTGCCTAGCACCCGCAGAAGAACGGTCTCACGGAGCGGCTGAACAAGACCCTCGCCGACATGTACGTGGACGTCGAGCACAAGACCTGGGATGCCGTCCTTTCGTACGCAACCTTCGCATATAGCATGGCAATGGAAGAAACAACGCAGATCTCACCGTTCAAGCTGGTTTACGGAAGGGACCTGACGATGACTCCTGACGCCATGCTGCAACACGTTAGCGACGAAGAAAAATTTGACGTTGCCGCCTAACTACAGCGCCCCGAGCAAGCACGACGACACGTCTGCCTGCGCATCAACAGCCAGCAAAGGGTGGACAGCTGACACTGCAATCTTGGGTGACCTACCTGGAATACCAGCCTGGCGATGGTGTTTTGGGTAGGATCCGGATAAGCCGGCGAGAAATTAGTCAGAAACTTTTGGCGACACTATTTCGGACTTTGCAACATCATCCGATGTATTGGGTTTTTCGATTCAGCGGTTATTCGAATTTGAAAACCGAATGACCGGTGTGATCGCTAATTCGGATGGTTATTCGGTTAATAGTATTCGGATATTCTGATAGCAGGATATTTGTTCTTCTGTAATTGTGCTGAAATTACCTCTATTTCTCTCTTGCACTCTTATATTTGTAGCTATTTTTGTAACCGCTCGTGCAAATCCGATATCTGATCTGCTTAACCTCCTTACCTTTTCTTAAACACCAAGAATTCGTTTCCGAATACTCTAATATCCAGCTAACCGGTTATTTAAACCGGATATCCTGAATATCCGTTTCTAGAAATTGGATTCACTTCCATCAGGTTAAGCCGGGTAGCCGGTGCAACGGACATTTGCAAGCACTAGCTTTAAGCCTTTCTACGCCCACTGACGAACTTTGGGAATTGGTTTCTTTGTGTCTTTGTTGTTGTCTTCTCTTTACCATGGTCAAGTAATTCCCCGAATGCTTTCCTTGTCAATGTATGTGGGCTTTATGTCGCTTTGAGGTAGAGGGCCCGGGTCTATCAGCTGCATATCTGATATATATTTATACATTTGGGAGTAGCCTGACAGCGTGATTAAATGGTTGTGTCAATTGCATGTGGAATATGTATACATCATGCACTACATAATTGGTTTATGTTGGCTGCGGAAGGGTAATTACAAACAACTAGCTTTTTGTTTGTCACTGACAAAACCTAGGATATGCTATAGCTGCACTGGTAGTTACACTTACCAGAACTGTAAAAGAATGCAGTGATAATAATCCTAACTCGAACACAAATTCAATTTATGGCACATCGGGAGTGCGCACTCCGTGAAAATTATGCGAGGCTTGAGATTTTTAGCAAATATGGATGCTTTGTGTACTTCATGGCATCCATTGTGCATTAAAGGGGGCTTCTGCATCATTTGTCGGTAGCTCTGCCTTCCTCGCGGGCCCAAATGTAGAAAATCTTGCGGGGAGGGGGGGGGGTATGATTGAGACCAAGAGCTCCCATAGTCGGCACCTGTGCCTGAGCTTGCCACCATACCGTGAGTATGACTTCCCACCTTCTTTCCAGGGCACCACGGCCAGGTCAAGTGGTAATGTGGCATCCACGGGTTATCGGCGACTTCACTGCGCAGTGCTGTTTACCCTGGGGCTCTGCGTCGTGCTTGTTGTGTTCATTACCTACCTGAGGCAGAGACTATCCCGAGAGGTCACGGGACTGTGCGTAACGGCTTCGTGTTATGACTACTGGTAAGGTCATCAGCCTACTTTATAGTCACCGTATTGATACCACATCTCCCGAAGATTTCCAAATATACCTTTCGGACTTTATACAAACTCATGCTACTCATTCCTCTCATCCTGAACCGAATGCTTAGGCTCACTCGGCTGTTCGACTCGACTGCTTGTTTTTTTTTTCATTGGCATTCATCTGTAGCTCTAATGAACCACCTGGTAACTCCTCCACCTCACCCGAATAATTTTATTTCCTCCTCCCAACTTCAACTACATTATGATTCTAGACCTGCTTGGCTCTATAATCGAGGCTGTAGCTTCTATTTCTTTTAATGGCATTGTTACTTCTTCCACCTCTCACTGCGCTATTAGATTTATTGCTCACCCAATTTAGGCGTCGCCAGAGCTGTGGTTCAGTGGCTGAGATGTTGTGGTACTGAATATAAGGCCGAGGATATGGTTACTAGACAACGTCCCGGCAGTTCCATTGGTTTACAATCCAAATCAAAAAAGACGAACTTTTCCCCGGTTGGAAAATGGCACCCGGTGGACTTAGCGGAAGCCAGCAGCCAGCATCATAATGGATTATTGCAGTGTGTATGCCGGGTGCTGGGCATGATGGGTAGTTGGCATGCGGGTGTTGGTCATATTGGGTATCGGGCAAGCGCAGTTGCGGGCAACGGGGGAGGCGGGCATGCTGAATATATCTGAGGAGCTTTCAAACATACGGTTTTTAGACATTGGCCTCACGGCCGATCAAGTGATTTCACCTGTTCAACATTAGCCTTGTTATATGTGCTCTTGCGTAGTCCTACGATTTTGAGTGGGAAAAAATCACTCCTGAAAAAAGCGTCTGGGAATATAAGCTTTCGAGTGACAGGCTGATGATGGTAAATGAAATTATTTAACTTACCACTTGGCGTCTGACAGTACGTGGCTGCTGCATGTTTTGCAATTTAGAAATCAGTATGTAGAAAGATCATGCATGCACAAAGATCAAGGCACATGGGCAAACATGCCCGTGATCAAAAGAAGTGCAACATCTATATTGCGTATAAAGAGGCATAAGGCAAATCGGCAATTTAATGCACTACTTCTAAAATGGGAATTTCTTTGTTATCTATTTATTTCCACACTCTTGCCGCTACAGAGTTGCCTTAATGTTTGGTTGCCAGTTTTCAGACCCATTTCCCATGCCACCCAACTTCAGGGAAGAATGAAAGTATTTGCTGTAGGCTTACGCATAAAATTTAATTCACCGCTAAAACCGAGCCTACGACTTGACTCGTGCTAACTGTAATAACTAATAAAAAATAAACAGCCAGAAAGGCGTCCATAATGGCCAAATTACTGAGGGAGTTAAAGGAAACAATGATGGTTTCGCTAATACTTCACAGTAAAAGACATTATCAAGCTTGTCCTAAAATAAAAAGCCGCCAGACGAAGCAGTGTGCGCGGAGCCAACCAAGTTAACGAAACGACCATGAGAACACCAATATGTAGGCTGCTCTCTCATGACCTACATGACAGGCATTCTTGACATTCCTGTCATAAGTCCTCAGGAGTCCCTTTAGCTACACCTAAGAGACCTTAAGGCGAAAGCCTTAGTCATGCTCATGACTATGACTTCGGCCGTCAACATTTAGCCTTTTCCTTCACTTAGCACCACATCCGAACCCATTCCATCGGTTTTTGAGTGTTAATCTTTTTTCGCAGAGTCATTCTCATTTTCGCTGAGTCATGGTCATGACTATGAATTCTACCAGCATCCTGTAGTGTTTCCTTCACTTAGCACCTACGTCCAAATCCATTTCAGTGGTTTTTGAGTGTTCATCTTTTTCGCTGGGTCATTGTCATGACCTACTTGGCACGCATGTCATGGCATATTTATGTTCGTCATATACTCTTGTCATGTATGCCAATTTTGGTGCATAGCAAGTTAATGAAATGTCCATGAGAGCACAAAGACGTAGGCGGCTAGATAGATAGATACTGTCAAAGTAGCAAATGTTCGCCAAGAAATGCTTCGCATTTATAACTAGTGACGGCTTAGCCGCACGGCGAACTTTTTAGCTTTGTCCGCGCGGTGTGCGTTTAACCTGACGTTCTTTGATTGTCCCGTTTCACCGATATATTGTTTCTTACAGAGCAAACATTCAACCATAAGAATTACATCGGAACGAGTGCAATTAAAGCAAGCCTTCACTTCGTGTGTACAAATAATCTCGGTGCTTTAAATTTTAAGCTCACATTGAAGGTGCCCGCAGGTTTTTCACCTGTGGTCAGAACATCTATTTATTACAGGGGAACTACGTTGGCTGATATTTGCGTGTACTAACATGTCTTTAAAATTTCTGTTGTGGCTATAGGTCCCCCTTGATGCCACCGGGAACGCTTTTGTGAGGCCTGAGGCTTAAAGCGTGAAAAGACAAGGACGAAGAAAGACGTGACACACACAGGCGCTAACTTGCAATAATCTTTATTACGAGCACAGGAGCCACCACATATATACAACTTTTTCGCATTCATAATCATACATGCGCTATTTGCTAAAAACCTTACACACCATTGCGCAGGTTAGCTCATAACGGGAAAGGGCAATTGATGGTTTAGAAACCACGGTGGAAGAATATTGTCACGTAGTAGTGACGGTGAAGAAAACAATCGTAAAACTGCGTATGACGAAACTGGTGGTTTATTGGGAGAACCTGTGCCCACAAAAGCAAGCTACACTCAAAGCACAACGATAGCGGCGAACACAGTCGGCGATCGTCAAAAATCTGATCAGCGGTGAAACGCGTCGGCTTTTATACCTGAGTCATCGAAGGTTCCAGATTGATCCCTGATGCCCGCGTGTCTTCCAGAAAGTTCTAGACAATTCGCGTCGCTCATACAATCAGATTAGATGAGCGTCGGTGACCACAGACGAAGGATAGAAGCATCGATAACGTTCGAGAAGCTTCCGATGCAGGCGCGTCCTGCGCTGAGCGATAACGTTTAACACTTGTTAGCAGGTGGAAAGCGGCCACCTGTGAAAGATAAACATGTATACGTGTTAATACCCTCCCCTTAAAAAGCATCGTCCCGATGCTACAAACACGAAAGCGAAAACAAAACCACGCGTAAGAAAAAAAATCAATCACAAAGTAACTAAGTATCTAAAGTCGTCAGCGGGCGTAGAAAGGCTTAAGACGCACCAGATGGATGACTTCAGGTCGTGCCCGGCGCCGCTGTGATTGCGAAATGCCGTCTGGCACGACCTCATAGTCCAGTGCGCCAATACGTCGGATTATCTTATATGGTCCGAAATAGCGACGCAACAGTTTCTCGCTAAGTCCTCGTCGGCGTATCGGAGTCCAGACCCAAACACGGTCGCCGGGCTGGTACTCGACGTAGCGTTGTCGAAGATTGTAGTGTCGGCTGTCGGTCCTCTGCTGGTTCTTGATGCGCAGGCGGGCGAGCTGTCCACCTTCTTTGGCACGCTGCAAATAAGTGGCAACGTCGAGATTTTTTTCGTCAGCGACGTCCGGTAGCATGGCGTCAAGCGTCGTTGCCGGGTTCCTTCCGTAGACCAGGTTGAACGGCGCCATGTGCGTCGTTTCTTGCACGGGCGTGTTGTATGCGAAGGTCACGTACGGAAGGATGGCATCCCACGTCTTGTGTTCGACGTCGACGTACATTGCCAGCATGTCGGCGATGGTCTTATTTAGGCGCTCGGTGAGGCCATTCGTCTGCGGGTGGTATAGGCGGGGGTGCGGCGATGGCTTGTCTGGCTGTATCGCAGGATGACTTGAGTTAGTTCTGCCGTAAAGGCCGTGCCTCTGTCGGTGATAAGGACTTCTGGGGCACCATGACGCAGGAGGATGTTCTCAACGAAGAATTGGGCTACCTCGGCGGCACTGCCTTTGGGCAAGGCTTTTGTTTCGGCGTACTGGGTGAGGTAGTCCGTAGCGACGACGATCCATTTATTCCCGGACGTCGACGTCGGAAAAGGCCCCAGTAAGTCCATCCCGATCTGCTAGAACGGTCGGCGAGGTGGCTCGATTGGCTGTAGAAGTCCGGCTGGCCTTGTCGGCGGTGTTTTGCGTCGCTGACAATCTCGGCATGTCCTTACGTAATGGGCGACGTCGGCAGAGAGGCGAGGTCAGTAGTATTTTTCTTGTATCCTCGCGAGAGTGCGAGAAAAACCGAGATGTCCAGCCGTTGGGTCGTCATGGAGAGCTTGCAGAACCTCTGGACGCAATGCTGAGGGTACCACGAGGAGGTAGTTGGCTCGGAGAGGCGAGAAGTTCTTCTTAGGAGAATGTCGTTTTGCAAGAAAAACGACGCCAATCCTCGCCTGAACACCTTCGGCACACTGACGGTCTTGCCTTCCACGTAGTCTACAAGGCTCCTTAGTTCCGGGTCGGCTTGCTGTTGTTCGGCGAATTCGTCGGCACTGATGGGTCCCAAGAAAGTGTCGTCATCCTGGTCGTCTTGTGGCGGCGGCGCGACGGGGGCGCGAGACAAACAATCGGCGTCAGAGTGCTTTCGCCCGGACTTGTAAACGACGGTGATGTCGAATGCTTCAAGTCTCAGGCTCCATCGTGCGAGGCGACCTGAAGGATCCTTCAAGTTAGCTAGCCAACACAAGGCGTGGTGGTCGCACACAACTCAAAGGGCCTGCCATAGAGGTAGGGGCGAAACTTTGATGTAGCCCAGATAATGGCGAGGCACTCTTTTTCTGTTGTGGAATAATTTGCTTCCGCCTTCGATAGCGACCGGCTAGCGTAACTTGCAACCCTTCCTAGTCCGTCAGTCCTCTGCACAAGCACGGCGCCGAGTCCTACGCTGCTTGCGTCGGTGTGGACTTCGGTATCGGCGTTTTCGTCGAAATGCGGAAGTATTGGCGGCGATTGCAGGCGTCGCTTCAGTTCTTCGAATGCTTCGACTTGCGGCATCTCCCACTTGAACTCGACGTCGGCCTTCGTGAGATACGTCGGTGGCTCAGCGATCCGTGAAAAATTGTTGACGAAGCACCTGCAATAGGCGCACAGTCCAAGAAATCTACGCACTGCCTTCTTGTCAGCGGGCGGAGGAAAGTTGGAGATGGCCGCAGTTTTCTGAGGGTCAGGGCACACTCCAGACTTGTTGATGACGTGGCCCGAAAACAAGAGCTCCTCATACGCGAAGCGGGACTTTTCGGGCTTTAACGTGAGTCCGGAGGTTTTGATTGCTTGAAGAACTGTTTCAAGGCGCCGCAGGTGTCCTTCGAAGCTTGAGGCAAACACAACGACGTCGTCCAAATAGACGAGGCAAGTCTGCCACTTCAAGCCTGCCAGTACTGTATCCATGACGCGTTGGAAAGTCGCAGGTGCCGAGCAAAGACCAAACGGCATGACCTTGAACTCGAACAGTCCGTCTGGTGTTATAAAGGCAGTCTTCTCCCGGTCCTTCCGGTCGACTTCGATTTGCCAGTAGCCGGTTTTGAGGTCCATCGACGAAAAATACTTTGCATTGTAGAGTCGATCCAAGGCGTCATCAATCCGTGGGAGGGGGTATACGTCCTTCTTCGTGATCTTGTTGAGGCGACGATAATCGACGCAGAAACGTAGGGTTCCATCCTTCTTCTTCACTAACACCACGGGGGACGCCCACGGACTCTTGGACGGCTGGATGATGTCGTCGCGTAGCATTTCGTCGACTTGTTGCCTTATGGCCTCGCGTTCGCGCGCCGAAACTCGGTACGGGCTCTGACGGAGTGGCCGGACATTTTCGTCGGTTATGATGCGGTGCTTGGCGACAGGGGTTTGTCGAACTTTTCACGACGACGAGAAGCAGTCCTCGTATTGCAGGAGCAGAGCCTTTAGTTGTTCTTTCTTGTGCCTGGGAAGGTTCTGATTGACGTCGAAAGTTGTTTCAGGTACTATAGTCGTCGTTGCAGGTGCACTGGAATCCGTGAAGGCGAAAGCACTGCTGGCTTGTACTATTTCGTCGATGTAGGTGACCGTGGTGCCTTTGTTAATGTGCTTGTATTCGGGGCTGAAGTTCGTGAGCATCAATCACCCTTGCTTTCCCTGCACGTAGCTCAGCTATGCCTCTAGCGACGCAAATTTCACGGTTGAGCAGTAAGTGATGATCGCCCTCGATGACGCCCTCCATGTCTGCAGGCACTTCGGTACCGACGGAAATCATTACGCTGGAGCGAGGCGTTACGGTGACTTTTTCTTCAAGCACATTCAAGGCATGGTAACTTATGCTTGTATCCGGTGGTATCGCGTTGTGCGTTGAAAGCGTTATCGACTTGGACCTTAAGTCGATGACTGCACCGTGTTGATTTAGAAAGTCCATGCCTAGGATGACACCCCTGGAGCAGTGCTGCAGGATTACGAAGCTTGCCTGGTAAGTGCGGTTGTTTACCGTCACTCGCGCTGTGCAGATTCCAGTCGGCGTTATTAGGTGGCCTCCCGCTGTACGGATATCGGGTCCTTGCCAGGCTGTTTTCACCTTCTTCAACTTGGCGGCAAACGGGCCACTGAAGACCAAATAGTCGGCTCCAGTGTCGACGAGAGCGGTGACGTTATGACCATCGATTAGCACGGCTAAGTCGGGAGACCGTCGTCTGGCGTTGCGGTTAAGTCGTGGCGTCGGATCACGATTGCGTCGGCTTGCTCCGCTGCTGCTACGTCGCGTCGGCAGGTCTTCTTACGGCGGCGCAGTGTTGTCGTCAAGGCTCTTGCCAGGCGGCGTGCTGATAATTCGTCATGATGATTCGCGAATTTTCTTCGTCGGCGGCGGAGGATCTTCGGAATTGCGTCGTACAGCAACCACACCTCCATCGGTTGCTGCCTTTAGTTTCCCGGATAGGGGCTCACGAACCGGCCCCGGGCTGGGCCAGTGTATGGTCGGCGCTGCGGCGACAGGTAACGTCCTGGTGACGGCGAGCGTGAGGGTCGTCGTGGTTGCCACTGGGCTCCGGCGAGGTAGTCGGTGAGGTCGCGTGGCCGCTCCCCAAGCTGTGGACGTGGCACGTTGACGGCAAACCCTCGTAGGCCCATCTCGCGTTATGGGCATCGGCGGTAGACATGGCCAGCTTCCCCGCAGTGATAGCGGAGCGGGCGGTGGTCGGGGGCGCGCGAAATGTCCGTCTTTCTTGGGTAGCTACGCTGGGCGACGGGTGGGCGTGCTGG
This sequence comes from Dermacentor silvarum, assembly GCF_013339745.2. Classification (NCBI taxonomy): domain Eukaryota; kingdom Metazoa; phylum Arthropoda; class Arachnida; order Ixodida; family Ixodidae; genus Dermacentor; species Dermacentor silvarum. The sequence continues at coordinate 150,403,887 of NC_051158.1, read as the reverse complement.
CGGCGGCGGCGGCGGTGGACGACGGAACTGCGGCGTTACGGGTCCTGGCGCGAGCGTGAAGGGGTGCCTTGACGACGGGCAACGGCGGCGTAGGTCAGCGCTTCCGGCTGGGGTTGCGGTGATTAGGGCTGCACATCGGGAACTCCAAGTGAGCGCTGAACTTCTTCTTTGACGACGTCGGCGATAGATGCCACTTGAGGCTGCGACCCGGGAAAGAGCTTCTGCAGCTCCTCGCGAACGACTGCTCTGATGGTCTCGCGCAGGTCGTCGCCGTCTAGTGCTTGAGCATCGGCGTAGTTGGTCAGGGCACGGCGGTTGGATTGCCTGACGCGCATTTCAAGCGTCTTCTCGATCGTTGTAGCCTCGGAAAGAAATTCGGCGACAGTCTTGGGCAGATTGCGCATCAATCCGGCGAATAGTTGCTCTTTGACACCCCGCATCAAGAACCGAACTTTTTTTTCTTCAGGCATGTCGGGGTCGGCGTGGCGGAAGAGGCGAGAATCTCCTCCGTGAAGATCGCGATGCTCTCCTTAGGCAATTGCACTCTGGTTTCTAAGAGAACCTCTTCCCTTTCCTTTCGTACGACGCTCGTGAAGGTCCTCACGAAGTTCTCACGAAAAAGGTCCCATGTTACCAGTGTGGTCTCTCTGTTCTCAAACCAGGTCCGAGCAACGTCATCCACCGAAAAATAGACATGGCGCAGCTTGTCGTCGTCGCTTCATCTGTTGAACGTCGCGGTCCGCTCGTATGTCTCCAGCCAGGTTTCAGGGTCTTCAGCCGATGATCCACGGAAGGTCGGTGGCTCCCGAGGTTGTTGGAGCAGGATGGGGGACGCTGGGGCTGCCGTTGGGGTCGTTGACTTGGCCTTGATCGTGGTGGTCTTCTCGGGAAGAAGTCCGTACTCCGGGAGAAATCCTTGCTGCCTACGGCTTGCTCGATGGTCCTTGGCGACGTTGGCGTTATCCTCCGGTTTCTGGCTTGGATCGCGGCTTTGCGGGGGCGTTCGCTGCATGAACGCACTAGCACCTCCACCAGATGTCACGTAGTAGTGACGGTGAAGAAAACAATCGTAAAACTGCGTATGACGAAACTGGTGGTTTTGGGCGAACCTGTGCCCACAAAAGCAAGCTACGCTGAAAGCATAACGATAGCGTCGAACACAGTCGGCGATCGTCTAAAATCTGATCAGCGGCGAAGCGCGTCGGCTTTTATACCTGAGTCATCGATGATTCCAGATTGATGCCTGATGCCCGCGTGTCTTCCAGAAAGTTTTAGACAATTCGCTTCGGTCATACAATCAGAGTAGATGAGTGTCGGTTATTAATTTGGGGTTTTACGTGCCAGAACCATGATCTGATTATGAGGCACGCTGTAGTGGGGGACTCCGGAAATTTGGACCACCTGGGGTTCTTTAACGTGCACCTTAATCTAAGTACACGGGTGTTTTCGCATTTCGCCCCCATCGGAATGCGGCCGCCGTGGCCGGGATTCGATCCCGTGACCTCGTGCTCAGCAGCCCAACACCGTAGCCACTGAGCAACCACGGCGGGTAGGTGATGAGTGTCGGTGACCACAGACGAAGGATAGAAGCATCGATAACGTTCGAGAAGCTTCCGATGCAGGCGCGTCCTGCGCCGAGCGATGACGTTTAACACTTGTTAGCGGTGGAAAGCGGCCACCGGTGAAAGATAAACATGTATACGTGTCAATATTTAGGTGTTGATACTGCGCGCGAGCGAGCGCCCAGATTATGTTCGGCCGCGCGCGGGCGCACCCAGTAGCTCTGCTGCGAGCAGATAGATGGCGACGCGGCCAGCGGTCCCAGCTTAGCGGCGCCGGCGGCTTGGCATTCCTCTGCCTCCGCTAAACTTTCGTTCATAGTGGCGCCAGTAAAACTCAAAGCGCGAAGGAAATTCGTTATTTCAGATTAAGGTGATAAGTGTACCAGGTTGAATGCATTGCTAACAGGAACGTATATTGTGCAGGGCGTGAATGACCTGAACACGGATCGATGGGGCAGCACTCAACGCTCACTCACATTCCGCTCGCGCGCACAATTTGTTGCGGCCGATCTAGTCATGCATACAAGCATTAAAAAAAATGAAAGCGTAAGCCCGCGTGCTGCCCCTCGATCAGAAGAAAATAGTGACTGCACCGGAAAATTCGAACTCAGAAAACCGTTCAAGCATCGTGACGCGAATTCAGTGTGGGCGCGATATAATTTAAGAAATGAAACAGCGCAAGCTTGCGATATGCAACGCACTAGAGCAAAGTGGGTGTTCATGGCTAGAACTATGATGAGAAAGCACATAGCTATGTAAAGAAGTCCTTCAAAAGAATATTTATCAGGCGGGATGAATGCAGGCGCTTTATCTTGGCTTACAACATCACTAATACAGTTTACTTGTGAAAATCTTTTTATTTCAATTCAAATTAACATAGAGTGTTTATATTATTCCTTTGGCTTTCGTCGTTTGGTGAGCGAGTGACTCTTGCAGGATCTAAGAGGTGACTTTTTTTTTAAAGTGTATATGAGAATGTGAGAATGTAAGCTTATTTGGCAGTGCATGCTATACCCTGTCCACAAATACACTTACACACACCACACAATAACGTCACACTTTTTTTATTTTGCAAGGACACCAGAATAAAAAAAAATGTGCGTGAAGCAGCTCAATAATTTTAACAGCAGATAACCATTCCACAAGCTTACGCTTTCATGCACTCCCACAATGCAAAAATGTGGAATAAAAACATGTAAGCGTTGATTACACAGTATACGCGCCTTGTAAAAAAATATTTAGCTAAGATGGAACAAATATAAAAATCAGGTACAGATCCGCACAGATAACAGCAGCATTATATATATCTTATATATGCAGCAATATTTGCACAGGTTGCGTCGCATCGATGTTGTCGAGTTTCGGCCGACGTCGCTTAGGTGCTTGCGCAGGAGGTTCTCGCTTCCTCGGCGGCTTTCGTAGTTTACTTGACCATGTGAGGTATTTTGGACAGTTCGGAAATACGGTGGGAACTGCATTTGCAGACAGAACAGGCCTCTTTGGTGCGTCAAGTAGCACCCTTCCATCGAGCTCCGCGTAATATGTCGTCGATATCATATCGCCTGAAAAATGCTTGGCGCAGCCGTGGTCGGTAGGCCTTAGAGTTCTGTCTGCCCTCGGAATTACACGGCGCCACTGGTCTAAACGACCGCTGTCCGACGGCGCTTTGAATAGAGGCACACGCTCCGCACAAGTTCGGTATCCAGAATTGCAGTTCGTGAGGAAGCACTTTCTACCCATTTCAAACTCTTAGAAGGCCGCTTCCACCTTGGTCGAGGATCCGTGGCGACAATACACAAGCACAAGATGATGAAAGGTGCGTGAAGAAAAAGTGTGCCTTCAAAACAGCACGGCCGCACGTGCTAGCACAAAGCGCACAAAGACAGCGAAGCACGCGCCTTCCCGCCGAAGTTGGGACCGCATACCGCAGCGCCCTCTACGACGGCGCCGAACCAGCTGCAACCAAGCCGAACATAATCTGGACGCGAGCGAGCGGCGCTTTCGCGCGCGTTGGGGGGGAGAGTGTCAGCACCTCTCCTTATTCTTACACCGTGTTTAGAAACACAGTTATCCCCGAGCCTATCTATCATTTCCGCTTCGGTAATTTCGCGCGTTAATCCTCCTCGGCCTCTTCCTACGATGGAGCAGTCTCTGTATGCTGGAGCACACGTCGAGTGGTCACCGTCATCCGCACCGGCAACAACGCACTTACAATGCCTGCAGTGAGCGTCAAACGTGTCTTTTCAGGCGCTATAAGCCTCACGATGTCATACCAACAAGCTCAAATAAATGCATTACAGCATTTCTCAGGCGCGCGTTGCTTGATAATATTGGGTGGTATTTCCGTAGGATGTTGTTTATGCTTGGGAAGGCGTTAGAATATTTAGTTATAAAGGCTGGTGAAGGCTGTTTCTTGGCTCATTCCGACTGTCTTTGCAATGTTGCACGACGTCATAAACACAGTCGAGAGGAATTTGTGGATAGTTTCTTTCAGCTAGATTTAGCATAGAATCGCTGTCTTGGCTGCAGATTCTTTTCGTTTCGCTTGTCCGACAAAATTCCTCGTTTGCGGTGTCGCGGGTGATGACTGGTGTAGTATAAATACTGCTGGATATCCGTAGGCTTCCCGTAATGTGCCGTTCCTTGTTTTCCGTTTTCTATGTAAACAGTCGTTTCTAGGAAGTTGATTTGACTAGGAGAGTGGTGAGCAGTATATTTATTACTCGGGTGAAAGCGGTTGAAATCGCTAATTAGGTCGGTTAGGGCAATTGTGCCGTGTTCCGATATTATAAATACTTTGTCAGTGTAACGCAGGTAGGTGAGCGCTAGAGTCAACACGGCATTGCCACCAGCGTAAAAATTTGTCTCCAGCTCACCACCAAATTCCTAAAGAACTCGCTGAAAGAAAGTATGTGTAATAAGCCCAGCAGACAAAGGCCGCAGTACCGTAATCTGGTCTATAGAAAAGTAAAAAAATAACGCCTTCAAGCAACCGAGCAACCACGCCCATTACAGAAAACTCGACTCTAACCCAACTTCAGACTACAGCAACCTTGTGAAAAGTATAGTAGCGGAGCTCTTGCCCAAGCGACTAATCGCGAAGTCTGAATATTGCGTCATGATGCCCAAGAAGAAAGGAGCTGGTCGCTTTCATCTTCTTTCTAAATTACGTAAAGCTTCATTAGAAGAAATAGTTACAACAGAAATCCCAGGTCGACCAACAACGTCTAATAACAACACACCTACCGAGTCACTATCTAAATTCCTAAATCGCCACCTGTCAAACATCCCTACCACACTCCCATCTTTTGTTTAAAACAAGCCCCACTTCCTTCGATTTATCGACTGCATTAAAGCCAACCAAATCCTTCCCGACCGCGCTATTATAGCGAACCTGTTCATGTCTAGCTTTCCATGTTTGTTTTGTGTGCGTGTGAAAAAATGTGACCCGATCCTGGTGACGTGTAGAAAGGATCCAAGCGCAATGACACATACCCCTGAGGCTGGGTTTCCAGTTCCGCTTATAATAAGCGGATTTTGGCGTCTTTTTTCACCGGGTCGCTTGTAGATTTCTGCAGTCACTTGCTTGTCGCGTTTTTCTTTTTTTTTTTGTTTTGTTTTTTTTTTGGGGGGGGGGCTCATTCGCATTTTTTCTACAAATATTGGGAATTTAGTGCTCGTCATGCGCGTTTGTCGTTAAATATACGCGATAGCAGCAGGAATCACAAAGTACGAAACTGTCCCTATCCATTCATCAAATTTTTGATGAGCAATTGGGACGAACTGCCGTGCTTCCTTGCTAAAGCTACAAATGTCTCTCCAACACCAATGAAATATTGCCGCAATAAATGACTTACCTAAAATATTATATATTCTGATAATTACGGGTGGCACCGGCACATTATATTATGACGTGTTGAAATCTCATGGCAGGTGAAAAAGTGTTAAGATGACATAATTATGGCGAACAGTTTAGTGTTCATTCGTTTCTAGAGAGAAAAGTGACATAAATTGTATTTATTTCGCAGGGAACGGTTGAAGAAACAGATGGATAAAACAATTGACCCGTGCGACAACTTCACAGCGTTTGTCTGCGGCAACTGGAAGCCCGAGAAACGCTTCGGAGACCTCTCACACTCGACCTTCTCCGACATGGTTATGTCGTGGCGCACGAATCTACGGGACATCGTACGGAAGGGCTCCATCGAGCTGCCGGTGGGTAGAAAAGCGGCTGCAATGTTCGAGAGCTGCATGACGCAAGTGCAGTCTGATGTAGAAACCTTTCAGTTATTCATGCGCGACCGGGGACTATCCTGGCCGGAAGATGCAAAGGCAAGGTCTCCTTTGGAAGTCCTATTTGATCTTGCATTTAACTGGAACATGAATCTCTGGCTCAAATTACAGCTGCTTCCTGGGGTGACAGGTGATCCACGGCGCCGCATTTTAATTACGGCCAACGAATTCCTGACATACTGGGATGCCGTGCTCGATCAGGTACCCGTGGACAAGTTTGCCACCGTTTACAATGCGATGGTTGTCATTTTCGGTGGTGAGAAGGAAAACTTGGCCACCGAGGAGAAAGTCAAGGAGGTCTACGAAACAATGCGATCCGTACTCAAAACGCTTGTGCGGGCTGGCACGCGCATGACACGTTTTCCCGCTGTGTTTGCACTGCACGATGTGACTAACTACACTGAACTCGTCACGGCCGAGCACGTTCATGACGTCATAACGAAGACACTCCAAATCGATCCGCCGTTCAGTATTGATGAACTACTACTCTTCGATGACATTAGAGTACTACAAGCCATGCTCAGAATCATCAGAACTTACAACGACACCGCATTGTTCCGACATCTATCCTGGCTGTTCGTGTACGCATACGGAGTGGTTGCTCACCCCGCTCTCGTTCTCCACACCTTATTCGGAAGCGCAGAGTGGGCGAAGGCAGTGCAACCCCGGTACTGCGCTGTGCAAGCCGAGGACAGCTACAAGCTCCTGGTGGCTGCTTTGGCTTCTGTGGCAGGTTTCTCGCCGGAGGAACGCCGTGCTATCGATGAACACCTTGAAACAATAAAACAGGTGGGTTATGCATGAATAGATGAGTGATGTTCTATATGGGGACGCAGCAGTCTGGCCGAGTTCAACTGATTGAACTGCTATCCCAGTGTGCAAATATGCTGGTCGCGAGTGTTGAGAAAGTTTGTTTCAAAATACTGGCGGCTGTCAAACAAATGGTTGCTTGATCTCGTACATATAAGTGTAGTGGCATGGCGGGAGTTACACAAGTGATTTGTAAATGTCGTTATGTTGGTAACGGGTGCCCACAGATTGCCTGAAAGGATAGTGAGAAAGAATGTTACTAGGAGGCCAATCAAGGCAAGTCTTTTCTAGTAGAGTAGCAGGCTATACACGGCTAGACGGCATGTTCGTTTTTAATGCGATTAGCATTCTTGGGGTATTAACGTATTTTCCGGGACTCGGTACGTCTGTCTGTCTGTGTCTGTCTGTAACGCGTGACACGATGCAATCTATGTGTAGGGATGTCTACATGAGGTCCTATGGAGATTTATATAAGAATGCCTGGATGAATATGTATGATTACTGACATTTATGAATATGGCTATATATAGTGAGTACTGAAGAGTAATTAAGGTAATTAAGGTTAGTAAAATACCAATAAGTTAAGTTACGATAAAGTTAAGTGTGGCATCGAATAATTGGGAGCAATTAATAGTGAGTCCAATGAAAGTTAACTCTTGTTTAATTCCTGAACTTATGTAGATTAACTAAGGTTAAGTCAATTGAGCCTAATGACTAATAATTAAGGGTACTTGATATAAGTTTGACGTAATAAAATAATCTCAGTTATTGTTTACTCAAATATGCAGACGTCAACATCATACTTTTAATTAAGCCTAATTAATTAGGCAGACGTAGCAATTATACTAATAAATATGAATAATCAATTAACGACTTAATATATTTATTTACCCCAGCCAATGTTTGACCTAAGTGCATCGCTCTCTCCTATAAGGCGCTCCGAATCAGGCGAGGTTTATTCACGCTACGCGGGTGAGCGGGGAGCCAGAGCTGCGTGCTAGAAAGAATACGCTGGAAGTACCTATTACCTACACTCCTAAAAAGTTTGCGCCATTAGGGACTTGTCCCACAACAAGAATCGCCATCGGCCTTGCTTGTGTTTCCGTTCTTGGAAACTCTGCGCTCGCTAATTTCCTATCGAGAATGCTATGTCGCGCTAATGACGCGCATGTCATTAATGGCCTGGAAGTACCGGGCGCGCAGCGTTAAAGAAAGGAAAGGCACGCAAGACAGATGAAGATTATCGTTATGGAACAAGATAAGCTCCGCCCCTTGCACATCCGTCTGGCGTGGAAGGGAGTCCAGCAGGCGCTTCCCTAGCAGCCATGTGTTGTTATTCTGGCCACCAATAGATGATGCCACAGTCGCACGTGCTTCCTCTTACTACCACTTTCTCGCGTTCTAAGCAGCCTCCACAGAGCACAGGCCACGCGCTCGCGTGTTCCCCTTCATAAAGGGCCACTCTGTGCACGTGCCAGGAAAATTTCTCTATTTTTAAACTATGTGATGATATGGAAGGCTGTTAGCTCGTGTTTTCCCACATGTAGGCACGGAAATTAAATGGTAGATTACATGTTTTGACAGCTGACGAGTGCTACAGAATCAGTGGCTGAGGAGAGGAACGCGCGCAAGATCGATGACAGGCGTGACATAATGCAAGAGTAATTACGTTGTCGTTATTAAAATATTCAGTTCTTCTGTGCTCTAAATAAAAGACGACTCTAATGCGAGCGAGTAAAGTAGACCCCACGAGTGAAACACGTATCAAGGTACAACCTGCAACGAGAGCAATCTTGCAGGCAGCGCAGTTTAACAGAGTCGCAGGCCTGCGCGGGAAACGCAGCACAGTCACACCGTAAGCTGGTTGAGTGGCGCAAGAGTAGCTCCAATTTAGGCACCACGACAACAGGGTTTTCGCGGCAAAGTCTCTTCGCCTCTATTTTGACGAGAACGATCTGAACTGACCGCCCGGCGTCAACGGCGAGCTGCGGCTTGTAATGCTCTCTGCACAGCAATTTAATGAGCCATACGATGCCTGGTTGTACGCAGCTCTACGATTTGCTTCTTCAGCAGCGGTTCGTACCTTGCGAGGAGACGCCATAACGTTTACCGAAGAGGTATCCAGAATACGGGGCACACATCTAACATCAGGATCGCTAGAGAGCCTGCATGCTAGAGAGCCTACGTCTCATCATCTGCGCCTGTGCACGCGGCGTTTGCAGGCACCTTAACTAGATGGCGACACCATACTGGCGGAGGCTGGAAGTGCGTTGATTGCGCGCCTCGTCTGAATCGCATCTCGTCGTCTGCGCCTGCGCACGCGGTGTTTGCAGGCGCCTCAACTAGACGGCGCCACCATACTGGCAGAGGCTCGGGTCGTCGGCGCCTGCGCGCCTGCCTATAGGGCGCGTATAAGGCATTTTTCTGGTGCATGATAGCAAATGCTTGCGTGGTTCAGTGGTAAAGTGTCCGACTGCCACACAGCGGACCTGGGTTTGACCCCGGCGGAGACCGGGTACTCTTTTTGGCATTTCCGGCGATAGCGGTTACGCGGCGACGGCGGCACCATCGCGAACGAAAACGGCTATTGGAATGATCCCATAACCGCTTACGCTGTAAAACCAAACACGCATTCACGTTTGCAAAAATAACAGAAGTGTGCTCCGAGGGTATACCACGTTATCATAAAATATTGAAGCGATTACGCGTGTACAAGTACAAGATTAGCGCAGCAGAACTCGACGGCCAGTAGGCCACGGCGGCGCGCAGTAATATTATTCCGATAGCCGCACCACCACAATATTTTTTAACACATGCCTCACCTGGATGCATGTCGTGCTTGCCGTCGGGCGTTCACTCGACGAGATTCTGTTACACTCTAGTTCACAGACAGAAAGACAGTGGTATAAATTACAGATGCAGCTATATTGCACTTATGTTTAGAAGGAAGTGGAGCTGGTAAGGTGTGGTAGCGCGTGGAGCTAATAATCGGCAACATGTTCGATAAGAGAACATTTTTAATGAAAGGCAAACGGCGAGAAAAATGGAAAGAATTGCAGCGAAGAAAATTGTTGCAGCTGAATCTCGATAGGGGTAATTGCGGATCGCTGAGTAAGAGCTTCGCCCCTTGCAGTGGACATAACTTAAGCTGTTGATGTTGGTAGTTGTGATAACAAAGAAGAAAATTATTAGTGTTGATATGTGTTTTGGAACCAGGGTCATTGTTTGAAACACCGAGAGATGTAGAGGAAATAATATTCCGCCACAGGTCACCTTGAACAAGACAACGGCTGCTGTGTGGCTCGACGAAAAGACAAGCATGTCGCTAAGCAGAAGCTGCTCAGAGTCCGCATTGCTTTGTGGCCTCCAGCGGACTTTCTCACCAACAAAGTCCTTGAGGACATTTACGGCAAATTCCCCGAGAGCAACGACACTACCTTCACGAATCTATGGATCGCGGCCAGGCGGACTGGACGGAATCTCCTGGGCACCACGGCGGGAGTTTTTGCACAGAGCATAAGTGAGAGCACCGCACTGCCCTACGTTCAGTACATGCACCCACTGAATGAAGTGAGGCTCGCTGTGGGGGCCCTTGCTCCTCCACTGTACTACCGGGAAGGCACCAAGGCCATGCTGTATGGAGGCCTAGGGTACTTCTACGCGAAGAAACTCATCAACACGGTCGACAGCGCGGGAGCAAAAGTGAGTAGGAACAGGCGTTTGAACAAGACTCGTTAATTAAACAGTGCTTGAACGCGGGCGTACTGGAACATGTTTCTGTTGTTTCGCTGCATTGCCGAGATGAACAGTTACTGATATGCAGATGAAGGGGTCACAGATAGATGAGAATTAGTTTTGTAATTGTGCGATACATTTCGAGGCTGTTGAGTTACGAAGCGCTTATCCTTGCAACGCCAAAAAATTGTGGTAGTGCTCTTACGAAGCAGTGGCCCATTAACCACAGCTGTAAACCTGCAGTAGAAGAGATTATGGGAGCATGACCTCTGACAGGGACCCGACAGGGACCCAACACGGAGCTCGATATTGGACCCGCCATGGGGCCCAGCAGTGCATCTGAGTTTGCGGAAGCGGCAAAAGTACTTTGTCGTTGACAGAAAAATATGACAAAGCACTGTTAACAGACTTCTCATATGGCAACCGCAGGGCAGCCGAGATATTTATCCCCACGCCAGTTCAATAGTCTAGCTCATTTCATCATGTAAATAACGCTGCGTGTCTGCACATCTTTTGTCTGCTACCTTCTTGCAAAAGCAGGCAACTGGGTTCACATACCAATAGACGATATTTTCCTTATACAGAAAAATACAACAACGCACTATTATGCACTGTTCAAGTCATAATTGATATACCGAATCAATGTTGTCGGTCAGTTTCAATATCTGGGATATACGAGGGCTGCCAGAAACTCAACTAGACTGGTTTCACTGACAAGCTCTTTTTGTGTCAAATGACAATGTACATGGCATCCCGGTTAAAATCACCGACCTCAAGCCTAACACACTTTCTTACATCTGCCACGCTTATAAGCACTGATGCAAAGATTCTTCTGCGGTGTGGTGCAGTCCGTCATTACGGATGCTCTTGGTGCCCTCGAAGCTTTCAAAACAGGTTGCATTGATAACTCTGTTCAGCTTCAAAAATAAAAAAAAGAATCAGAAGAATTCGGAGATCGCTCTGAAGCGACGATGTTCGCAAAGTGTTAATTGGTGAATTGTCCTGATGTAGCGGCCACGATGTTTCAGTCCACAACAGCCGTCTGTACTAGCGGAATGAGCAAAGCAGACGCCGCAGAATGACCCTGGTGACTTTCGGAATGATTGTCTGTCTCTCTGACAACAACTCGCTTTGCACGATATATTTCACAGTTAAAAAATTACACCATCTTCCCGTAGGGGAACCCTGAGTAGTATGCGAAGCAGCCATAGGGTCGACTCAAGGTAGTTTTATCAGCTGTGTAAACTTGGACATGCAGCATCACCAGCACCAGCAACGCGCAGAACTGTTGTCGACATCGTCGGCGTTTTGACCGCGTTCGCACCGAACGCGCGCGGCGTTGGTGACTGTTGCCGGTGCCTCTGGGGCGCCTACCGTCGCGTCTCTAACCTAAGCTGCTTCGCATTATCGCGCGCGGAGCCGCAGGTGTTGCCATTCGTTGCGCAATCTGGAGAGGAGAGGAGCGCCGGAGAGGAGAGGAGGAATGCCGAGAGGAGATGAGACAAGGAGAGGAGAGGAGGGGGAGGAGGATGCGCATTAGAGGTGTGGACGCACGGCGGTTGGATGGATGGAGGGATGTAGAGAGGGAGGGAGTGACATAGCCCCGAGCATAAGATGCGTCGCATCTAAAAAGCTCTAGGTATGATTTTACTTTCGGCTTAGGATGTATTGGCTCCCCTTTCCTTGTCAACAATGGAGACATTACTGGCAGTTCTGGTGCTTGAATTCTTGGTAGCACTGAAAAATTCACATCTCATTTCAAGAGCTAACGCATGAAACAAGTTCGAGGTGCGATGATGTCCTGGAACAGCTGCATCCGCGGCTCGTAAATAGAATTCATCAGCCTTGGCACTGCATTTGCGCAAAGTTTAGGCATGCCTAAATTGTTAGTAGGAAGTTTCGAACACTATCCTTTGGCATGTCCAACTGGCTGACGATCATTCGACCAGTTTGCCGATGATGTGCGCACAATACATGTCTTGCTGAACTCCTCCTACTCCTACAGTCATCTAACACACCCTCGCGCCCTTGTTTGAACCTCTTGTCCCATTTAAACATATGCGCTCCTGACATGGTGTTATCCAGATACACTTGCCTAAACAATTGATGGGAACGTGGTAAAGCTTACCTCAAGCCGAACAAACATTTGCGGGGATTCCTTGGTCCATGTGTTTGGGTTGTTCCTCAGGTCTTACAGCTGAAGGAAGTGCAAAGACAAAAGTTTTAACAAAAATATTTCTCCAAATTATTGGTTTCATAAAGCTGTAGCTATACACCGATATTACTAATACATCATATTACTTGACGAAGTAAGCTTATCCCACATTATCTCACAGGCCAACTTAAAAACTCACACCACATATATGGTTTGAGAGGCGACAAAGTCATTTTGCGTGCTGGAAACCGTAAAAACAGAACATCACCCAAATAAAATGTATGACGTACGCCAACTTTAGTGATTCTTTTATTGAAATACGCAGACGTTGGTTTGGATCTACACTAAATATCACACGCAAAGTCAATTGTAAATGTGTAAAAAAAAAGCATAACTTCTTTTTTAGAACGTATGCGGTAGATGTTTATCCAAGCGCTTTTTTTTCTGGGTGCCTGTATTGTAAACTAACTGTGAAACAGAACATACTGCAAATCTGCGCAATTTACCAAGCCAGGGCCCTCTATACGAAAGTATAAAACAAGGTTATGCTGAAATCAAAAATAAAAGTCTTTTATTTTTGCCTATTTCCGCTGGCCAAAAGTCGCGGGAACAGGCTTCCTCGCTACATAACAGATCACACCTGTCGACACGGTAATACCAGCTGTACGGTGTCCTTGCTTTGAATCGCAGAGTGTTTTTAGAGCGCAACTCTAAGACGCCCGTTCCTGCGGCGGGCGTCGGCGTTTTTCCTCGGCGTAACCGAGCGAACGAGCACAACGAAAGATGAAAGCGAACGCGGAGCGCAGAGTCACAAGAAAAGCGCAGTGCCGCTCAAGACGGTCGACGACGGCTACGAGATGGCGTCAGAGGAGCGCGCCGTCGACGCATCTCTGGCAGCCGCGCCGCCGGCCGAGCGGTGGAAAGAAGCAAAAGAACCAGAAAGCGCGCCATCTGGCATAGCACTCGCCGCAAGCGTTTCCCAGTAAATATTACGGTTGCATAAGCTGCAGTGGCGCGGAAGCGGCAACTATGTGGCCGACATATATAGTATAGTATATACAGTATAGTATCTATAGTATAGCACCGCGCGTCGCGGCCCTGCCAATAGACGTCAGACTCTGGAGTTTTGCAAGACGCGTAGCGCCACCTGTCGGTGCGAAGAGGTAATAATTGAGTAGTGCAAAGTCCGACTCCCTTGCTAAGTTGCCTAAGCAGCTAGCGAGTGCGAAACAACGATTTAACTTAATTTTTGTTCATATTGCGAATGTTTTGCGCATTTAACAGCCAGAATGAAAGCTACGAATTTCTCCGCTAGTCGGACGTGCCGCCGAACTGCCGTAAAGTTCTTGTTGGCTCACTCCTTCTATGGCGATGGCGAGCACGACGGCAACCGCGACAGCTCCGCGCGCTACGAAGAAACGCCGCAATCGACGTTACTGTTGCGTTGTAAATTGCCATGAACGTGAAGGACTGAATAACAAGGTTCAGTTTTACCGATTTCCATCGCGGTCGTATGAAGGAGAAAGGAGAGAGCGCTAGATACGGGCCGTTCGCGTGTTGGGTAAGCGAATTACTCGCATTCTCCACAACACAGCCGCTCACATGAGAAAGTGTGATAATGTTGTTCTGCTGTAATTGTGTTGCGTAGCCCTCACGGGGGACTATGGAAACCAAGCGAAAACTGAGGAATCTGCAGCCGCCTCTTCGTTGGCAACAGAATAAACAAAGTTGTGAACCATCCTGCGTATGTGCCATCGATGTTTCTACCTGTTTACATACGTCCGCCTCCACTTTACTCAGCAAGTGTAACGGAGAGATTTGGCAGGTCAGTTTAACCAAACATTTTGGTTCCTTTATGAATTCAAAATCATGTTCTAGGGAATTGTGGTATCGCGAGCTTATTTCTAGTTTCGGCTTTTTCGATACAACGAGCACGTTTCGCAATGCACTGAGCCCTCTTGACAGCGTTTTTTTTTTTTTTTTGTAATCTGAGCAATAAAGTTGCTGTGGGAGCACTGGATGAGTAATTGCGAAGTAACGCACGTGTTTAGAAAAAAAAATGTCGCGTTTCCTTACATTAATTTGTGCGCGTGTGTTGTTTTAAGCGTCTGCTGGTTTGTTTTGCCTTCGGTTGTATCCCGCGAAAGCGGACACGCACGTATCTCCATTTGCAGTAAATACAAACGGAAGACAACCGTGAAGAAAACATTCGAAGATGCGCGATAACACGAAGATGCGCGATAACGCCCAGGAAGCGAGAGCTGAAGCGAGAACGCAACTGAAAAGGCGAAGGTCGCCAGGGCCGTCCGCCCCTGATAAAGCGAGCTTTGTACCACTGACCGTAAGCTACATAGTTACCTGACTTAATCATATATGTACTTCATCGCTTTGACATTATGTACGTACCCAAATTTAACACATTTAGGCGCTAGAGAACGGACGTCGGAGTGCTTGCCTCGAACTCGACGTTGTACGATGCTCGCTGTACGTACTTGCGAGTTGCAGCGCGCCGAAATAACACCTGAAACTTCTTTTACATTGTACACGTACTTCGCTCTGCTCCCTTTCCGAAGCGTGGATGGGCGGAAGAAGCTTTCCAGGTCCTTGATTTTTAGGAAACCGTGCCTTTACAAAACCGAAAGACGGGGCTCTATTGTGGCCTATGCACCTTCGCTTGCGGACAGCTCTCTTTGCACTACTCAGTTTGCGCCAAGGCTGCGATGGGGGCGCTGGTGGCGGGTTTTTCCGCAGCGCCGCCTGGGCAGAGTCTGACGTCTATCTCTGCCATCGCGAAATGAAAACACGTACATAGCTGCTCTCAAGTTTCGCATTGTAGAGTATCGCAATTGTCTCCAAAACGCCCGCGTGCTTGCGTTGTAGTGCATGGTAAAGAACGCCTGGTGGTCGAAATTCATCCGGAGCCCTCCACTACGGCGTGCCTCATAATCAGAACTGGGTTTGACACGTAAAATGCCGCAAAGAAGAAATAGTCGGCGATTTTTTTTTCCTGCGTGCTCTTTTCGTAGTTTTTTTGTGTTAAACAAATTTTGCTTTTAATACCTGATTTTCGGAAACAATAACGTTGGGCTAAACGCTGATGAATTTTTCGCCGTACTTCTTTGACCAGCACCCCTGAGCTCAATGATCATAGACTAGTGCTGGGGAGAACTCGAAGTCACAAGCTCTACCCAGCCACGGGGACCGTATTCCTATGGGGCGGAATACAGAAACGCTCGTTTACCGTGCTTTGGGTGCACGTCAAAATTAATCCGAAGCTTGACAAAATAATCCAGAACCTTTCTACTACGGTGTCCTCTATAACACACTTGGCCGTTTCCACGACGTTAAATCCCACAATTTATTCTTTTCCGAGCATATGTTCCAAATATTTCGAATGGTTTTTTTCCTCCTTGTGAGCGCAATTTAGTCAAGTTGAGACGTAACTGAATGATAAAAATTTCGAATATGTCTCAAATGGGTCTTCCTATTTGATTTGTATTCGATTCGAGCATTCAGTATTCGAAGTTGTCGAATGTTCGTTTCATTCGAGAATATAAAGGAAAGCCAGACTTGGTGCAGTATCGAGGGCGGGAGAATGGCCAAATTTTGCCATATTCTGAATTTTCTACTACAAAGAGGTATGGTTGTTGCTCAGCGGAACCCCTTAGTAAGTGAACACACATGGCAGGCAGCCTTTGCTGAATAATTTTCAGTCAGTGAAAAAGAGTGGTTCGCATATAAAAAGCTCCTTTACAAATTTATTGATATTGTTTGGCCAGTCTCATCGTCCTTGCATCCTAATAAAACACTGTGCGGTGCTGTGGTGTAACGCTTCTCTCCTACAACAAACATGACACTATGCGTGTATCTGGTGAGGTGCTCTTACATTGTTGCATTACAGTAATGCGATCGAGCACGACAGAACTAAAAGCACTTGGTTCTCTGTTAAACACCTGATTTGTCTTGGCGTGTAGTTGCTAATGGTGTTGCATGCTTACAGCATGTAATTTACATTGTACCCACCCCCTCTGTAACGCCCTCTGGGTCTTGAGGGTATACTAATAATAAATAATAATAATAAATACTACTAATGCACTTATGCCTGAATTAGAGGAGGAGGAGGAGGAGAGAAAGAGAAGGCAGGGATGTTAACCAGAAATGCGTCTGGTTGGCTACCCTACTCTGGGGGACGGGAAAGAGGGAATAGAAAGATGAGATAGAGAGAGGAGGGGGGTGGGGGAGGAAGGACACGGTGAGTTCGCGCACGCACGCGGAGGGCCTGAGCAATTCAAAGGCGTTCACATAGGCCAGTCGTCCTCAAGTAAGACAACAGTGCCTTCACAGGTTTGTGGGCTGACGAGCGATGGCGACGGTCTTCAAGGAGCACCTGCACGGACAACGGTCGATCGTCAAGTCGTCGCAATGCGTTCGATAAAGTTTATCTTTCCGACTGAAATCGATCCCAGTAACACAATAAATGTTCTACGTTCTCTTCGCTGCCGCAGATGTCGCACGTGGCACTTTCGGTCATTCCAATCAAAGCACAGTACGCCTTCGTGAAAGCCACTCCCAACCACAGCCGGTATAGAAGCGATGCCTCACGTCGGTGAATCCCAGGTGGAGGTCGGAGTTGGAGCCTGAATACGTTTTACCAAAGCGATTGCATGTAGACTTCATATACCTTGTTGGTTTGTAAATTAGAAAATATTTATATTCCATCTATATTCGGTGATCGTTTTGTGTGAAATACTTGTATTTAATTCCAATTAACTCTTCCAAAGCCGTCAGTTAAGGCTGTAGTGTGGTGTAAACATTGCATTAATATTTTGATTTCGTCCACCTTATACAGTTGTTTTGTTTTGACGTCTGTAATTTGACTTTTTGCTTCGAAAAATGTCCCTTTTGCGCACGCTCATGATTTATATAGAATCATGAAGTGGTTCTTCGCAAACATTTCTTGCGCTATCAAATTATTATTTCAACAAGTGTGTGTTCTCTGTGCTGTTTGTAACTGTTTGTCCCTTTAATTGTTCTCTGACCAAAATGAACTTCGTTAATGTGTTCTTTGTCCTATTCATTTGTATACCTATTCCTGCCATTGTTGGCACAGAGAAGCTGGCAGTGTCTGAATTATGATTTCAGCAGTGTCTGAACTATGATTTAAAAATTGCCTGAAGGTGCAGCTATTACAACCAGCAATCCTAATATTACGTGAGGCCTCGCTGCGCCGTTGCTAATACGCGTAATTCGTGATACGGTGCGGATGTCTCTCATTTACCATACCAATCAGCCGATTGGTGTATCTTTGGAAGCAGAACACTCGGGATGGCTGACATGATTTTCTATAATACCTATTACGCATTAGAAAGTCGCGGTGGTCTAGATGGAGTGTGTCATACTGAGTACCAGCAGTAACGAAGGACATACAAACAGTTGAATCAATATGTCGCAAAACGCCTTCTTTTTCTTCAAGCTGGTGTTCCTGCTCTTGAAAGAAGCAGTCACTTTTCGCATGGGACGGGCAGTTGAGAAATATTCTCTATTCAACGCATTATATATTCGTACTTTGATAACAAAACTTTACACAATATCTTTCACTAACATTGATCCATCTGCCATTATCTATCCTACAGATATGACATTTCACTGTGAAAACGGTTATGCGTCTAATGCGCTAACGCTGTAATCTGATTGAACACGTTTGAAGTGTGTTCTAGGACGCTAAGCCAATATGTTTAATGCAATCGGCATTATTAGCTTACTTCAGCCACACTACCTGCTAAGCCTGCTTACGCGCTCTTCAATGAAAAAAAAAAAACGGGGAAGTTTGCACTCGGTCGTGCAAAGGTTAGGCACAGCGTAATTGTCGATCCTCAACTCTTACTGACTGCTAGTGCTAGGTATTAACTTAGTTTCTGCTAGGTCCTAACTTGTTTGAACGCATGTAGGGAAGGTATTCTCGAACGATAATTTTCGGAGGTACCTTCCCTTTCGCAACATTTCGCGTGACTAGCGCTGGACGCGTCGGCGCTTACGAGTGACAGCGTTTCTGGCATCCCACAAACGCAGGCAGGGTAACCAAGGTTGGCACAATGCCAAGAACGCTGGTGGTTGCCGACGCCAAACGCGTTGGAGACTAGCCGCTCGATAACTAGCGAAAGTTGACTAGGCGCAGCCCCTTTTATGACAAACTCCGAGGCCAACGCATGCACACTGGGCGAAAGCTATGCGCAGTGTACGGGCGGCGCGCAGTGGACGATTGATTGATTGATTGAAAACTTTATTATTCCACCGAGCTGGGGTGCCCGCCTCTTAACCTACACGTAGGTACGGGGGGGGGGGGGGGGAAGACGAAGCAGTCCCCGCGCGTTGAGGACGGTGAGTCTTCACGGCCTCAACGGCCAGGCGGATTGCTCGACTCTGGTCGTCTTCAGCCTCGCTCTAGAGCAAGACCTCCCAGGCTTCTCTACTGTCAATGTTTTCCTTGGCCGCTGGGGAACCAGCACACTCCCATATTACATGGTCTAACGTACCTTTCTCCTTACAAATTTTGCAGAGGGCGTCGTTATAGTCCCTCGTCTGAGTTAAGTAGATCCAATATGGTGATGTATAATTGTTTTCCTGGAGGCGCCGCCAAATGCGAGCGTACTCCAGAGAGAGACACCGATGCGGAGGCGGAAAGATTTTTCTTTCGGCTTTGTAATGATCTACAATTTCCCTGTACGTGATGATGCTATCTTTGATCCCTGGAACTGGCTGCTCTAGAGTTGCCCGGTTGTAGAGTGCTCGGGCGAGCTCGTGAGTTTGAGTAGAATTTTGAGGGCCTCTTCCGAGATTCGCCCTTTGCTAAAATTTCGGATAGCTAATTTGCTATCGCATAATATGACTTCCGCTTTTGTACCCGCACAAGCGAGCGCTACTGCAACCTCCTCGGCTGTACAGGCGTCCCTCGTGCACGTGGAGCACGCTATCTGAACGCACCCGTCGCCATCTACCACCGTCGATACGGCAGCCCCGTCTCTTCCGCAAGCGGCGTCCACGTACGATACCTTATGCGCCGGCGTGTTTTTAAGTTTATTTACTAGAGCCTTAGTCCTGTGAGCTCTCCTCTCTTTTTTGTAGATAGGGTGCATATTTTTAGGTAGGGGGGCAATTCGGAAGCGTTTATGCACGTCCAACGGTATGTCCTTCTTGCCAGTCGGGGCACCCCTGTCACATTGGATTCCTACGGCGGGATGACGTCACAGCGCATGCGCTGTAGCGCTGGCGGTAGCTCGGCTACAGTGGCTAGAATCGGGAAGTGTGTTGAACGCGCCGGCTCGCGCGTGCCCCTTCGGGAGAAAACCGTCAGGTGGCGCTGACACACGCTTACACGTTGGCCGCGACGGCGGCTAGCAGCCACAGTGCAAGGGCGCTGCGTGGAATGCGATCGTCCGCGCGCGCAGCCGAATATGCAATAACAAAAAAAGAGAGCTTCGTAATATATATTCTCGCTCGTACATGGCGGCAAATGGCGATGGAGTGGCTATGCTAGCCCTTTCGTAATCGAAAGGCGCCAAGGTAACAATCCGATTGAGCATGCGTCGATGGTAAAATGCACCTTGCTTTAGACGATTTGCTCCGGCTGACATCTTAACGAACGCAAAGCTAGAAAATTCCCAGTGGCAACTCGGAAGCAAACATTTCATTTTTTGACGGACTGTTTACCCAAACATCTAATTTTTGAAGAGTGGCTCGCAATCGGTTTAAAACAAACCATTCTTCGTCATCGATTATTTTTTGCTACGCGACACACTTGAGCTGGTGCTTTTTTTTTCTCACGAGAAAAAAATATGTTTGAAATTGTTTACAAACAGTTCCAACAGAACGTTGTCAGCCTTATGCTATTCTCTGCTTAGTGACGCGATTGACCTTCAGGTGCTTCTTTTCACGGGAAGACTTTCTCTTTGTTGAGTGCCTCCGTGTAGAAGGGAAAACGGATGACCAAAAATAATTTTGTAACTTGGTTGGTAAGGCTGGGGCCATGCGGTGCACAGCCCAATATGACGTCGTTTTTGTGCAGACAGTAGACAAGTTCTTCCAAGCTGTCACTGTGCAGCTCGTTGTAACTGAACCACATCGAAAACAGTGCATGGTTTCAAGGGCGTCTATACAAATGAGAAGAGCTTCTCCGTAGGGTGAATGAGGCCCCCATTGACGCAGAACTTGGTGAACATCGCCACCTGTTCGATGGCTTGACCGGTGGCAACAAGGAGCTCGTCCAAACATTTCTTTCACACAGACTATAGTGTATATATGTACCCTGTCATGCAGAAGACTAGCCGCGAGTCGCTCATCTTTTCTGGGTAATCATGGTCGGGTATCAGTGCGGATTCAGAACGACAGACTGGTGGGCTAGTTGGTATGGCATTTACACAGTAGCGCAGAAGCACACGGACGGCGAAAGAAACAGACGGGACACAGCGCTAAGAACTGAGTGTTTGTCGCGTTAGGCGCCTGTGTCAGTTGCACTTGCTAGGTTGTTTTGTTTGTCTGTCTTCCTAGTAGATTCCTTTTGTGTGTCGATATATATATATATATATATATATATATATATATATATATATATATATCTGCTCTTCTCCAATAAACACTTAGTTGTTAGCGCTGTGTTCCGTCTGTTGCTTTCACCGTCCGTGTGCTTCTGCACTATATACTGCGTAAATAAAGCATTGCGGACTTCTTTATCACGTGAGAAGCTTCTTCAACATTCCCACTATCCAGCAGTGCGTCCAGTTCATGGTCTGCATCCTCAATGCTGATGAGAAGTGTCAGATTGCCCCCTTCACAGTTGCCACTGCTGGGAGCTTTGACCAAATCGTAGAAACTAAGACAGTTCACGGGGAGCAAAAATTGGGCAGCAGTACGATAGTAGCATCCAGACACGAAACAACGTTTTCGCACCATTAGTACACATATAGACTTGCTGCAGCACAAAAAGAAACGAACGTAACTTTCCACAGGTCAGGGTGGGCGGCGTCACTGAAGCAGCAGAGCCCGCGCGACTCGCATCGGGCGACGTGTCAACTACAGCGCGCGCCAACTTGCCGTTCCCTACCGGCGGCTTGAATGCGCCCTACAGGCTCTGCGTGCCCGGCTCACTTCCCCATTCTAGCCACTGTAGCTCGGCGGAGCCGTGTCTGTGCAACACTACCTTGTTGGTCTGTGTCGGGCGAAGCAAGCGCGCACCTGCGCCAGCGGTTACTAGGCAACGCGAGGTGACGTCATCGCTACTGCTTCGACGCATGTGAGGCTAGGCGAGGTTCGGCCAAGTGGTGCGCAGCTGTCGCTTGGTTGTTGCTAGACAACGGCGCGGAGTTTTCTGCGGA
Organism: Dermacentor silvarum; assembly: GCF_013339745.2. NCBI lineage: Eukaryota > Metazoa > Arthropoda > Arachnida > Ixodida > Ixodidae > Dermacentor > Dermacentor silvarum. Next base: position 150,381,964 of record NC_051158.1, on the reverse strand, counting down.
CTTTGGACGTTTCTCCACCAGCTTTAACAGAATAGTCCTTAAAATGTATCTGGTGCTGGACGGATTCTTACCCACGTCACTCGGGTTCCTCAAGCACAGCAGCCCGACGTATTAGGGTTGCACCATGGATGTTCGCGGACAGCGAAGGATTCATTGTTAGCGTTAGTATGCATCAACCGGTGCAATATCAGAGGCCGCATAAAAGAAGGGGGATTCTGTGGACGCAGCGCAATATGGCGCCAGGTGACCACAATCCAGTGTGAACGAAGAGCCTGTCTGGAGTACACGGCTCATTCATGGCGAAATTTGGTGGTGGTAACAAGGTGGCTACATTAATTGAGTGCTACTACTATTGGTGGCGGCAGTCAACGTGGGACGGCTGCTGTCAGATTTTTTTCCCTTTCCCACCGCGTTTAGCGTAGCACCAAACTTTGAAATTCGTACTTTTTTATTTCATTTGCTCTGCCGCTCGTATGTTAGCCCATGTTTTGTCAGGCGGAGTTTGACAACGTTAACGAAGTACGGATACATATTTTTGGGGCTGTTTTTCTGCTTAATCAGTAGCAGTTGACCCAGTAACTATGACAAAGAAAATCGCTTGCTCCAGCGTGCGACTATTATTTAGTTATAAGCTCTTATTTTACGACCAGTAGTGGTTTCGATTTCGGAGAGCATTTCGCGCCCGGCGACGTAAGAAATTCAATTCAATTCAAGTTTATTTGTCCTGAATTCTTACAGGATCGGGAGCAGAGGCTAAAGGCTATGTAGCCTGACATGGGGCCTCTGCTCCTAAATACAGTTTGGCACGCAGGCCGCTGAGCATCTCAATGTGACGCAGATGTCTTCAGAAATAAAACAATAACACAACAAAATTTAGCATGGTCTTGTTACACAATTTCAGAGAAAACATTAGAAAAGAACTTCTTCACAAAAGCTTCATCTCAAAAGAAACTTCATCAATACACAATGTCAAATAAAGCATAAGAAAAGAAACTACAACACATAGCTCAAATTGATAGATAGGATGTAACAAATCAAGCACAGAAACTTTAATAAGCATACTAAATATCATGGTTCATTAGGATGAACTTGATAATAGTGTTCCAAGGTATGGGATTGAAATCTATGAGACCGTGTAAACGATTCAACATTGTGGGTATTTGATACTGAACATGTTGCTTGCCATAATTTGTCCTTAATGCTGGGATTTTCCGACGTTGCTGACGCATGGTATAATGAGTATTGTCAGGCGGGTTCTGAAGACACTGTGGCTTGTTTTGTTTAACCCATTGCAGAAGTTTGAAGTGATACAGTTTTGTTACCGTTAGTATTGCGTATTTTTCAAAGAGTGGTTTAGTTTTCAAGTCCCTGATAATACCATGGTACTGCTCGAATGCTCGCAAAACTCTTTTTTGAAGAACTAGTAATTTTTGATAGTTTGTTTGAGTAGTAGTACCCCATACCAAGATACCGTATGTCATTTTAGAGTAGAAAAGGGCATAATATAATTCTATTTGTAACCACTTTGGTAAGACTGGGCTGAGCTTATATAAACATCCAACGGTTTTACTGAGTTCTACCGTTAGTTTTCCTATATGTGTGTTCCATGTCAAGCCTTCAGAAAACCATACACCTAGAAACTTCTGGCTGGTGACTTGCTCTATCTCTTTGCCCTCAAATAAAACAGTCGGACTATAGTTACGCGGCTTATTAGGTGGGGCAAATACAATGTATTTCGTTTTACTAACATTTAGCTGCAGTTTATTCAGACTAAGATAAGCGGACAACTTTTGTAAATAGTTATTAACCTGGTGTTCAAGCACTAGAATGGATGTGCCACTGAAGAATATGTTAGTGTCATCTGCATACATTATTAACTTGGGAGAACATGGGATATCACACAGGTCGTTTATACAAATTATGAACAATAGAGGGCCAAGAATTGACCCTTGTGGTACTCCCCTTGTTATGTTTAAGTAAGTGGATGCACTGTTGTTTACGCAAACATATTGATGGCGGTTTGTTAGATAATCTTTCATTAACTCAAGAACCACACCACGTACTCCATATTTGCTAAGTTTAGCCGTTAGTACTTCATGACATACCGAATCAAATGCCTTCCTAAAGTCTATGAACAAACCGAGTGAGTACAGTCTATGTTCGATGTTTGTGATTAGTTCATGTTTAATATTAAGCAGAGCTGCTTCACAAGATTTATTTTTTTGAAAACCATACTGAGCCTCACTGATCACATTATACTTGTCAAAGAATTTGTACAAGCGTGCGTTTATTGCACTCTCAAATACCTTAGATAAAACAGGAAGAACGGATATTGGCCTGTAGTTTGTGAATTGCCTTTTATCACCACCCTTGAAGACAGGGCATACTCTCGCTATTTTTAGGTGGTCTGGGAAAATGCCAGTTTCGAACATTCTATTTATTACATAAACGATCACTGGAGCTATAATATCAGCTACGTATTTTAGCGGAGTTGCCTTGATCTCATCAAAGCCAGCGGCTACGTTATTCTTAATCTGGTTTATTAATTGTTTTACTTCCTCTGTTGTTACTGGGGATAGTGACACGAAGTTTATAAGCCCAGACTCTTTTAATGTGATACAGGGAGCTTTATTGCTATCGTTTTTGTATTCTGCACTGGTCACAAAGTAATCATTCATCTTATTCGCTGCGTCACTATCAGATAAGGTGCCTGCATTAGTATGAAAGCATAGCGGTGGTGCTTCTTTTTTCTTCGACATTAGATTCTTAACCTCGTCCCACACCTTCCTAGAGTCATTTTTTATTTTCGTAAACAACTTTTCATAATATGTCTCCTTCGCACGCTTTAAGTCGGTGTTCAACCTATTTCGGTATTTTTTAAACTCTGACAACGCCTCCAGGTTCCGTGACCGAACAAAAGTGTGGTACTTTTTATTTTTTGTTTTAATCATTTTCAGTAGCGTTTCATCAATCCACGGCTTCCTTGCACGTTTGGGTTTTGGGTTTCGCAAGTTCATTGGAAATGCTTGATTATAACATACTCTAAGTTTTTCAAAAAATGCCTCGTATGCTGCATTTGGGTTTCTTTGCTCAAACACGTATGTCCAATCGACTGATTGAATTTGTGAGCGAAACACTTCCAAGCCTGCAGCACTAATGCTGCGAGATAAGGCTTCCACTCTGGTTTCACGTTTGACGCGCATGTTTGCAGTAAGCAAAAAATTGGTAGATGGTCGCTTACGTCAGCCGAGAGCAGTCCAGAAAAACAGTCTCGAGAATGTATGTTTGTTACACATATGTCGAGTGAAGTTGCACTTTTTTCAGTTAATCTTGTGGCTTCCGTAATAAGATTGGTGCATGCAAAGGAGTGTATGATTTCAATAAACCTTTTAGCTGCAGTGTTACTCGATAACATATCTATGTTGACGTCCCCCATTATTACAAAAGGCATCGAAAATTGACATAGAGAGGAAAGCATACGCTCCAAATACTCAAAAACATCTACTTTGTTGCCCATTGGTGGTCGATACATTACTAAAACTATTAATTTCTGTAAACGAACCGACATACATTCAATGTTGTTGTTTATTACTGAAAACTCAGAAATAATTTCATGCCTTAATGACGTTTTAACATAAATTGCTATGCCACCACCTCTACCGCTTGTCCGCACGAGACCATTATATGAGTAACCGTGGAAATGTGGCGGTTTTTCCGTTTCTGTTAGCCACGTTTCCGTATACATCAGAATATCAAAGCTATGGGTGATCGAGGCATACAAGTCACTAAGTTGTTGCCCTTTATTTCTAATGCTACGCGTGTTTAGATGTAGGATTTTAAACGGTTTAGAATCACCTGAAAAAGTTTCGTTAAAAGTGGCAACATCGTAATAGCTACACGCTTCAGGACTGTCCATTGCGTATGCGGCACTCTACAAGTACACCCAGAAGACCGCGCACTACGTTCCTTCGTTCATCTTTTCAGTGTCGCTTTGCATTTGTTCGCCCCACTTCACCATGGATTGACACGAGTGGGGCTGCGCGCTGGATTCAGATTGTTCATCTGTTTTCTTCACCTACGGCGACGGATATACCAACAAAATCAGTGAGGAACGCGGCATGTGTCAGCCAGCTCTCATTATGATTGCATGACAAAGAGAAATACTCTCTCAGTGACATAGAATAGCAATAACTCCGTGCTAATTTATTCGATTTTTTTACGCAAGTACCGTTTATCTTGCTTTTATACACTTATATTTCTACTTGTGCCATCCATCTCAAAGGATTTTTGTGCAATACAAGTGCACATACAGTATAAACATTTTCTGTATTAGTTCCATCAAAATAAAAGTTGATGGCTTTGAGTGCTCTGGTCTCCCTTCTGTGCTTTGTTGTCTTGAACTCAAAAGGTAAACATGAACACGCACCAACTCTATCACTTACTTGTCAGTCAGTGTCGATGAACTCGAAATGTTTTTAGTCGGCACATTCTTACCATTTATGTCACTTCCGGTCAGCATCGAACTACAACTTGGGCTTCTCGTAAAGCATGCTAATGTGTACTTCAGCTTTTGCATTTATGGTTTATGTAATGAGTCTCATTGCATCAGGCTGAGATGGCATTTAGTCAGAAATAAAAAGCTATGCAGTTCATACTTACAATTTTGCCTCGGCAAATTACTTGGTTGCTAGGGAAGTGGTGTGTGTGCAGGGAAATTTGGTGCACTTAAGTTATGTTACGCTCATATTTTCATAGAAAATCAATATTCAATTAAATTCCTGAATAAAATATTTGCACAGCCCTATTGCCTCCCATATTGCACAGCAACTTGCCATTTACAGAATAAACGTAAGCTGATCGGCCACCATAGTAAATGTGTATACTCCAGCTTGGAACTGGGGTATTGTGATCCACACATTCTTTATATATTGATTTTGATGCATGTTAGAACTTTGCAAACACATCAATAGGCACCAGCATGGGCCCAAGAAAAGACACCACGTCAGAATACAGACAGCACCAGGTGAGCACGCCAAACACACTCGAAGAAGACACCTAAGGATACCACGGCAAGCGCATCAAACACACCAGACCGGGCTCACCACAACTCGCCAGGCCGGGTACACTAAACACACGAGACACGGTCTGGTGGATTTTTCGACTGGGATATATGCCATCATACAGGAGGCCAACATGGTCATTACATAGCAGAGTTGAAATGAACGAGAACAATGGCGGCAGCTGATGCAAATATTCTATAACGACTGGCACCTAAATGTATCGGGGTTGCATTCGGTTGCCCCTACACGAGAACTCCTATACTTGTTCTCACACCAAGTGATCAGATAGTTAGATTGGATTTCCACTTCCCGCTAGCAATCTAAAGACACTGTTGCTCTTTCTCGAGAGGAAACTGATACAGCCGAAGTTGTTCAGAACAGGTACACACACCACAGCTGATTTACGTTGTATGTTTGCATAGCCAAGAGAAATTTGCGCATACTCTAGATGCTGCTCCACCCAAAGACTACACAGTGGTTCCTCATCGAATTTATGTCAACCGACATCACATAAAATTTTCGCACAACTAGCTAAAGCACCTCCCAATATTTCCGCAGTAAATGATACAGTGTGCATTTCTGTGGTTCCTCGCCAAGTATTGTTAATTTTCCGTGCTGTCACCATGCAAGGTACATTGCACATTCTTCAAGACGACGATCCTCCACCGCAAAAACCTCATCTATTCAATGAGAAGCAGGGTGATTAAATGAAAGCAAAATACCACATCATTAACCTGACAGATACTATGTTTTGCTTTCATTTAACCTCTTTCTTAGTTCAAGGAAGTGCGGTATATGCGAAACCACTGTTTTGGACAACTTTTTTTGTCGAGAAATGTCTAATGTGCAGCATATGTACAGACCCAGGTACATGTTGGAAAACGTGCTGCACCCTTGCTTGACATATATATATATATATATATATATATATATATATATGTCAAGCACCAAAGACGGTCAGACACTCGTCACATCGTTAACTAAGGTCTGACCTCCATCGGGACACATTAGAAAACATTGCCACACGTGGCTGATTTTGTTATAGGAATGCTATAATTGCCAGCAATCTAATGCATAGGCTCAGTAGAGGTTCATTAGTAAGACAAGACACTGACATGACATTAAGAGGACATTTCATGCTTATATGAAAAACACTCATCAAGTATGCATTAGAACCACGGTGGCAATATGTTTTAGAATGACATTACGAATGCATCAGAATATTTCCGAGGAAAGTCATCACAGACTCTTTGGCTGTAATGTCAAAACTAATGAGCCCTTCATGTGAAACTCACCTCATATTTTCTTAAGGGAGTCATGAAAATGTCGACCATGTCATCCACTTCTGTGGATTTTCAAGCGTGAATCATGAGCACGCCAATATTCCGAGGTCAATTATCTGTTGTGTTGTAACAAGGCTTCACTGTTTTATGCTCACATTTTCATTTTTATTCTGCTGGCGCATGACGACATGCTCGCAATGTATCGCGCATGTGCTCAAGAGAAAAAAAGGCATAAAAAAGATAAAGGTACGCGCGGTAGTTTTGTGGATCTTTCGTATGAATTTTGTATTTTTCTTCAAGAAATTATTTCGACCTTAATTTTGTATGACGTTACAGCTCACTCATATTATAGCGAGCGTGTGTGTGTGATTAAAGTTCAAAGATAACTTACAATAATTTTATTCTTATTTGGACGAAAGTCGATTTTAATATTAAAGTTAAAAAACAGAAAAGCTCCTTTAATGAAGATGAAGTTATGTATTTTTTCCTGAAAAAATAAATACGTCCCATTACGTCTTGTGTAACCAGAAAATTAGGAAGACAGCCGAAGTCCATGTCTTCCCGTGAGGCACACCTCGCAGTGCGTGCGAATAACGGAAAAGCACGCAAAAGTACTTACTATTAGCACCCGAAGCCAACGTAAAAAAAAAAAGCGTCGCGCGATTAGCAACGTAGCGTGAAAACAAACGCATAAAATCACATAACCGAATCTGATCTACCAGTTTTTATCTGCACTGTTCGCGTGTCGGTGCTGATGGTACGTACCGATTGCGCAATCCACGGCTCCACGCAATTAGTTGCGCTGTTCGCGGCTTGTTGAGCCAACCTTTATACACAAAAAAGTATCTATAAACGTTGCGTTGAGTGACCGACGCGACTTTCCAAAACAGACCGCCAAATAGCTCTCCGCGCAATTTCGACGGAAAATCGCAGCGATCGCTGTGACGTTGCGGCACTGCGACCTACTAGTTGGTCGTAGCCGAAAATTGCAGAATCGGCCCTGCGACTGCGATTTTCGTTGCACGCGACGGAAATCGCACTTACGGTGCGACGAAAATCGCACCATGTGAAACGGCCTTAAGGGAACGGGGAATGGAGGGGGTGCGGCTTCTATTCCAGCAGCAACTGCATACTTTGTGCGGCTGCGCGACGCATCTTGACATCAGTCTGCGGATGTCTCATACATTTGTGCACGCTGTGTTTTCGCCGGTCCGTTTCCGTTGAAGCGATAGACAGCACGACGGCCACTTCGCTCGGTGCTGCTCCCGTGCTTGCTCACACCAGTGTTCTGACCGCGAGTGCCCGTGGTCATCGAGTGTGAGTGTTCATGTTTGCTCGTGCTCGCTGACACAACGCTTGTTAATTCAGGTAGTAGGCGAATGTTTCCAAGTTTACAGGGCCGATAAAGCTACTATTCTTACTTAGTATAGTTCTCTACTAACGCGCTATCGCAATCCATGCTTCCCCTTCAGGCGAAACTCCGACTTTCTTATTGCACTGATAATAGACAATTCAGTAAATTGACTTCCCGCTCATAAACCCATACAACGTTACAGTGTCTATTGCTCTCTGATCAACAAGGTTGATCAGAGAGCAGTTAGTTAGATCAGAGAGAGAAAGGTTACAGTGCATATTGCTCGCCGAGCAACAAGGCACCTGAATTGTTCATGTTCATGCGTGCCAAGCAGTGCCTTACAGTGCTGCGATGCGCATAACAGCCAACTCACTATGTGTATTAGTTCGACCGGGCGCAAAAATTCAGCAGGCGGTCGCAACCAGACGTTCTCTCAGGTAAATTAGAAGCCACAAAAAACGCATACCAAAACAATATCGAAGCTGTGTGTCTTTGTTTTATTCGGAATGTAAATAATACCGTTGACGCCCGTTCATCTGCTAGGCAAATAATTTTGTGGTCGCCATTGTCAAAGTATATCGAATCTTTGTTATGTCTACTTTAAATAAAGTAAAATACGTGGTTTTACATCTGTATAAGCACAAATCAGATTACTTGCGCACGTAGTTGACGTCGCTATTCCCTTTACAGACGAAGAGAGTGTTCACGAGCAGTTCAAGTAGCTAATAAGATTTGTAAAAAAATTGCATGTGAGTATAACTGGGACAAAAGTGGAGAAGTCCGACATGGGAACTGGGTGCTGTGGGGGAGGTTTTTGTCGATATGCAATCGAAAGCCTTACCTTTTAAAACATAATTGGGCCGTTCCCCTGGAGCGTTACAAAGACACAACGCAGCTGTGGAAATATTCGCGAAAGCTCCAAGGAAAATATTAAATCTTTACAGGGTCGCGATCTTTTTTTTCTCATGCTTGCCTGTGCTACGGCATGCAATATTGTCCAAATCAATAAAATATGATATATTTTACAAGTAATGCTTACGACGCCTGTTACCGCACAAGAACAGTCTATCCGCAATTTGCGTTTGAAGTTTCACATGGGAGCCCACTTAACGCAGGAACATGTTTCACCCTGTACGGTGTCGTGGGATAGAAGTTTTTCACCTATTTAATAGACAGGCTGTGTACGGATTTATGTTTCTTTGAGACCAGAGCGATATCATAGAGCGTACAATGTTGCATATTTGCTTTGTAAATGCTTTTGTAAAGTTTGTTTATTTTTGCGCATGTCTAGAAATTCTTCCGCAACGCGCTACTTACGTGCAATAGTTTTGTCCGTTTCAATTTTGGCAACACAATTCTGGCCACACAGGTGCCCACAGAATAACTAGGAATACCGGACACGCTGCCGCTCATGGCCTACGCGTGCGTAGGCTCTCTAGCAAGCAAGCCTGGTTTCAAGTGCGTCTAGACTGGCATTGCTCGCCTGAGGTACCTCTTAGCGTTGTGCCAGGGGGGCTGAATGGAGCGGGGTCGGTGACACATTGTGTGTGTGCGTGTGCGCGCGTTGGAGCAAAATCTCTTCCGCATGCGTGCTCGTGTGCTTTTGCGCAATGCGCTTTTGTCAAGTGCTTGTCAAGGGGGCGTAATTGCTTGGTCACTTCTCAGCGAAACACGGCTTCGGGTCAAGCCAACACCTCAAGCGTTTCTTGTTGAGTTTAACGTTGTGTTTCTCGATGGCACCACAAGCAATCTTATCACCTCTATATATACGTCAGTGCTATGAAATAAAAGGTTAGTTAGTTATGTAGGGTTTAATGGCGCAAAAGTGACTAAAAGCGACGCAAGAGCGATTTTGTACCCTTCAATCAAAGCAGATCATTCGGCTTGTGCGCATACGTAGGAGCAGGTGCAAATAGATTCCTAAACTTATAATACCTCTAACAGAGTGCTACATTTTATCTCCGACTACTCACAGTGAGGCTGCGAAATTAGTTAAACTACAGATTATATGTTAGGAAATCAGCGCGTTTTTAATTCTTTATTTCCGTTCGAAGTAATGGTGGCAGGTGAATTAACTAATGAGAATCTCTGGCCTCTGTTCTGTTGACCAAACTAGCATTACATCGCAAAACATTTCGATTGGATTTCAAGACATCGGTTTGCCGTCGACCGGTGCTTTTGTATGGCTAAAGTCACCGCTCTGCTCAGATGTCACGCTGTTCTTTTTAACGCAATAGCGTTAAGGGCCCCAGTTGATATTCGCCTCGATGTCGGTGAGGGAAACTTGAAGGTGTTGTGGATGTCGCGAAGTCACATTACAGTTGGCAAGGTGGTAACGCTGATTGCAAGGGGTTAACTGTCTATTACGATTGAATAGCAAGCGATAGAAGGAAACTATTTACACAGACATCAAGACTACGAGTCAAGAGTTACAATGAGTTTACAATTTTGGTCTTCTTTCTTAGCCGAATCTCCACCGAATCCCCTCCGACGGCCCCGCATGTACCTAAATGCCTCCCCAACATCACCCTCGCCCATGGTTCGTCCAATCACACTGCGTCGCGCGCAGTGTGCACACAACAAGGCTCCAGGGTGACAGTATCCGGAGTTCCATTATGTCAAGGCCGTTGTCACAAATCTTTTGCAGCGCAATGCGTCCATTGTCTCACAACCTCGCAAGACACAGTCTCCCGAAGAAAACACTCCCACGCACATTGAGGCATCTGGTCCGTTCGCGGAATGTCTCGGCATGGGTGTGGTCCAGCGACGAGGGGTTGGTTTCAAAGCCACGGCACTGCTTCCGCGAACCGAACGCCGGAAGCCCCGACTCACAGTGAACCCCCTTACGCGCTCCCCGAAAACCGCGGCTCCCCCGCCATCCCCGATGGCTATAACTCTCCGCCGCCGCCTTGGTGTCGAACCGCGCATCTCTTTTGACCACCCCACATGGCCCTTACGCACAGCCGCCCGCACAAACAACACTGAACTTCACTGCCCCGTGTCGCACAAAATCCGGCGTCGGCGTCGGTGTGCATGTCGGCGTCCGTGGCAGAGAAAATCATCCCGAACCACCCTGAACGCACAGGCCCTCCGCGTGGCGCAAGGTGTTAGTACAGGAGAAAATCATTCTGAACGACCTCGATCGCGCAGGCCCTCCACGTGCAAAACTATTGCACGGAAGTAGCGCGTTGCGGAATTATTTTTATACTTGCACAAAACTACAAGTTTTGCTAAAACATTTCCCAAGCAAATATGCAACATTGTACGCTCTATATGATATCGCTTTGGTCTCAAAGAAACATAAATCCGTACACAATTTGTCAATTATATTGGTGAAAACGTTCTAGCCCACCACACCATACAGGGCGAAACATGTTCGTGCGTTATGTGGGCTCCCGTGTGAAGCTTCAAAACAAAATTGTTGATAGACTGGTCTTGTGCGGTAACAGGCGTCGTAAGCATCACTTGTAAAAATTCTATTTCTCACAGTGAAATCTGTCAGAACAATGGTAATGTACGAGTTAACCACAGTCTACATACATGGTGGCGGCGGACTGTTATTGGAATGCGCGAGAAAACATGATTCTGTTACGAGGAAACTCACACACAAACCCCTTTTGCCAGCATTTCTACCATACCAACAGCGGCGGGCTCGGGTATGCTACTTGCGAAAATCTGATCAAGATGGCGTTCGCATCCTCGGCAGGTCAAATTGGGACTTGGCCTGCCTAATGCATTTTGGACATACGCGCGCGTAGGGGCAATAGCAAACAATTAATGAAATAATTAAAAAATGTCTTAGGCCTTCACATTTTAATATGAGACGACTTATATTGCTCCTGGAAAAACTTCTTCCGAGCAACGCATTTCTAAAGCCGACTTTAAGGGGATCGGCTAAAGCTTGGTCTTTGTAAGCTGGCTTTCCCACGTTCGGTGCTGCAGTGAAACCAACTCAATAAAAAATGCGATGCGAGAGGGTCCCGATAACGCTATCACGTTCCACTATTAAAGGCGAAGCATAAACTTGTTCAATTTTTCTCTTTTTTGCTGTGAAGCTGTTTACCTCTACCCCGTATGCATCCCCCGCATGTGTTCCCAGGTGTGTGGGGGGGGGGGGGGTAGGTGGGGGGAGCAGGGTAGAGGGTGCTCTGGCTGGCTTACGTCCGTATCACGGCGCGCGCGGACAAGGATGGCCGATGCCGCCACGAGTAAAAACAAGTAAAAAAATGCTCGGCTGGACGTCAGATTTCTCAGGGAGGTTCCTGTAAACAAACTAAATTAATTGCTTTGAAAAGCAAATAGTACACTTACTCAACTTGGTCTGGGTGGCAAACTTGGCCTGGGTGGGAATCGAACCCGGGCTCCTGGGTTGAGAAACGAGCACGCTTTCCCGAGAGTTCTGGCTGACTAAATGTGTGCCTAGTTCGTGCGTGATCGCACATGTCACGTCGCAGCCATCTGGCCCACTAACATGTGCAAGATTATATAATTTTCGCATTCCGACACCTAAGCAGTCCTAAGTGCCTCTGCCGAATTTTTATTGATTTCATTTTGCTTGTTTATTGATAGCTTCCGTAGGCGCGTCTTTTCCAGTCGCATTTGCAAGCGAACGGTGAGCGCGATAATCTTGCGTTTCATTGGGTGAAACGGGTAACAAAGCTCGGTGTCGGCGTAGTGTGGTGCCGTACGAAAGAAATTTACGATTTCAAATGTATGCAGCCCATTTATGCAGCCTAAACAGCTTCGCTGGTAATCCGTCCCCATGTGAATGCTTCGGTCCAACAATTTTTTTTTCTATAGCCATGTCGGAACTATAGCCGTGTTGGAAATATTTTTGTCACGCCCATACTATCATTTCGTTTCTGTTGTTTGCATTTCGCAAGTTTGGTGATAGCATCCGTGATCACTTTCTTTTTTCTAGTCGCAACTGCAAGCGCACAGCTCGCCGCGATAACATTCATGGGTCGAAACGAGCAAGAAAGGACGAAGTGCCTCAGTCATGTTTTGCTGCTCGCGAGGTTTTGCATATGATCATTTCGTGCCTTGACTGCTATGAGGCGCGCAATTTTATTGGCCGCATGTCAAATAATAACTGCAGAGTGGAAGAGAAATGAGGCAATAATGAAAAGGGGCACTATGGGGATACAAAAGGTATGTTGTGCTCTGGGATACGTGCAAAGGTGTAATGGTTCCAGGACTTACATTTGGAAATGCGTTTGTTTTCTTGAAGTCAGGGGTACAACCAGGACTCGATGGCACCAAAGGTCAGTGGGACGCCTCGCACTGAACAATCACGGAAAGACTACAAATGAAGCTGTGCCGGGCAATATGGGCTGGACAAGGTTTGAAGCTCAGAGTATAATTGGTTATGAAGAACGACTGAGAAATATGAAAGAAATTAGGTGGGCTGCGAGAGCGTTCCCATATTTGTACAGGAAAAACATTGATTCACAGTGAAGGAAAAGATCTAGGAAGCTTACCAGCAAGTATGCGACCGGTGTGGTGAGCAACATGCTATCAACGTCAAGTGGAATGTCACAGAGGCTAAGATAATCTCATATGTGGCGCCAATGGAAAAAAGAACCTGCTATGTGTAATTACTTAAAAGGAAAAAAACGAAATCAGGAAAGAAACAATTTATGATAACTCAAAGGGAAGCTCGAAGCGAGATCAGGCTGCCTTTGAACACGCACTTATAAAGAAGCATGTGTTTGCTGCGGTAAAGCTAGGTAAACGATGGAGCATGTTTTATTGGAATATGAACATACCTGCCCATCCGTGAATTTAGGCACTTCTGGCGTCTTGAAGCTCATGGGTTCAGGGATAACTTGGGGAAAGTAAACATGTCCGCAATAGAGCTTAGTAAGAGGCGATTGAAATATTGGTTGAGCAAAAGTAAGGAAATTACAAACAACGGATGCGTACAAACACAAATTTACCAATAGGGGTTCAGAAAGTTTGGTGATGGGAATACTTCTTGTTTTCTTTTCTTTTTTTTTCGATGATAGGTAGGACATTAGGCAACATAATGAGAGTTTCATGGCGCAACTCACTGCCCCGTTCCAAAGGGAACGTTCCTCGCATCCATCCATCCGAAGCCAGGGAACACTGAAGAGGAAGACATAACTTTGGACACTGCAGCAAAAGAAAGAAGGGAAGCAGAGGGAGAGAGCACGGCAGAACGTTGGAAGCCATTTTTTTTATTTCGACGCCATTTATCGAATTGGTAACAAGTACTTTATGGTACGTGACTGTGACTTCCACTGGCAAAGCCCGGCATTTTTATCTGATGCAGGAGTGAGCAGATCGGGGGCCCGGTTGATAACGAAATACGAATATATCGAAAACATGGAAGTGTCACGAAACTGCCCCTTTCCAATCTAAACAATATGCCGAAGAGAGTGCCGGTCTATGGGCGGTGCAATAAAATTAATCTCTCGATGCGATATATCTGAACGTGAAATATGCCAAATCACGTGGAAGTCTATAAGCGCCCTTAATCGGATAACCCAGGCATACACCTCTAGGTGGCGTTGGTTTACAGTGGGCTCAGCACACTCCCTCATACTTTCCTCGGCGCGCGATTCTTTTCTCCACCTCCAGCGCCTTCCTCCTTCGCACCACCCCTCGCCGGCCCTCGGTGCGCCTGGCCATTTGCGTTTGCCCGTAAAAATACCTACCAGCAATAAGAACTGGTGCTGACCAGCTCGGCCATGGAGAATCAGCGGAAGCTGATTGCCCGAGATGAAAGTGCTACCACCACCGCTGGCATGTCGATATATTAAGAGACAGGAAAAGAGCGGTGTGGACCATATATATATATATATATATATATATTGTTACGCCGTGGTCACTGCCAGTGAAAAGTGAGGGAAGCGAGGGAAGGAGAAAGAAGAAGACGACGTTGCTCCTACGATTGACTCCGGCCAGCATAGCCCAAGGTGCTACATCTTTGTGTCTCAATCAGTAAACACTCCCTTAACCCTCTCCCGAGGCCGTAACAGATTGGTGGACGGTGCTGGGTAATACGAACCCAACGACGGAAGCTCTACTCCGTGGTCTTCGCCGCAGCCGCCGCCTTGCCGGACTTCCGCCTTCGCCGGTCGAGATGATGTCCCAACTCCCGACCTCTGATGCATCGGGGGCAACTCCTACGGCTCCTACGGGTCCCTGGCCGTACTACCGAGTGCCGCCAAACTTTGGCGGGACCTCAGGGGAGGACGTTGACGAGTGGCTGAAGAAGTATAAGCGGGTGAGCAGAAGCAATGGCTGGGACTCGGCAGCGCAGCTTAGCCATGTTGTATTTGCACTGACAAACACTGCTCTCATATGGTATGAAAACCACGAGGACATGTGCACCACTTGGGATCGTTTTGTTGAAGAAGTACAGAAGTGCTTCGGCAATTCTAATGCGAAGAAGAAGCGAGCGGAGCAGACATTGGCTCAGAGGGCGCAGCTCCCAGGGGAGACATGTACCACATATATCGAAGAAATTTTGAAGCTGTGCAAGATAGTGGATCCTAGGATGACTGAAGAGGACAAGGTTGGACACGTTCTGAAGGGGATAGCCGAAGACGTATATAATTTCTTGATTGGCAAGGAAAATCTGAACTCCGTGTCTGATGTGATGCAGCACTGTCGCACATTTGAAACGCTGAAGATGCGACGGATAGCTCCGAAATTTGGCCGTCTGTCAAACGTGCCAACAGTGGCTAGTGTCGACAGTATGTCGCCTAATGACCTCTCGTCGACAATACGCCAGATTGTACGGGAAGAATTGCTTCGATGTCAGCAAGTCTCTCATTGTCCCAGCGGCTTTCAGGATGGCTATGCAAGAGAGCACGCACACGCGCGAACGCCAGCCGCTCCGGCCCCATGGCAGCCATCAGTTAATGTAGCAGACGTCGATGAATGCCAAGGTACACTGCGGTCACTTGAGTACTCCGATCGAACACCCTCCAATTACGAACGGCGTTTTCGCTCACCTCGTTTCACTCAACGAACGTCGGCTGGCTACCGTCCCCATGAAGAGCGATACTGCTACCCAATGCCTTCTGACAGGACTGGTCACTCCGAGCTACCACGGGTGTCTCGACCTCCGCCGGTGTGTTACAGCTGCGGCGTCCCGGGTCACATCTCGCGATATTGCAACAACCCCCCTACATACCAGCGAGATCCCTTGCTCATGTCTCCCCAGCCTTTCGGCCGCCCGTTCTCTACGTCACAGCCACCACGCGCGCCCACCAGTTTACGCTACCCCTCACCGGCCTCTGATCGAAGCTTAACGCCGCCACCAGCTCCACGTGCTCGACGTTCCCCATCGCCGCGGCGACGCACGCAGTCACCGCCGCCGGAAAACTAGTCGGCGCGGCCAATGGGGGTGAGGCCGCAAGATACCAGACACTTTCGACAGATATACCCCCGTCAGTGTTTATGCTGAAGAACAAAGTTCATCTACTTGTTGATGGCGTACCTACCATGGCACTCGTGGATACAGGTGCGACAATTTCTGTGATGAGTGTGAATTTTAAGAACCTTCTTGGACTGAAAGTGATGTTTTGTATAAGCCGTGGTGCGACATTCCGTGGTGTGAGTGGTGATGCGTTGTGTCCGGTGGGAGTTTGCACTGTGGACGTGTCTTTGTGCGGTAAAGTGTTTCCCACAGAATTCGTGGTTATTGCACGATCGACGCATGACGTTATTTTGGGAATCGATTTTTTGCGGGAGTGTGGGGCAACTGTTGACTGTCGAAGTGGTCACCTTTCCGTGCATGGTAGTTTCCCACCTGCTCTATTGGAAAATTCATCCCGTGATGAAGGCATCTTTTTTGTCTCCGAGGACACGGTCGTTCCTGCCTTCTCTGCTGCGTGCGTTTCAGTAATCTGTTGCAGTAACGACCTTGCCATGTTCGACGCGACGCTTGAACCGATTCATGCGACCTGTGTGAAAAAGAACATTTTAGTTCCGCATTGCGTGGTGTCTGTAGTTGAGGGCCGCGCAGGTGTGTGGACAATCAACAGTTCAATGGAGCCTGCAGTTTTGCCTCGTGGCATGAAGCTTGCTGTCTTCAAACCAGAATCCTCTACGACGCTGGTTGCACTTGTTGATACTACCGGCGAGAATGGACGTCTCGGTTCTCAAGATTCAGCCGATTCACAACTTTTACAAATGATCAGCAAGTCACTCAGCCAAAGCGAACGTGACACACTCCTGGGCGTTCTCTCCAAGCACTTGAAAGTGTTCGACTTTTCAAAAAGCGACAAAATGCCTGTAATTCCAGCGTCTCGAACACGTCATCGGATAAACACCGCTTCAGCGCATCCCGTACGGCAGAAACCTTACAGGGTATCACCATCTGAGCGCAACATCATCAACGAGCAAGTGCAGGAGATGCTAGGAAAGGGAGTAATTCAAGAATCCGCGAGTCCCTGGGCCGCTCCCGTCATTCTTGTGAAGAAGAAGGATGGTACGTGGAGATTCTGCGTTGACTATCGCCGACTGAATTCCGTAACCAAGAAAGACGTCTATCCGCTGCCCCGTATTGATGACGCCATCGACTGCCTGCATTCCGCTTCCTACTTTTCTTCCGTGGATCTGAGAGCCGGTTATTGGCAAATTCCGATGCACCCAGATGACAAGGAAAAAACGGCATTCGTTACGCCGGACGGGCTGTACGAATTCAACGTCATGCCGTTCGGATTGTGCAATGCACCGGCTACATTCGAAAGGTTCATGGACACTATTCTGCGTGGTTTAAAATGGCAGATTTGTATGTGCTACCTTGATGATGTCGTAATTTTTGGACGGACATTTCAGGAACACAACATTCGTCTCAATATTGTACTCGACTGTATTGAAAAAGCTGGTCTTGAGCTGAATTCAAAGAAATGTCATTTTGGCGAGCGCCAAACGGTGGTGTTAGGACATCTCGTCGATAAAGATGGAATTCGACCCGACCCACAGAAGACGGCAGCCGTTGAATCATTCGAGCAACCTCAATCTGTCAAACAACTTCGTAGCTTCGTAGGCCTCTGCTCATATTTCCGTCGGTTCATACCCGGTTTCGCGGATGTCGCTCAACCCCTGACGAATCTTCTGCGTAAGAACTCTCCGTTTCAGTGGACTCCTGAGTGTGAAGCCGCTTTTCGCCAGCTGAAGTTTTTGTTAACTTCACAGCCAATACTCCGACACTTCGATCCTTCGTCTCCAACGGAGATTCACACAGACGCAAGTGGCGTCGGCATCGGTGCCGTTCTCGTTCAGCGCTCTGGAAACAAAGAACATGTCGTCGCGTACGCAAGCCGTTCTTTAAGCAAGCCGGAACGAAACTACACTGTGACGGAACAAGAATGCCTAGCGGTAGTATTTGCCGTGCATCGGTTTCGCTCGTACGTATATGGTCGCCCGTTCACCATCGTCACAGATCACCATTCTCTGTGCTGGCTGGTCAATCTTCGTGACCCATCCGGTCGCCTCGCGCGATGGGCCCTTCGTCTACAGGAATATGTGTTCAATATTTCGTACAAGAGTGGTCATCGACACGCTGACGCGGACTGCCTTTCTAGGATGCCACAACGTACGACGGACTGTGAAGCCGACAACTTTGACCACCTTATCGCTTCGCTGTCGCCTGACTTTCCCGATGCCTTGACATTCGCCGCAGAGCAGCGCAAAGACCCAAGCTTGAACGTTTTTTTCTCTGCCACCCAAGGGCCTATATCCGAAGGCCGATTTTGCGTCCGAGATGGTCTTCTTTACAAGAGGAACTTATCAACGACGGGCGCCCGTTTTCTACTTGTGGTTCCGCAGTCTCTTCAAACATCTGTTCTGCGCGTTACGCACGATGACCCAACCTCTGGTCACTTAGGGACCGCGCGAACACTTAGTCGCACAAAGGAACGATTCTACTGGCCTCAAATGCGAAAAACAATTGACACCTATGTGGCCAGTTGTACGCAGTGTCAGAGCCACAAGCGACCTACCTCAGCTCCAGCCGGTCACCTACAGCCAGTAAAGCCCCCCAGTTCCCCTTTTGAAAAAGTCGGCATAGACCTGATCGGGCCGTTTCCGCGTTCTTCGAAAGGAAACCGGTGGATAATTGTGTGTGCCGACTACCTGACGCGGTATTGTGAAACCGCAGCCCTTTCCTCCGCCACTGCTGCGCAGGTTTCTCATTTTATGCTTCACGCAATCATACTCCGTCACGGGCCACCTCGCGTGATAATAAGTGACCGTGGTCGCCAATTTATTGCCGATGTTGTGGAGGAATTGCTGCGTTCGTGTGCCTCCAAGTTCCGACACTCAACAGCTTATCATCCACAAACTAATGGCCTCACCGAGCGCACAAACCGCACGTTGATCAATATGTTATCAATGTACGTTGCTTCGGACCACAAGAATTGGGATGAAGTACTACCGTTCGTGACGTACGCTTTCAACTCTGCGAAACACGAAACGACCGGTTTCAGCCCTTTCTTCCTTCTTTACGCGCGCCAACCTCGTCATACGCTGGACACTATCTTTCCTTTTGTGGTCAATGACGATTTGTCTATCGCAGAGACATTGTGTCGTGCAGAAGAGGCTCGTCGACTTGCGCGCTTACGTACATTGGCCGCGCAAGACCACTCTAAAATACGCTACGACAGTCAACACCAGCATGTTACCTACGTTCCCGGTGACCTCGTGTGGCTGTGGACTCCAATACGCCGACGTGGCTTGAGCCAAAAGCTACTTGCAGACTATGCCGGGCCGTACGTTATCCTCGATCGTCTAAGCGAAGTGAACTACACAATTGCACGTCGCACTTCAAATGGCCGTCGTTCATGCAAGACCGAGGTGACTCATGTCGCCCGCTTGAAGCCGTTCACACGAAGGAAGCAGGAGTGACTCGCCCGGGGGGCTTCGTCTGGGAGCGGAGGAATGTTACGCCGTGGTCACTGCCAGTGAAAAGTGAGGGAAGCGAGGGAAGGAGAAAGAAGACGACGTTGCTCCTACGATTGACTCCGGCCAGCATAGCCCAAGGTGCTACATCTTTGTGTCTCAATCAGTAAACACTCCCTTAACCCTCTCCCGAGGCCGTAACAATATATATATATATATATATATATATATATATGTGTGTGTGTGTGTGTGTGTGTGTGTGTGCGTGTGTGTCATTTTATATTGCCATAACTAATACCGGGAGTAATACGCTGCGTGCAGTTGCGTGTGTATTATGTAGCGTACCGCATTATAATGATGCTTAGCATATATTGACCTTATCATTGACCAATCGAAAAATGAATACGCCCGTTGAGAAAAGCCAGTCCTGTCAGCATATACATAGATAGATATACATATATACGACGACCTGTTTCATCCGCCTCACACTCAACGTTTACAGGCTTGAAAATTAGCTGCAAGAATGCGTCTTGCCATTATCCTCTGGCTGCTCGGTTTTGTTACCGCCGGTTTTGATTACTCCGGAAAGCCCACGGTCGAAGACCTGAAAAGGGTAAGACCACTAAATATATATATATATATATATATATATATATATATATATATATATGTGTGTGTGTGTGTGTGTGTGTGTATTCTCAATCATCTGCGCACCTTCCTATTATCCCGTATAACTCTTCTTTCACCTCCACCACAGTGCAGTAGCATTGAACACGTTGGTTGCCTGGGTAGTCGTCTTCCTTGTGGCAAGCCTTCACAGTTAAGGCTCATTCACACTGGCGACTGACAGTGGTCACGCGACCAAGTTGGTCGCAAAGCGACCAGTCGCAAATGGTCGCTTTTCTCGAAAAGCGACCATTTTGGGCCAGTCGCTCACTGCTCGATTTTTCAGTCGAGCGACCGTGGTCGCAAAGCTGTTCAACCAATCAGCGCCGCGCCGAAAGTGATGTGTGTCGTCGTCCACGCCAAATGCAATGTCCGCGTCACGATATGCAGGCTACAGGCCGGTAATTGGTGTCTTGTCTTGTGATTCTGGGACGCAGCAGTTGCAGCAACGTGTCGAATGTACGCGGTCGCATTCACTGGAAGCTAAACAGCAGGAAAAGAAAGCACAACACAAACCCTTTTTCCAGCTGCCGTTCGTTGGATGAGCATGCCACCCAAAGGTGAACAGCGGGTGAACAGCTTTGCTTTAATATTACGCACCGAATAACACGCAATGCGAACTAGAAATTACAACTTGCGCTCGATAATACTCGTTGTCATGCGCACAAAGTTCGGGTAGGAGGCGGCTTGCGTGGCCGGTCACTTCACGCGAGCGGAGGCACGGGCTCACCCACGAGCGTCGCGTTTTCTTCGGAGGCTTCCGCGCTGCCACAGCTGACACCTCGGCGGAGCACATCAGCACAGGGACGACGTCTTCCTGTTCGCTCGAATTAAAATCCAGCCATCGCTCGAATCAAAATCCATGGCTGTTGCCGGAACGCGAAACCAATTTACACAGTGCCAGCGAAGTGCGCGCTAACTGCGTAGATCCCTAGAATTCTCGCTGAAGAACGAGAATGTCCGGGATTGCGACTTGCAGGTCGCGCTCAGCCGGGCTTGCCGGTCTGAACATCAGTCGCCTTCGGTCGCTTTTTGTTCGCGAGTCGCAAATGGTCGCGCGACCTCCTCAAGTCGCCGGTGTGAATGAGCCTTTAATTTGGCGTGACTATGTGCCCAATGTTTTTCACAGCTTACTATAAGTGAATACAGCGCAATTTTACGCTCAAAAAGATTACTACTTAAGGATACTTAGGGTACTCTTTTGATTTCTTGGTAACTAGAATAATATAATCTTGGTAACTAGAATAATAGACACATCCGGAATACCGGCAGCCAAAGTGAAGCTAAAATAATTATGTTAATGCTGTTGGGAAGTATGAGCTCGTTTCTGTATTTCCGTCGCTCAAACACCGGTGCCAAATTGGGCTCACCAGGATACCTAAATTTCTTGTGCCATCGAACTTGCTTAGGCGATGCTTTTCATATTTCCAGAACACAAATAAAGATGCGCAACAGTTGATAATTAATCAAAAATTTAGATATCGCCTACATTCGGCGTACTTGTGGAGTTTTCCAAAGCACTCGCGACCTCTTCGATGGCGTGACATTCATAAAGAAACTAACCAAAAAGCATGAGAGCAGAAGGGGAACCGAGGGGATCGATTTTGTTAATCATGACCATATAAAGCCAACAGACAATGAAGCCAAAGAAACCATCGGTGAAATTAGTGTGGTTGAAATTAGAAGGTGCAAAAATAATGAGGAAAGTGAAAGTGGGCGAAAAGATTACTTGTCGCCGGCGGGAGCCGAACCCGCAACTTCCGCATTGCGCGTGTCTACCACTTGTTCTACGGCGACGGCAATCAATTCGCCCACTAACTTAGGTATTTATATTTACAAGATCTAGCCCTAGGAGTTTTAGCCAGCGCCACTCAGAACGATGGTGGGCGGATGTAGAACATCCTGACGAAAAAGCCGTCTTTTTACACAAGCAGAAAAGACCACAAGCTGATATAAGTTTCAGTACTTCGCTTGACGAAATATTTTCATCCCTTCTGAGTAATGAACTATTTTTGCAACAAAGATTTTTTCTCTTTCTTCGAATTTCCCGCTGCTGCTGGCTATTGGCTGTTTTCTTGCCGATTCGCCCTTGCCAAATAATAAAGCAATGTCGTCGTAACATCATCGTCATAATACCATTGTCAAATCTGTTGGCTCCTGGCCATAATCTTAGATCATTGGGCGGTACCGGACATACTCTGAGCAAACACCGGATAGAATGCGAATCGAGGGGGCTCTTGCCGACTGCGTTGGCCATAGTGAAAGTATTGACAATATGCCATCATCGTTGTACAATGTCACCTCTACAGACTACAGACTACAGTCTTGCACGATTGGCCGGTACCTGACAAAGTACAAAAAAGCCGGCATATCGCACGCCCTGTGAGAATCGATATTATGCGAAGCAGTGGTCGGGGAGCCTACCAAGTTAACGAAACCACCATGAGAACACCAAGACGTAGGCGGCTGTTTCATGACATACATGACACGCATGTCATGAATCCTCAGGAGTCCCTTTAGCTACGTCCAAGAGACCTTACTAATAGTGATGACTATGACTGCAACCAATAACCTTTAGCCTTTCCCTTCACTTACTACCATATTCTAACCCATTCCATTGGTTTTTGAGTGTTCATCTTTTTTTCTCGCTCAGTCATTGTAATTTTTGATGAGTCATGCTCATGACTATGGCTCCTACCACCATCCTTTAGCGTTTCTTTCACTTTGTACCCACATCCAAACCCATATCAGTGTTTTTGAGTGTTAATCTTTTTTCGCTGAGTAATTGTAATTTTTGCCGGGTCATGCTCATGACTATGACTTCTACCATCATCCTTTAGTGTTTCCTTCACTTAGTAGCAATGTCCGAACCCATATCAGTGGTTTTTGAATGTTAATGTTTTTCCGCTGGGTCATTTGGAATTTTAGGCGGCTGTTTCATCACCTAGATGATACGTATGAAATGGCATTCGTGTCATGACCTATAATTTATGTTTGTCATACACTGTTTTCATACTATGCCAATTTTGATCATACCAAGCTAAGGAAACGACCATGCAAGCATCAAGATGTAGAGAGCGGTTTCATCACCTACATGACACACATGTCATATTATTCATGTTATGACCAATCATTTATGTTCACCACACACTCTTATCATATTATGCCAATTTTGGTAAATACCAAGTTAAGGATACGACCATGAGCGCACCAAGACGTAGGCGGCTAGATAGATAGATAGATAGCTAGATAGATAGATAGATAGATAGATAGATAGATAGATAGATAGATAGATAGATAGATACTGTCAAAGCAGCAAATGTTCCGCAGTGGTGGCGAAGTCTGTTTAGCGCTCGCTAAGTTTGTTCAGCGTTGCAAACATGGCGGCACCCTCGGAATTGACGGCTGCCCGCTTCGCATAATTCGTCTCGTCCTGATGCCTTGTAGGACTAGCTGATTTACAAATAAATGGTGCTGCGGGTTTTCGCGTCCGGTATTCTTGCTTTGGTAACGGCCTACGGACGATAAAACACCGTTGTTTTCGCTGTAGATTATGTTAAGCAAACTTCACATGCACAGCGAAGGCGCAACTCTGCCTGTAATCAGTGACTGGGGCAAGAAATCTTAAAATTATTGTTGCCCAATTTATTTTCTTAATATTGTTTACGTTCTTCAATTGTTCTGAACTTGCTAACAGCGTCCACTACGTCTCAAAGTTGTTACCGCTGCTCAGTTTGCTGCCTTTACTACTCGCAACTAGATGGCGAGCGGATTAGCTTTGTAGTTTTGACTACTCGTTGCTAGGCGGCGCGCCGAAGTGTTGCCAAGGTCGATCCACATAGGTCGCGAAGCCTCGGGCGAAAAGCGGTTCAGAACCAATTGTCACCAACATCAGCAAGGGTGGTTATGGGAGCAGCGATTGAAGCGCGACTATGTTTGGAGGGAATAAACACTGGGAAAGAAAAAAAAACGGTTTAATTAAAGCGAGACGCAGTTATATTCATTTAACGAAAATAAAATTCCTAATCTATTTTATATACGCATGGCGAGAAGAGAAGGTACAACTCTATTTTACTTGATCATTATCAACACATACCTTTTTTCAGCGCCCACCGTGAGAATGCCCATCGATAGCGCCGGGCGTTGACGCCGCTATCACTTGCAATGCAATGCAGCTCTTGGAGTGCGTGGAAAGGCGCGCTTTTAAAGTTCACTTGTTACAATACGCCCCCCTCACATGTTGTGTTGTTTGGCATGTCGACGCTTGTCTGAATTAGGTGACGCGGGTAGTTTTATTTTTTCTTAACCTGTGCTGTCAAAAGCAGTGAGTTGCGACCGTCAGATACTTGTATACTTTAGTTTTTGTGCGACAGCGCTGACCGACGAGCTTGGCGTCCGACGAAAGGACGAGCACTCTACGCAATCTACGCCCAAAGTGTTCGTCGGCCTCTAAAGAAAGTATGTTCTGTGCAGCGATGCAATTTCGAAACCTGTACGCCTGACCTTTTCCTGCATCGCTTTCCGCGGTGAAAGCTCGGAACGCCCACCAAGTCGAATGCCGGGCATTTGAATATACAGCTCGAATGGCAGGCCTCCGAAAACAAATTTCGCGCGTATGGAAACAAAATGACGTCACTTCTGTTTTTAACGGATATGACGTCAAATTATTTTTTCTTCCGCCGGAAGTGTTCCCTCCTCACAGAGATGGCGCTAAGCTCCATGAACCACCGATAAGCCGCCATGTTTTGAACGTATGGGCTTCTATGGAAGCTTCGCTACGAGGTATATTTACCTTGGTGTTGCGCTTTAAGGTACCTGCATTTTTCAAAGGTAGCGCAAACTCGTCTTCTCCGTGCCGTTTCCTCCTTGCCCCTCCCTCTCGGCCGCCATTAGTGAGCGAAGCGCGACCGGCCGCTACCGCCCGCTTCATTTCGTATCGCATGCGACGCGTTGAAGCGCTTGCTTGATACGCGACTGTTCTGGGCGCATTTTCACATGGCTGTTCGTACGTAAGATATCTACGTAAGATATGTAGTACCTTGTACGTTGCTCAGACGAGGAAAACGAAAGGTATACAACAAGTTTAAACACAATCCTAATCAGTATTTACTACTGCTGATTGTTTCTCGGAATAAAATGGTGTTCTGTTTAGCTGACGCATTTACGAAAACAAAGAGCTATATCAAACCATGCACACACAACACGGCGGATACATTTATGTGCTAAATACCCCCAACGTGCTTTTTTTGTTTATTGCCAGAATGTACATGGGCAGCCTCGCATTATACGTATTCCAAGTTACATTGCTTTGGCGAGTTGGTGTTATATACGTGCCTATTCCTTTTTTATCGGACGCATCTGATCATCACCTTCTATTTATGCACTGCGTCAAAATAAACGGTAAAAACAACTTGTGAATACTTTTAAAGCCCCCAGTTAAGCAAGCCTCCAACCTTTGCGGAATCTGTTTCGAACGACTTGTGCCAACCAAATTTCGAGAAATTTGTGGGCTGCGGGGTTGCTCAGATAGAAACGAGACTTCTTTAACAACTGATTCACGAGCGTATGCTCAACTGTTCACAAATGTAAGAAAATTGCGAACAGTAAAGATTCTGCTGTAATTACTGTCGGAAGTTTCATGTACCCGGTGTCCAATACGAGCGAGCTAGAACAATTACGCTTTCATAGGTGTCGAAATCGCACGAGAAAACGCAGTCGGTAATGTCACGCTGCTTTTTTTTTCGTTCAAGCTAAGCGTCAGTATCACAAGTCCAGCAATCTGGGACATCGACTACTGCGGTGAAGCCGACCCTGGGGCGATGCGGTCGGCGTAACTCTATGGGCAGCATTTTTTAAAAATCGATTGCTGAGCAATGGCTCGTTTTTCGCGATTTGCACTTTAGGCACTCAATCCCGACAACGTTCTCAAGCTATATGTCGAGTGTGGTTTCATTCCGCCGGCTGTATGTTTTTCCTGGAGCACTTTTGTAGACCCATTTAAAATGCATGGGGTGATTTTTAAAACGTCATTCGCAGCACAGTAAAAATTAATCCGCCTTGGTCAGGTGCTCCGCAGCCACTGGGAACTGAGGGCCATGGGTTAATTGTAGGAGTCATGAGGGAGGTAGTGGCCGAATACTGCACCAGGGAGGCCAATTCCTGTTCTGGTGAGGGAGCGACTTTTTATGAAGCTTTATGGGGCTTCCTAGTTTGGTTGCACCTGAACTAGTATAGCCCCACTAACTCTCGGCGATATATTTTTTTCTTTGCCGGCGTCAGGCACCACTCCATGCCTGAAAATGTGGTGTACTGGAGTAGGATTCGAACTTACGACCTTCAGATTTGAAGCCGGGTATTCTACCTCTAAGCATGCAGTGAATAGCGTGCTTAGAAGAAGTATTCAAGCTCTTAGACTGGGAAGGATTAGGAGCGAGGATCGATGGCGAATATCTCAGCAACCTTCGGTTTGCAGATGACATTGTCCTATTGAGCAACAATGGAGAGGAATTACAACAAATGATTGAGGACCTTCATCAAGAAAGTGCAAGAATTGGGTTGAAGATGAATATGCAGAAGACAAAGATATGTTCAATAGCCTGGCAAGGGAACAAGAATTCAGGATCGCCAGTCAGCCTCTAGAGTCTGTAAAGGAATATGTTTATCTAGGTCGATTACTCACAGGGGACACTGATCATGAGAAAGAAATTTACAGAAGAATAAAATTGGGTTGGAGTGCATACGGCAGGCATTGCCAAATCCTGACTGGGAGTTTACCACTGTCGTTGAAAAGAAAAGTGTACAATCATTGCATTCTACCGGTGCTAACATACGGGGCAGAAACTTGGAGGTTAACAAAGAAGCTCGAGAACAAGTTAAGGACCGCACAAAGAGCAATGGAACAAAAAATCTTAGGAGTAACGCTAAGAGACAGGAAGAGAGCGGTGTTGATCAGAGAACAAACGGGGGTAGACGATATTCTAGTTGACATTAAGCGGAAGAAATGGAGCTGGGCAGGCCATGTAATGCGTAGGATGGATAACCGATGGTCCATTAGGGTTACAGAATGGATAACAAGAGAAGGGAAGCGCAGTCGAGGACGGCAGAAAGTCAGGTGGGATGATGAGGTTAGGAAATTCGCAGGCGCAAGTTGGAATACGCAAGCGCAAGACAGGGGTAATTGGAGATCGCAGGGAGAGGCCTTCGTCCTGCAGTGGACATAAATATAGGCTGATGATGATTCTACCTCTGCTCCACGCCACCACCCGGGATGAAACGGGGATAGCCGATATTCTAGTTGACATTAAGCGGAAGAAATGGAGCTGGGCAGGCCATGTAATGCGTAGGACGGATAACCGGTGGACCATTACGGTTACAGAATGGATACCAAGAGAAGGGAAGCGCAGTCGAGGTCGGCAGAAAACCAGATGGGATGATGAAGTTAGGAAATTTACAGGCGCAAGTTGGAATACGCTAGCGCAAGACAGGGGTAATTGGGATCGCAGGGAGAGGCCTTCGTCCTGCAGTGGACATAAAAAAATATAGGCTGATGATGATGATGATGATGAAAAATTAATCCGCTAATTGCACTCTAGTGGCACATACTGTAGGTCTCTCTGTATATGTAGGTGCAGTTTGGTTTTATTCCGCTGGCTGGATTTTTTTCCTGGGGCGCTTTTGTTTGGCTACTATGCGGCAAAGCATCTTTACAGGGGCAAAAGATTCGTCCGCCGTTGAATTGATGGCAAAGAGCTTGTGGACCATGCTAAAAATGGACACGAATGTGCAGCTGTGATGCATATTTGCGCCCTGGTGTATTAGGAAAGATGATGGTGTCAGATTCTGCAAGAAGGAGCGGGCCAAATGGCTTTATGGAGTGCCATCGAAGCACTAAGAACGGCTGCGCGTGCCCTTTTTTCTCAAGTTTCGGCGCATGGTAAAGTGTTTCATTTGGTATTTAGAAAGATAAGGTATTTAGAAAGATTTACTATTACGCAAATTTTTGACACAAAAGGACATCGCCAAATAGAGCACTTGTTACTTGTGTTTACTTGACAGTGCAATGTGCCAACAATGCGAAGGCTTGAATATTATCAGTGTAAAAAAATTGAAAGGGAAAACTTATGATCTATAGAACGCGTGACGCAAAGAAATAAAGAGGAAAAGAGATCCCCGTGTTACAGCGAAAATCAGTAGCTTCGTCTCGTTTAATAAACGATGCCATTTTAGTTTTAAATGCATAAGGATTTCTATGCCCAGCAAATGAGAAATTTGGCCGTCCGTCACGTAAGACGAATGCAATGGCTCATAACCACGTAAGGCAGAGGCTACAAGTGCTCAGCGAAGTGAAGTGAACAGCGTATACATTCATTGAGGTCACCCATACAATACACAGAACAGCACATATTTCAATAAAGAACAAGTTCAAAACAAGCATCCGAACCACGAATAAAACATTGCATGCCCCCCTCAGCAATTGTAGTGGTAGTTTTGCAACAGCTTAGCTGGACATCCAGGTTGATAAGGACCAATAATAGTTGATAAGGGTCGGATCGTGTTCGATAAGGTTGATAACGATCGATAAGGGTTAATGAGGGTTTATGCTGGTCGAATCAAATTTCATAACATTGATAATGACACCGGGCTGCGTGGCGATTAATAAGCGGCACAATGCTTGTGCATACTTAGGCAACTTCCAGAGGAGTTTCTGCGTGATTTCTTTTTTTTCAGTTCGGAAGTATAACTAAAATCATGCGTGCCTGTTAAGTGTACGCAAATCTCGCACGTTATACGCGAATGTAAGGTTGTGAAGGTTTGAGAAAGTGGAGCCGCAACCGCTGAACTACACCGGGTCAATTGTTGTAGGGCCTGCTGTGAGCCACACGATTGCTTAGCTGCGCAAATAAGTAATCGCTTCACAATACTTCTCGGAGCCCGGCGTGTCGGGAATATTTCCTCTCGTAAGATGACTCTTACAATGTCCTCGTAGCGCAACAAAACACTGGTCTGACAGTCGTTCAGACATGACTAACCTGATTCCGGGCTTTTAAATGCTGTCGCATCAAATCGCTTGGAAATGCGAAGAAAACATACAATGCGTGTGTTTCTCCACAAAGTAAGTCGTAGTGTGGGGAAACAAGCTTCTAGTTTATGGCAGCGGTATTTCCCGTACACAACTTTTTTTTTTTTTTTTTTTTTTTTGTGAAAGCAATTATATGTACACTCCAGGCTCATTTACGCCGACGTCATCCGCGTCTTCTTCGCTGTCGCCGCGATGTTCCGTGTGAAGTCCGAGTGCGATAACATCGCGGCCGGATGCCGTATGCTTCCGGTGCGAGTGGAAGCGCGCCAGATTCAGCTAAGAAGCCTGGTGGCTCAATCTCGAAGGTTATGAAAAACGGCACTGTGTATTGTGGGTATTACACGGACAAACAGGTGCACGCAGGGTAACGTTTAACGTCAACTCACCACTCTCGCATTGCAATAAATGCTGAAGAAATTAAACATTCACTGTTAAGATCACCGCGTGCTATCGTCAGTCAAAGCAAACAGCAGAGAAAGCTTCGCTTACTCTGCTTCCCACACTGACTCGGATCCGCATAATTTTATTGCGATTGTAAATATATGGACACTCCAGGCACATTTCTGCCGTCGTCGTCGACGTGATGTTTCGTATAATGTCCAAGTGCGATAACATCGTGGCCACGCGCCGTATGGTGTGGGTAAAGTGAAAGCATGAGAGGCTGAGCAGAGAATGGTTGCTTTGTCTCGCGTGCGCAAGGGGGCAAGGCGGGGAAAAAGTGCTCCGTCTTCCATCGCGCACAAGGCCGCAGGGAAAGTGGGGGACGTTTTACTCCCGTGGCGGCTACGTATGACGCGGCTGAGCGCGGCCGCGCAGCCCCGATCTAGAAAGCGATCTGCGCTGGGTACAAAGTCTAAACGGGCCGACGGCTGGGACCCTATAATGTAAAGCTATTCCAATCTGTTTACCTTCCAATCTCCTGATGCCCAATTTACGTAACCGCCAACGCAAGCATCGGGTGGTGACTCGCAGCGTTGTTTGAGAAGGCTATTGAAGCACTCTCCTATTTTATAGGAGGTCACTGTTGTTTGCTTTCAAAAGGAATAGCATTGCCTAACTTGACATATATTTCTTACCTGATTGGCTGGCCAAGGGCGATGAGCACGCAGAAGTGGAGGGGGTAACGTGGGGCCGGGCTAGCGCAGTGAAAGTAGATAACCTGTTGAGGAGGGTGTTGCCGGCGTCTGCGTTTGCCCTGCTTCTTCTTACTTAGCTTTCGGTGTCTGCTAGAAAATCACGTCGGCGTGCAGCGGAAACGTAACAATGCAGCTAAAACGAATCTTCAGTGAAGAAAATTTGACATAGCCATGTCCTTTACGTGCTCAAAGGACTCGACAACCATATAATGTCACGCAAAATTTTTAATATAGGCAAATTAATCCATTCTCCACGGCAGCTCCGACTAGCGAATGCCAGAGCGATCAGCGGGTAGCCACCTTCTATTCATGTCGGAACGGGGCAGTGTCCGGCTATTAAAACGAAAATGAAGTTTTGATCGGCGTAATAATGCATCTTTAATGCGTACACGCCACTTTGACGCAGTGATTTTTCACGGTTTTTGGACGTCAGGTGACAGACAGTCGAAGTGGGCGCAGCCCGAAAACTTTTGACCAATTGCGGATGGCTGATGGTAAAAAGACATAGAATCTAAAAATAATATTTTTCTGTTGTGCGGTCTCACATGCATAATTAGTGTACACACGACATATAAGAGTGAGTAGCTCTCGCTGTTTTTTAACAGCGGAGCTGTTTAAGCCGAGCGTAGTCCGTAACCTGCGAACAGAAATTGTGGGCCGATCCTGGCGGTAGCGCAGAAAGGGTCCAAGCGCAATGACACATACCTCTGTGAACTGGCGAAGCTGGTTAAGTCTAGCTAAGCATGGTTGAGACTACTTAAGCTTAGTCTGTCATCGATAGACAATTGATAGTCAACCAGCAGCTAATCGATAATCGATAAATGATCAATAAATTCTGGAACATGCTGGGGATGAATTGGTAGTGCTTAGGCTAGCCCAAAAGCCAGGCCAAGCTAGGTGCCCATCAACTCCGCTTTCTCTGTAGCATTGCGCCTCCCGTGCAAGCTACGCTAATATTTTCCATTTACGTTGCGTGAAAGACAACTGAAGCTGGGCAATCATGGAGGCCTGATTGCAAAAATAGAATAGAAGCAGTTTGGAATAGCTTTTCGTTAAAGCGCCCCTGATGCCTTCGTGTGCGGTGTATTCTCGGCGCAATTAGTTCGTGTTGAAGCTAGAACTAGCACGATGGACAATTCGCTCGCTGTTGCTGCCGCTCTCCCCCACGCCATCGTTTTGACAGCGAGTGTCCGCGCCTATCGAGAGAGATGTGTTCGTGTGTGATTGTGCGCGCGTGACAACGTGCAGGTTAATTTAGTTAGTAAGCGAATTTTTACATCAGTTTATGAAGCTGATAAAACGACTAACCTTAGTTTGCACAGCTGTCTAATAAATTTCTGTCGCAATCAGTGATTCGCCTGTCGGGCGAAATTGACCTTATTGTTAATATTATTCTAATTAATATTATTATTAGTTATTACGCTCAAGCCAGGCGCAATACACATACAAGTTTCGAATACAGGCGCAGTTCTGTCTTATTGCGACTGAGTGCGGATAATTTTTTTCGAGTAAATGGGGCACAGCGTGTCGTTTACAAAAAGCAGCTTGGTGTCTGCCACTGCGGATACGGTGGCGTAGACATGTTGTAAATCCGGTTTTCTATTCGATGGCGCAAAGCAGCACGCAGAAAGAGAATTTCGGGTGGTGGGTCGATTCCTTGTTGGAAAAATGGATATACTCTCTCGCGCAAGCCGTAGGTTTAAAATTGAATCCAAAGTACAAGTGCCCAAAAATGGTGGTATTAGGTAGTGTGCGCTCATTCCCGTCTCTTGTTGTTTTCTTCCTGTTTGTTTTGGGCAGCGTCTCAATACATTAACATAACGTCACTGTCTCGTTCGACGGAAACACCTAAACATTTTGGCAGTAGGTAGAGTCATCTGCGTTCGGTGTTCTTGGAAGTAGTCCCCTTTTGAGGTGATCAAAAAGCGCAGTGCTACTTCATCTTTCTTTTCCTTTTATTAAACGTGCGACATTTAATGGTAGTGCGCGAATGCGAGTATTACAAGCTTTTGCGCTGTAGTCGTTCTTTGTTGAAAGTTGCACACGTGGCTCCACTCTCGTGCGGCCGAGACATGGACTGTCAGGGTATGGTCATTTATCGCACAATGCCAGGGCTACTACTTTGTTTTCTCGCCAAAAAACCGTCCCACCCCCCTAGTCTGTCAAATAACAGTTACAACCTTACCACAGACAAGACAAATTGGCTTTGTGCTTTTGAAAGTGGATAGTGACAGTCTATCAACTCTCTGTCTTTGGATCTTAGCACTTGCTTTCTTTCTAGCCCATGCTGCGCTAGAAAAAGTCGGCAGAAAATTTTTTTCTGGTTACAATAAGCATTCTCAATATGAAGTTGTTAAAATTTTCGACAGTATTCGTCTTTTCCCGCAATGCGACGTGTGTGGCGGCGTTGTGTAGAGCTTCGGGAAAAAAACGGTCACATACGATATTCAGCAGCTCATTGATGCACTCTCGTTAAATGCTAAAAAACTTTTTGAGTGGCATGACACCATTTACACACCCTTACGTTGTCATTTTCTTGGCACATGAAAATTTTGTGCTCTCCAAATCAATGTTTAATTGTGTAACTGCTGCATTGATTTGCTTCTTTTATTTAATCTACTAAGCTTGAAAATGCCGCTAGTCAGGCATAATAGAGCACAGAGAAAAGGCACAACTGCACGCGGCATTGTCTTATCCTTACAATAAATTCGCTAACGAGACAGATCATGAATCCAACTACAAAATGATGTCCCGCACCAATGGATTGAGGGAAAACCACTAGGACACACTACGTTCGACAATCTTATTGTTAACAGGTGATTCAAGGGTGACGCAAGGCGACAACTGTTGCATATGACGGCGTGCATACGACTATAGACCATCAATAGAATAACATGACTTTAGTGAACCAAGAACCAATATGCAGGCCAAGCGGTAAAACTTTATTATAGGAACACATTTTCAGCATTGTTCGTACAACTCAACGCTTGAAGCCTGTGTATATTTGCGGCGGTACGTATATGTTTTATTGCTGCTTGGCCCACTTTGGTTATTAGCCTGCGTAACACCGTGACTAAATTTCACCTCATCGCACGTACATTTAAGCCTTCTTGAAAACAGAACCAGTACGATTCAGTCACTTGAACAGCCTTTCATTTATTTATCACACAGTCCCATATTCGCTCGAGGAGGATTATAGCGAGGAGGATGTATAGACGCATTAAAGCTTTTTTCTAGGCAACATTATAAGAAGTGATACCAAAACCAAACAAGATCTAAAACAGAGAAGCAAAGCACCAGGGGCCGAATTCACAAAGCTTTTCGATCGTAAGTGCTGCACCACGATTGGCTGACACCTGCTTCTGCGAACAGTTTTAGCGTGAGAATGTTTTTGTGAATCGTAATACAGTAGTTACAATGAGCTTAAAAGAAACATATATTGAAATTAAAGGCGTGTAAAATTGTTATACGTTACCAGAAATTTGGGACATCGCCGAACAGCGCCTCTAGCGGCCGCCTCTGAAAACATACGCGTTTTCTATGGGAGAGCGTCGCTTTTTCCAAATAACTAATCATAGAAGCCATCTTTGAAAATATTCCCGTGGAAATGGGCTTTAGGCGCTTAGCGCGAAATATCATGCAAGTGGTACCATTACTTACGTCATAAAACCAGTTCCAAATAGCGGGCGAAGTTTCAAGTATGGGAGTCTATTGAAAAGCCAAAATTTTGGAGGCTTTTTTGGCCAGTAAAAAGCAATTTGCGATGAACCTATCGCATCGATTGACGTATTCCTGGGGATTTATCAACTTCAATGACTCAGCTTTCAGCTAGTTGCCGCAGCAGCTCTTGAAATGGCAAAGAAGTCGTTCCAAAATCGCAGTTTTCATAACAAGGTCGCGGAATTTATTTTGGTGCATACATAAACCTAGTTTTCGCCAACAGCAGCGCTTCGAAACGGTAGCCGAACGTGTTGAGCGACCACAGATCAAGATCACTGATACCACGATCGTGACTTCGCAGGTTCGAAGCCAGCTGCGTTACACTTCTTCTTATCACTTTGTCGCTGCTTAGTTCGCCGGCTTTTCGCCAGATGGCATACTCCGACATGCAGGTCATTTGGTTACGGTTCTTGTTTGGTTTCAACTGTACCAACGTCTTCCTAAAAAATAGCTGGCTGGTTTCGAGAACATGCGAACGTGCTTCCAAACATCTTTTGCAGTTTAGGTATATTGTATTTTGGAGAATAAACCCAGGTAACGTGTTTTGTCAGTTCATTTCTTTCTTAAGGTGAATATTTATGAAGACATTACTAAGAAATATTTTGCCTTTTCAGCTATGTCTTGGGAAAGGCGTGTTTGTGCGACTCTTGTGCGGCTTGAAACGTACCACAAAAATAAATAGCGTCCAATCTGTGCAATTAAAAGACACAGAAGTAGAAAGGTTGATTTCAGCCCCAGACGTCGTATTTTTACAAAGGAATACAGTTGAAGCTATTTGACTGAGTATATTTGCATTATATCAAAGCAGAATTTTTGCGTATACCTGATCTTCGGTGCAAATGAAGGCTGTCCGAATTATTGCACAAGCTTGTTTGCTTAGTACAAATCAGTACCTCGAAACATGAACATTCTACCCTCAATATGCAGCGCACGTGACTTATCATTTGAACCATTGCCATATACCTTCACAAAATTCCAGAAATACTAAAGGTCTTCATATCCTTTTACGACAACTTACGCAGAGGAGTATTGGAAATTATGCGAAAAGACTCTGGGACGTGTTAATGTAGCCTGTCGTGTAAAAATAGAGAATGACTCCAATCACAGACCACACCCTTTTTGAGTTATGCCCACAAAGTTGTGCAAGAAGACACTGTTTTCGGCTACAATTACCGAAGTTGCCATATAGCATTCTGCTGTTCTGTTCTTTACTAAGTCTATTGCTGAATCAGGTCACAGCACCAGGATATAATTACTGGTGCAATTCTTTAATAATTCTGTGAGTATATTCTCCTACCCTAAATCTAACATGTTTGAATAATTGAAGAAACATGAGAAAGGACCGTGATGGTTTGCAGAAATATTCCTTTATTAGCATCGTTTATGACCCATATCGGTACGGTCGTTTTGTCATGATCACGCCAGCGTGCACTGAGCATCATTTATCATTTTGTCTACTGCCTATAAATAAAATACAAAAGTGTCGTTCCTTGTGTGTGAGAAGCACAATGGCAGCTGAACCTTTCATATGATCCCACTAAGCCAAACCTTCCCTTTTCCGCCATGGTGCCACAGGACATGTCAATTTCACACTTGATTTTCGCCCTTTCAGCTTCCTAGAAAGCATGGGGAGGTAAAAAAGACGAACAGGCGAAATTTTGAAGTAGTCCTGAGATTTGAGTAAAATTTCATAGGCAATGTTATCATCCTTTATTTGTTTACAATTTTATTACACCTCATTGGTGATAATAATGACGTACTACATAGTAGTTCAGTTCTCATACTTAATACATCATGTCTGAGATGGCTGCCCTGAAAATTAACCAGGTGTAAGCATTGCATGACGTTGGCTGGAAGGCCATCCATTAAAAAATGTGTGCAGAATAAAGAAAATACACGTGTTCAATGGCACAGTCACCGCCAAAAGTTTACGCGGCCGAGATTCTGCGAATAAGTTGATTTTCAACGCAGCTACGCCCGCAGCCAGTAAATGTATGCAAAACTTTTGTTTACCCTAGACATACGCTATAAATCCGAATACCACGATGCGTGCCTCAGGCGCAGGAATATATTTTTTCAGCTTCAGGCGTGCGAAAGCTTTGGACGCTGACTATTCGTTCTGAAGGTCAGGCTGCTTTTTAGCCTATACGTGATGACAAGCGCCCAGCTCTTGATGATGGAATATTAGAGCGTAGAACTGTAGAGCTTGTGCAAGGTCAGGTGACTTCACGACACAAACCTAGAGATAGAAGCTCAGCATGCTTTTTGTTTATTAACACTGAAGAATAGCCAGAGTAAATCAATGTTACTGTCCGTTTCTGGACAGACTCGAGTGTAATGCATACGTTCTATATCACTGAAGGTTCCATGCTAATTCCATACAGGGCATTCATATTCGAATTTTGGCCTGTCTTACGCCTACCGAATCTTTAGCAATAAGGAGAGGTAGGCAATTGCTTCTTGGGATGTAGCCGAGGCCATGGTAGATGTGATTAATAATGCGGTATATATGTGAGTAGGCTGACTGGGATTATTACATGCAGTAATAATCCAATGGTGCCAACCTTTTTGTCGCACTACATATCGCCAACAGTCTCCATCATATGTCTTACCGAGATACCTTAATATTCTTCATGCAAATAACATTTTTCTTGAACAAATTTCAAAGGGCATGCTGATTAACCACCTTTATATGTTTGAAATTGTTTAGCAATTATTTCTGTGACCTGTTTTAGCTGATGAGTGTTGTACATACATTTCTTTATTCATTTATACAAATGTTTGTAACCTTGGCCTACTGATACCAGTACGTTTCAGTAGAAGTGTCTGTTAGATATGTGATTTACATTTTATTTGGTTTGCTTGTGTTTGTCAGTCTCAGTGAATTTAAGTATGTCAGTCTCAGTGAATTTTAAGTTGTAGTCTAAAAAAATCGTTGGTGTTGCTGTTTGTCCATTTTGTGCTTACAATGTGTACATTTTGTGTTCAAACTGTACCAAAAAGATAAATAAACTTGTACAGTACGCCAACGTCCCTAGGTTAAGTCACGGTGGAAATTACACAGCCCTTTATTTTATATATATATTGAAGTCGTGTGAGAGTGTCTCTGCTAAAAAGTTTTAAGTTTAATAATATCAGGACTGATTAGCCTTCTGTTAAGCTGTTGGGAAAAATACCGTGTATGAAGTTCTATTGTGGTTTAAACTGCAACTTTATCAGCGCTTCCAAAAGAAAGTGACTGTACAAGTCCATCTTTCTCCGCCGTTCATTTCACCAAGGTACCACCGCCTGACTCGTGACCTTTATATTTTCAAATCTGCCCCGATGACGTAGGTTACGTTGCGGAACAAAAATAAATACCCATTCTAAAGAATGAACCACCACAGCTTCCCGACAAAGCACGGTACGTTGGCGCAAGTCGTCATTTGTGATCACGATAAGAACGACAACCCATCGTTAAAAATGACTTGTCACCCCCCGGTTGTAATTTTTTTTGTCAAGGATGCGACTAACCCGTAGAAGGGTAATCCCGACCTTGGCATGATGATTGCGACTTTTCTGGTTCCGGACGAGCGCGTTCTTTGTGTATAATTCAGGCGCCCGGCATCGAAAGGCTTACACCTTTAAACAGCGAAAGGCTTTCACAGTTACTTCGGTAGCTCCACGGAAAGCGCGGACAATCAGTCCACTTTCAGCACAAGCGCTCTGAACCAAAGCGCATATTTGAGAGAAAGGAGATCCTATATTACCCATAGCGAGAAATGTATCCACAAATTACACCTCATTATACCGATGTGTTTATGAGCCGCACTCTGGCGCCTGTATTCCGTATTATGAGAAAAAAATATAGTTTGTGCAGTGTCAGTAGCCTAAACGTAAAACAGTAAATTGAAGTCATCACAAAGACTTTCATATATCATAAATTGCAAGAAAAAAATTGAAACTGTACTTCATAATACACGCAATGCAAACTTTGATGCATGTGATTCACTTCAATTTCCTATCTGTTCCGACCCGCCGTGGTTTCTGAGTGGCTATGGTGTTGGGTTGCTGAGCATGAGGTCGCGGGATTGAATCCCGGCCACGGCGGCCGCATTTCGATGTGGGCGAAATGTGAAAACACCCGTGTACATAGATTTAGGTGCACGGTAAAGAACCCCAGGTGGTCCAAATTATTCCGGAGTCCCTAACTACGGCGTGCCTCATAATCAGATCGTGGTTTTGGCACGTAAAAGCCTATAATTTAATGTAATTTTTTAACCTAGATGTTGCTAATCGTAGTCGTTAAGGGGAAATAAACATTCACTCTTAGCGCGCGCAGAAACTACGCCGGTTTCTAGCGAGGGGAGCTTCGCGCCGTGACGCAGCAGACCCCTTCTAGGATTGACAGTGCAGCATGCTGCCGGCCGAAGTGTATACGGGCGGTGGGGTGCAACTCGGATGTGGCGGGGGCTGCCGTTGCAACGCGAGGATAATTGGATGTGACGGACGTTCGTGCCGAAGATTAAAAAGATTGTTGATATTAAAGTGATAGCTGTGCAATATGACGTAGCCAAACATGGCGGGTTTTAATGGTGGATCATGAACGCTATCACAGAGAAGGTTTACTGCAAAGACTTATATGGCGGGTAGAGATGCGGTGGGGTTTAAAGCGATAGCCCTGTGGCGGCCCATGCGCAAAAAAAATTGTACCTCAAGTATCCTTACGTGATTTGATTGCGAAAGCATTATGACTTCTCTTAGTCCTTACCAATAAAGACTTCTTAAGTATTACAACCTGTTTGCGATCCTTCCTTCGCTTTCTTTTCTCTGCGTTCATTAATCACCAGACCACAACCATTCAGAACTCATCGTCAAGTAACTACGAGTTGATATGGTGATCCACTTTATCCCACCTTAACCAAATTTAATTCATTGTAATTTAGTTTACTTCACCTTAATTCACTTGACTCTACCTTAAGTCACCCTACTCTAACTTGTAACTTTAATTCACTTCACTGTAATTCACCTTAATTCACAATAACTACCCATAATTACTACTCATTAACGTTGTCATACCATTTCCTAGCTTCTCTATTACTACTGATTTCATTCAAGACGCTGATGACGTCGCACTGACTTTTGACACCACTCGTTGTGGACGACGCCGGCTTTTCTACCTCACGGCTTATGTAGTGCTTTCGCATTAATGACTACTGTAGACGACAACGGTCCGTCTGCACGGCACAGAGTAAACGGCTTTCCCATTTTCATTGCGATTTGCGCAGCCCCGGTGCGCGGCGTCCCGTCATGCTCAGAGTTGCTACAGATAGTTCTTGCGCGGCGGCGAGGGTGAGCGTGTGTACTGATCGAGTGCACGCGATAGGAGTGAGACCACTGCTCCGGCCTAAGCGGCCAGATGTGCTTCCTGATGCCGTGGTGGGAACGCGCCTTTGCCGATACGGATGGCACAAGAGCTGAATCAAGTGGTATACCGTCATTGTTTCCCCATGTTCTCTGCTCTGTGCTGAGTAGAACGACTTAAATCACTTGTCACGGCGTGACGACGCTCGGCCCACGGCGGTGCTGGTGGCGCGAGGAAAAGAGAGGCCCTGCGTATACAGGGGCACCATCCCTCACCAGTACATGGGAGCCCAAGCCCAGAGTCTACTAAAGTTTGCTTAACAGATTTAATAGTGGAGATGTGGTTTATGGTAAATGAAAAAAAATAATAATCACGATAAGTAAGCCAGACAATGTTGATTCCAGTGTCAATATGCATCAAATCGACAGATTTAACAAATGAAAACTTTTCTATAATCGCAATGGAACATTCGCATCACTTATGCTAAAACACTGCGTTGGATCTCATGTAAAGCTTTCATTGTTGTTGTATTCCTCTATAATAATTATTTAATAATAATGTAATAGTAGTAGCAGTAGGGGTAGTAGTAGCTGTAGTAGAAGCAGTAATTTTTATCGTTATTTTCGTTTTTACAAGCTCGTGAAAATGGTCAGTGGTTGTTGCTCAGCAAGAACGACAGGCAAGAGTTGACATGGAAGAAGTAGAAGAAACGAAACGGACGCAAACTTGAAATGGAGACACTGGAGCACCTAAATCAATAAATCGCTATGATTACTTCGCTGTTTGTTGATCGGCTGCTATGGCGCCACCGCTTCTTTTAGCGATGACTGCCAGAAAAGTAATGCAATTCTGGGAGTGCAACGCTATAGCGTTGCAAATGTTTATGCTACCTCAATTTGCAACAGATGGAACACGGAAATAAAGGGCGGCAGCACAGGTTGTAGAAGTCACATAAATATAACGCTCAACGAGCGTGCCAACGACCGCTGACTCCTACC
The DNA here is from genome assembly GCF_013339745.2 of Dermacentor silvarum. Classification (NCBI taxonomy): domain Eukaryota; kingdom Metazoa; phylum Arthropoda; class Arachnida; order Ixodida; family Ixodidae; genus Dermacentor; species Dermacentor silvarum. The sequence continues at coordinate 150,341,444 of NC_051158.1, read as the reverse complement.
GTTAAGAGTATCAGATGCGTTTTATGAACTCGAAAAATGAATTCGCCGTCACATGTTGAAAAAAATGAAAACTCGGAAAGCGCCGGTGAGACATGGTCAGCAACATTAGCCACACCCGTATTAAGTACCTAATCATGCTGTCGATTCCCCAGGCTGTGAGACGGCTAAAAAAAACATCTTCTGTTAGGGCTTCAGACCCCTCCCCCCCCCCCCCCCCCCCCCCCCCGAAGTTATTTTGTGCTGGCATGCACCGCCGACCAAAACAACCACCGGCGCCGGGAATCATTCTGGATTTTGTCTACAATGTCTTTTTCAAGCTCGAAAAGTAATTTAGGCACGCACGTCGCGAACTCGGGCTGGATTTCGTCGCAACGCCCTTGGCACCTGGACTCACATAACGCAAGGAGCCCCATCCGAGCACAAACTTTCAAGGGTTTTTCGATAGCGTGCGGGCGCGTTGAGGCATCTCACAGCGCCCGCGGAATCTACAGAGCGCATGGAATTCAATTCCGAAACTTTATGGGTATAAAGTTCTCATAAACTTATGATACGAAAGGTGCACTGATATTTCCAAAGGCGTGCTTTACATTTTCAATGCTGGAACTTTATGGTTTTAACGTTCTTATAAACATGCGTGCAGTGCTAACATGCGTGCACTGGAGCCCTCGTGTCCAAGCAGTTTCAGAAATGGAAGCCCACGCTCGCAATCTTCTACACACACGAAAATACTAAATATGACCATGATTGCCATCTGGCAGCTGATTATTTTCTCCAAACATTTTCAGGAAGGGCGCCCGATGTGATCAATCAGCTGGACCAGCGCAGGCAAAGTAAAATACGAGAAAACAGAAGAAAGGTAATGGCCTATTATTGAGGCGGTTATTTTTTTGCGGACGACAAGGTTTCGCTCTCCGTGGGCATAGAGACAGTGGTCCTATGGATTTAAGCAAATCCGCCCTGAAAATGTTGGTATTTTCAGAGCGCTTCTTCGTTTGCGAGCGGATTGTGGAGATACATACCTGAAGTGTATGTTGCCCAGTAATACCTCGCATTTAAGCCCGGTTGTACAAAACCAAATTATAGAAATTTGAGGTGAAATTATCAAAGAAAGCCTAGATGCAAAAGTAAATGGTGCAGGCTGCTTCTCCGTATTTGCTGACGAAACGACGGATATTGCTGGAATCCAACAGTTTACTGTTTGTACAAGGTACCTAAACAAGGATGCCAACGACATCGAAGGAGTAATTTTAGGTTTTAGCACCGGAATAGATGTCCTCTCTCATTGCGTCTGCAGGTTCTATGTAAATGTGTAGAAACGGCTTCAGATTCTAGTCACCCTTCCAGTGACCACTTCAAGCGCAGATAGTTTATTTTTAACATGAGATTACTAAAAACTACTTGCGCTCTACAATGTCTGAGGAACACATGGTTAGGCGGGCGCTTTTATACGTCCAGAGAGACGTCGGCATGACCGCTTCACTAAACTTCCCCGCGAGGTGAAGTTTGTCCTTTAGATAGCGAAGTGGCAGAAATCAGTGCAAGTAAAACTTCTGTTCCTTCAGGTCCATAAACTCGTAATTATGAAAACGTATGACGGTTCATTAGCTTCCAAAACCGCAGAAATGTTCGCCGTTTATTCAAACAGTTAGCATCATGATCAAAATTATCGTGTGAAAACGAAAATTACGAGGACATCAATAACCAATCTTTACCGACCTTGTTTATTGAAAGCGCGACCCTCGCGGCATTTCCCAACAAACATACTCGGATATTATATCTATTATCTACCCATATGGTGCTGTCGCGGCCGCCGCATGGCCCAAGTACTTATCACGAGTTACTTTCAGACATAGGGCAAAAAAGTACGCACAAAACACACGAAGACACGACAGACGCCGACGAGCCCTACTACCAACCGTTTATTTCAGTCAACAAACCCTCCGATTTATAAGGTGAACCACGTACACCAGTGTCACGCCCCTTTCCCATGCGAGGTGATAAAAAGAAATCTAAAAAAGTTAACAGTACTATCTGCCTCAGGCAACAGAGTTCAAATAGTTCAGTTCGGCACTGTGCAAAAGAATTGACGCTTCGCTTATACAAATATCTGAGTTCTTGTGGATGTAGAATGCTTCTAGAGCCACTCGAGCCGTGAAGTTTGTAGATTTGCCTAAGATAGTGGTCTCATAAAATCGTGCCTCGCAACCACACGTAATGATATGGGCAACGAAATGTGCATACCTGTCCTCTTTTTTCTTAACTTTTAGCGCATCCTCCCTGAGCCGGTCGTTTATGCACCGTTCGGTGTGGCCGATGTACACCTACCCGCACAACAAGAGGACGGAGTATACCACTCCTGTCGCACACCCCACGAAGCGGCTATCATGGCTGGTTTGGCAACCTCCTTTCCTGTCACCGCAAATTCGAGGGCAGAGCCTGGATAGCTTATTAGGAGCCGTGAAGACCACAGGAATACGATGCCTGTTCGCGACCTTCTTCAGGTTGTGCGAGACCTGATGCATATTAGGCATGGCTACGGGTCTCGCCATCCATCGCTGGGTCTCAGCCCTTTGCGCTCCAGCTATGTTCTTTATCCTCTGCAGGATAGACTGGGCCATCGCAACAACAAGCAACTCAGGGAATCCCGCTGCTAATAGGCGACCAATCTGATTGTCAAAGCTATGCTGCATTGAATGCGAGCATGACTTGTGGAGTGCAGCATCCAGGCATTGTAATGCGATGCCCCTTTTTACTATTTAGAGTGGGTAGAGTCAAAAGGCAGGAGACACTTCTTAACCCGTGGGAGGTACTCTCAGCAAACCTGGCCTACACTAAATTTTAGCCTGAGATCCAGGAATTGTAACCCCTCAGTTCCAAGCAATTCATGAGGGAAACTCAAACCCTGCCCAGCTTGAATAAAAACGTCTAAAATACTCCCAGGGGCAGTGAAACCGTCCTCTTTCTTTGAAAGAATTAAAAAGTCATCAACGTACCGAAACACTTTAAATACCTTCCCTCCATTAAAAGTCAAACCAAGCGCACTGTCAATATCAGCAAAATATCAGCACTGTCAGCTAAAATATGTCGCATAGAATCGGAGCTACGCAAGACCCAATACACACTCCTCTACGTTCCAGAAAAGGCTGCTCGTTAAAAACAATAAATGTTACACTAAGATAAAATTCTAAAAGCGTTAAATTATGAACCGACAAGCAAGCGGAGTTTTGGAAATCGCATTCACCACTCTGTTCAATGCACTTCCTAACAGCAACTAAAAGCTTATCTTGAGGTACTGAATAAAACAAGTCCTCAACGTCGACAGACAAGCCATAATCTATACTCTCGTTGTGTTTCACATATTCAGTGACTTCTTCAGATTTCCTCACGCGGAAAGGATCAACAACCGTGAGTCACTTAAGGCTCTTCAGTAAAAAAGTAAAAACTGACTAACATTCGTTTGCCAAGCCCCCCCTTTGCTCACAATGGTTCTGAAAGGGACATCTACCTTATGTGTTTTTGTAGAAAAGAAAACCTTCAGACTGTTCCCCTTACTATTTCTAATAGCACTAGCAAGATCATTCAATTCCAAGTCCTTAAAAAATTTCATGAACTAAGCCTTAACCCTCACAGAACTTTTCTAAACAGCCACAAAGTTCTTGTCCAGTGCCGCTTGGGCTTTTTCATTGAACATGCCTTTCAGCATCAAAACAAATCCACCTTCCTTGTCAGTTTCTAGGAGAACCAAACTGTTCTGCGAAACTGAAAGTAACTATGTTAGACCAACTAGCCCAACAGGTGGTCCTTCCGGAACATATCACGATTTCTGCGATCATAGTTTTGTTCTTGCCAGGATCGTCTGTCTTTCTATGCGTAAAGCTACTATGTGTGACTGCGCAACATGTATATTTGTCTTGTCTGACGCATTACATACAGTGACGTTTGCTTAAATACGTAGATTTATTGGATACTTATACATATATTTAAACATCTTGTTGCGAAGCTTTGTGTATACAAACAGTGCATTTTGTTTCCAGTGATACTTTTGTGCCCTTTATCAAGTTGTATCTTCGCACTTCTATATTCCATTCTATTTTCGCATTCCTAATGTACATCTTGCAGAACTCCTCCTTCTTATATGTACTCACTGGTGCGACTATACTATCGATGTAATTACAATACACGACCGGTAACAACTCCTCATGCGCAATCTATTGCAACAAAGGACAGTGTCATTGAGGTTTTTCCCTGGCCGTTGCATATGTACAGCCACGAGCAAAAGTTTGTGGACCAAAGGTATGGTATGATGGTAGGATAAAACTTTATTACGGTCCCTCGGAACGAGAGTCAGCACGTAGCGGGCCGCTCCCACGTCGGTACAGAAAGGCCGAGCCTCTCTGCTGCCACGATTTTATTTTTGTTTTCCTTCGCAGCATGGGCATTCCGGCTGAAATCAAGAGTGCAAGCCTACGTGCGCGTGTTGGACCAATACAACGTATTAAGCCAATTCGGGGTCGCGCAGCTGCGCTTTAATATATTTAAATTTTTTTTGCTGATGCCACGGTCTCCAAACTTATGCTCACGACTGTACAAAAAAGTAAACAAGGTTCGTGAATGACAAAGATTTATCAAAAGATTTGTGCTCAACTTGTTCTTTTCATGGCCTTTACGTTTTTCACACCAGCTGTATGCTGTTGTGTCTGGTGGCCCTTCGGGACAAAAGGAGGCCGGCGCCGACTCAGACGCGCCAATCTGGAGCCCCTTTCTCGCGGCCGAGAATTGTCACCTGGGACTGAAGGATTAGCAGTTGGTCTCCGGTCTATCTCATGCGTCGCTAAACGGCAGCGTCGCCCCTTCGGTGCGGTTCCGTGAATTACCAGCGCCGCCCGAACCACGATGAGGCCCGGCGCCGATTGCAACGCGCCAACCTGGCGCCCTTTCGAGACAGTCACCGCCCTCCCTGGTTCCGCGAACTGACCGCTATGGAGAGGCGAATCTTGAAGGGGGCCAGTGTCTGGCAATCCCGGAGGAACGACATCAACGTTCGGTTCCAAAGGTGTCAACCGCTGCCTGTGTTCGGGGGCGACCTAGCAAGATTTGAGGCGGAGCCCGGCGGGAAACGACAACACATCACGTGCGGGATATGGCCACCCGCACGTGTTATTCGCTAAAAGAACTAAAGTGTATTTCCTCGTCGAGTGAAAGAGGGAAACGGAAGGGATAAAACAGGGGACTTGAGTGTTGTGGAGACGCTTCAGGCTTGACGATGTAGAGACGCTCAACCATGTAGAAGGCTCAGAGAAACGCTACTACATGCACAGATGTTAGCACCTGGACGACTCCAATATCATGGAGCCCTTCGTGTAAAATACCGTGTGCAGTGTATATAAAACAGTTTTCTAATCTCCCTGGATATCTCCTCCTCTTGGCACCTGGCACGGCACCATACATGGAACCCTTCGTGGCCGCTCGGACATCGGAATTCGCAACAATGCACTGCTTTGCTGGTTTGGAACTGATATAGTTCTAAAGTTCGTGTGATATTTTCATTACTTATTAAATAGACAAAAAAACGTGGAAGCATTGATATCAGTTATTTCTGCCACAATTTTTGGGACATACGAATATATTCTTTTATGAAAAAAATACATATTTTACTTGACAGTGGGTAGCATTCGGTAGTTTGTTTGCAGCCTCTAATATACAATGACATTGGCAATGGCAATGCAGTTATTATTGATGTATTTGATCTCTCGAAAAATTCTATAAGGAGGAGGCCGCGCTGCAACGTGAGCCCCCCCTCTCCGAAAAAAATTTCTGGCTATGCCACTGTGCAGTGAAGCAGGTCTTTGAATACGGACCAGATACAGATGATTTTCTGCATTTACACCAGTCGCTTACCAAGAGCTTAGAAAAGGTGTTCGGCTGAAAGGTACCAAATTTTCTTTCCAAAGCCACTAATTTACTTTGTTCACAGGAACCTCCCTGAGAAACCTGACGTCAATCCGAGCATTTGTTGACGTGATTTTACTCTTTGCGGTGTCGGCCATTTTCGTTACGGCGCGGTTTCGCCAAGGTCACCGCCAATGGCACCGAAAATATAGCCATGCACCTAAGGCTTTCGCCTTCGAAAAACAGAAATTCCGTGGCAGTGAACATAACTCGATCAGGCACCTGCACGCAAATGCGCAAATGGACTCGTAAACTGAGGCCAACCGAGATTAAGGGCATCAATCATACGACTGCATATCCTGAAACATGCGCCCATCGCCACCATTTAGCAAGCTTACATTATTATTTTAGAATGTTTAATTGTGTAACTGCTGCATTGATTTGCTTCTTTTATTTAATCTACTAAGCTTGAAAATGCCGCTAGTCAGGCATAATAGAGCACAGAGAAAAGGCACAACTGCACGCGGCATTGTCTTATCCTTACAATAAATTCGCTAACGAGACAGATCATGAATCCAACTACAAAATGATGTCCCGCACCAATGGATTGAGGGAAAACCACTAGGACACACTACGTTCGACAATCTTATTGTTAACAGGTGATTCAAGGGTGACGCAAGGCGACAACTGTTGCATATGACGGCGTGCATACGACTATAGACCATCAATAGAATAACATGACTTTAGTGAACCAAGAACCAATATGCAGGCCAAGCGGTAAAACTTTATTATAGGAACACATTTTCAGCATTGTTCGTACAACTCAACGCTTGAAGCCTGTGTATATTTGCGGCGGTACGTATATGTTTTATTGCTGCTTGGCCCACTTGGTTATTAGCCTGCGTAACACCGTGACTAAATTTCACCTCATCGCACGTACATTTAAGCCTTCTTGAAAACAGAACCAGTACGATTCAGTCACTTGAACAGCCTTTCATTTATTTATCACACAGTCCCATATTCGCTCGAGGAGGATTATAGCGAGGAGGATGTATAGACGCATTAAAGCTTTTTTCTAGGCAACATTATAAGAAGTGATACCAAAACCAAACAAGATCTAAACAGAGAAGCAAAGCACCAGGGGCCGAATTCACAAAGCTTTTCGATCGTAAGTGCTGCACCACGATTGGCTGACACCTGCTTCTGCGAACAGTTTTAGCGTGAGAATGTTTTGTGAATCGTAATACAGTAGTTACAATGAGCTTAAAAGAAACATATATTGAAATTAAAGGCGTGTAAAATTGTTATACGTTACCAGAAATTTGGGACATCGCCGAACAGCGCCTCTAGCGGCCGCCTCTGAAAACATACGCGTTTTCTATGGAGAGCGTCGCTTTTTCCAAATAACTAATCATAGAAGCCATCTTTGAAAATATTCCCGTGGAAATGGGCTTTAGGCGCTTAGCGCGAAATATCATGCAAGTGGTACCATTACTTACGTCATAAAACCAGTTCCAAATAGCGGGCGAAGTTTCAAGTATGGGAGTCTATTGAAAAGCCAAAATTTTGGAGGCTTTTTTGGCCAGTAAAAAGCAATTTGCGATGAACCTATCGCATCGATTGACGTATTCCTGGGGATTTATCAACTTCAATGACTCAGCTTTCAGCTAGTTGCCGCAGCAGCTCTTGAAATGGCAAAGAAGTCGTTCCAAAATCGCAGTTTTCATAACAAGGTCGCGGAATTTATTTTGGTGCATACATAAACCTAGTTTTCGCCAACAGCAGCGCTTCGAAACGGTAGCCGAACGTGTTGAGCGACCACAGATCAAGATCACTGATACCACGATCGTGACTTCGCAGGTTCGAAGCCAGCTGCGTTACACTTCTTCTTATCACTTTGTCGCTGCTTAGTTCGCCGGCTTTTCGCCAGATGGCATACTCCGACATGCAGGTCATTTGGTTACGGTTCTTGTTTGGTTTCAACTGTACCAACGTCTTCCTAAAAAATAGCTGGCTGGTTTCGAGAACATGCGAACGTGCTTCCAACATCTTTTGCAGTTTAGGTATATTGTATTTTGGAGAATAAACCCAGGTAACGTGTTTTGTCAGTTCATTTCTTTCTTAAGGTGAATATTTATGAAGACATTACTAAGAAATATTTTGCCTTTTCAGCTATGTCTTGGGAAAGGCGTGTTTGTGCGACTCTTGTGCGGCTTGAAACGTACCACAAAAATAAATAGCGTCCAATCTGTGCAATTAAAAGACACAGAAGTAGAAAGGTTGATTTCAGCCCCAGACGTCGTATTTTTACAAAGGAATACAGTTGAAGCTATTTGACTGAGTATATTTGCATTATATCAAAGCAGAATTTTTGCGTATACCTGATCTTCGGTGCAAATGAAGGCTGTCCGAATTATTGCACAAGCTTGTTTGCTTAGTACAAATCAGTACCTCGAAACATGAACATTCTACCCTCAATATGCAGCGCACGTGACTTATCATTTGAACCATTGCCATATACCTTCACAAAATTCCAGAAATACTAAAGGTCTTCATATCCTTTTACGACAACTTACGCAGAGGAGTATTGGAAATTATGCGAAAAGACTCTGGGACGTGTTAATGTAGCCTGTCGTGTAAAAATAGAGAATGACTCCAATCACAGACCACACCCTTTTTGAGTTATGCCCACAAAGTTGTGCAAGAAGACACTGTTTTCGGCTACAATTACCGAAGTTGCCATATAGCATTCTGCTGTTCTGTTCTTTACTAAGTCTATTGCTGAATCAGGTCACAGCACCAGGATATAATTACTGGTGCAATTCTTTAATAATTCTGTGAGTATATTCTCCTACCCTAAATCTAACATGTTGAATAATTGAAGAAACATGAGAAAGGACCGTGATGGTTTGCAGAAATATTCCTTTATTAGCATCGTTTATGACCCATATCGGTACGGTCGTTTTGTCATGATCACGCCAGCGTGCACTGAGCATCATTTATCATTTTGTCTACTGCCTATAAATAAAATACAAAAGTGTCGTTCCTTGTGTGTGAGAAGCACAATGGCAGCTGAACCTTTCATATGATCCCACTAAGCCAAACCTTCCCTTTTCCGCCATGGTGCCACAGGACATGTCAATTTCACACTTGATTTTCGCCCTTTCAGCTTCCTAGAAAGCATGGGGAGGTAAAAAAGACGAACAGGCGAAATTTGAAGTAGTCCTGAGATTTGAGTAAAATTTCATAGGCAATGTTATCATCCTTTATTTGTTTACAATTTTATTACACCTCATTGGTGATAATAATGACGTACTACATAGTAGTTCAGTTCTCATACTTAATACATCATGTCTGAGATGGCTGCCCTGAAAATTAACCAGGTGTAAGCATTGCATGACGTTGGCTGGAAGGCCATCCATTAAAAAATGTGTGCAGAATAAAGAAAATACACGTGTTCAATGGCACAGTCACCGCCAAAAGTTTACGCGGCCGAGATTCTGCGAATAAGTTGATTTTCAACGCAGCTACGCCCGCAGCCAGTAAATGTATGCAAAACTTTTGTTTACCCTAGACATACGCTATAAATCCGAATACCACGATGCGTGCCTCAGGCGCAGGAATATATTTTTTCAGCTTCAGGCGTGCGAAAGCTTTGGACGCTGACTATTCGTTCTGAAGGTCAGGCTGCTTTTTAGCCTATACGTGATGACAAGCGCCCAGCTCTTGATGATGGAATATTAGAGCGTAGAACTGTAGAGCTTGTGCAAGGTCAGGTGACTTCACGACACAAACCTAGAGATAGAAGCTCAGCATGCTTTTTGTTTATTAACACTGAAGAATAGCCAGAGTAAATCAATGTTACTGTCCGTTTCTGGACAGACTCGAGTGTAATGCATACGTTCTATATCACTGAAGGTTCCATGCTAATTCCATACAGGGCATTCATATTCGAATTTTGGCCTGTCTTACGCCTACCGAATCTTAGCAATAAGGAGAGGTAGGCAATTGCTTCTTGGGATGTAGCCGAGGCCATGGTAGATGTGATTAATAATGCGGTATATATGTGAGTAGGCTGACTGGGATTATTACATGCAGTAATAATCCAATGGTGCCAACCTTTTGTCGCACTACATATCGCCAACAGTCTCCATCATATGTCTACCGAGATACCTTAATATTCTTCATGCAAATAACATTTTTCTTGAACAAATTTCAAAGGGCATGCTGATTAACCACCTTTATATGTTTGAAATTGTTTAGCAATTATTTCTGTGACCTGTTTTAGCTGATGAGTGTTGTACATACATTTCTTTATTCATTTATACAATGTTTGTAACCTTGGCCTACTGATACCAGTACGTTTCAGTAGAAGTGTCTGTTAGATATGTGATTTACATTTTATTTGGTTTGCTTGTGTTTGTCAGTCTCAGTGAATTTAAGTATGTCAGTCTCAGTGAATTTTAAGTTGTAGTCTAAAAAAATCGTTGGTGTTGCTGTTTGTCCATTTTGTGCTTACAATGTGTACATTTTGTGTTCAAACTGTACCAAAAAGATAAATAAACTTGTACAGTACGCCAACGTCCCTAGGTTAAGTCACGGTGGAAATTACACAGCCCTTTATTTTATATATATTGAAGTCGTGTGAGAGTGTCTCTGCTAAAAAGTTTTAAGTTTAATAATATCAGGACTGATTAGCCTTCTGTTAAGCTGTTGGGAAAAATACCGTGTATGAAGTTCTATTGTGGTTTAAACTGCAACTTTATCAGCGCTTCCAAAAGAAAGTGACTGTACAAGTCCATCTTTCTCCGCCGTTCATTTCACCAAGGTACCACCGCCTGACTCGTGACCTTTATATTTTCAAATCTGCCCCGATGACGTAGGTTACGTTGCGGAACAAAAATAAAATACCCATTCTAAAGAATGAACCACCACAGCTTCCCGACAAAGCACGGTACGTTGGCGCAAGTCGTCATTTGTGATCACGATAAGAACGACAACCCATCGTTAAAATGACTTGTCACCCCCCGGTTGTAATTTTTTTTGTCAAGGATGCGACTAACCCGTAGAGGGTAATCCCGACCTTGGCATGATGATTGCGACTTTTCTGGTTCCGGACGAGCGCGTTCTTTGTGTATAATTCAGGCGCCCGGCATCGAAAGGCTTACACCTTTAAACAGCGAAAGGCTTTCACAGTTACTTCGGTAGCTCCACGGAAAGCGCGGACAATCAGTCCACTTTCAGCACAAGCGCTCTGAACCAAAGCGCATATTTGAGAGAAAGGAGATCCTATATTACCCATAGCGAGAAATGTATCCACAAATTACACCTCATTATACCGATGTGTTTATGAGCCGCACTCTGGCGCCTGTATTCCGTATTATGAGAAAAAAATATAGTTTGTGCAGTGTCAGTAGCCTAAACGTAAAACAGTAAATTGAAGTCATCACAAAGACTTTCATATATCATAAATTGCAAGAAAAAAATTGAAACTGTACTTCATAATACACGCAATGCAAACTTTGATGCATGTGATTCACTTCAATTTCCTATCTGTTCCGACCCGCCGTGGTTCTGAGTGGCTATGGTGTTGGGTTGCTGAGCATGAGGTCGCGGGATTGAATCCCGGCACGGCGGCCGCATTTCGATGTGGGCGAAATGTGAAAACACCCGTGTACATAGATTTAGGTGCACGGTAAAGAACCCCAGGTGGTCCAAATTATTCCGGAGTCCCTAACTACGGCGTGCCTCATAATCAGATCGTGGTTTTGGCACGTAAAAGCCTATAATTTAATGTAATTTTTTAACCTAGATGTTGCTAATCGTAGTCGTTAAGGGGAAATAAACATTCACTCTTAGCGCGCGCAGAAACTACGCCGGTTTCTAGCGAGGGGAGCTTCGCGCCGTGACGCAGCAGACCCCTTCTAGGATTGACAGTGCAGCATGCTGCCGGCCGAGTGTATACGGGCGGTGGGGTGCAACTCGGATGTGGCGGGGGCTGCGTTGCAACGCGAGGATAATTGGATGTGACGGACGTTCGTGCCGAAGATTAAAAAGATGTTGATATTAAAGTGATAGCTGTGCAATATGACGTAGCCAAACATGGCGGGTTTTAATGGTGGATCATGAACGCTATCACAGAGAAGGTTTACTGCAAAGACTTATATGGCGGGTAGAGATGCGGTGGGGTTTAAAGCGATAGCCCTGTGGCGGCCCATGCGCAAAAAAAATTGTACCTCAAGTATCCTTACGTGATTTGATTGCGAAAGCATTATGACTTCTCTTAGTCCTTACCAATAAAGACTTCTTAAGTATTACAACCTGTTGCGATCCTTCCTTCGCTTTCTTTTCTCTGCGTTCATTAATCACCAGACCACAACCATTCAGAACTCATCGTCAAGTAACTACGAGTTGATATGGTGATCCACTTTATCCCACCTTAACCAAATTTAATTCATTGTAATTTAGTTTACTTCACCTTAATTCACTTGACTCTACCTTAAGTCACCCTACTCTAACTTGTAACTTTAATTCACTTCACTGTAATTCACCTTAATTCACAATAACTACCCATAATTACTACTCATTAACGTTGTCATACCATTTCCTAGCTTCTCTATTACTACTGATTTCATTCAAGACGCTGATGACGTCGCACTGACTTTTGACACCACTCGTTGTGGACGACGCCGGCTTTTCTACCTCACGGCTTATGTAGTGCTTTCGCATTAATGACTACTGTAGACGACAACGGTCCGTCTGCACGGCACAGAGTAAACGGCTTTCCCATTTTCATTGCGATTTGCGCAGCCCCGGTGCGCGGCGTCCCGTCATGCTCAGAGTTGCTACAGATAGTTCTTGCGCGGCGGCGAGGGTGAGCGTGTGTACTGATCGAGTGCACGCGATAGGAGTGAGACCACTGCTCCGGCCTAAGCGGGCCAGATGTGCTTCCTGATGCCGTGGTGGGAACGCGCCTTTGCCGATACGGATGGCACAAGAGCTGAATCAAGTGGTATAACCGTCATTGTTTCCCCATGTTCCTCTGCTCGTGCTGAGTAGAACGACTTAAATCACTTGTCACGGCGTGACGACGCTCGGCCCACGGCGGTGCTGGTGGCGCGAGGAAAAAGAGAGGCCCTGCGTATACAGGGGCAACCATCCCTCACCAGTACATGGGAGCCCAAGCCCAGAGTCTACTAAAGTTTGGCTTAACAGATTTAATAGTGGAGATGTGGTTTATGGTAAATGAAAAAAAATAATAATCACGATAAGTAAGCCAGACAATGTTGATTCCAGTGTCAATATCATCAAATCGACAGATTTAACAATGAAAACTTTTCTATAATCGCAATGGAACATTCGCATCACTTATGCTAAAACACTGCGTTGGATCTCATGTAAAGCTTTCATTGTTGTTGTATTCCTCTATAATAATTATTTAATATAATGTAATAGTAGTAGCAGTAGGGGTAGTAGTAGCTGTAGTAGAAGCAGTAATTTTTATCGTTATTTTCGTTTTTACAAGCTCGTGAAAATGGTCAGTGGTTGTTGCTCAGCAAGAACGACAGGCAAGAGTTGACATGGAAGAAGTAGAAGAAACGAAACGGACGCAAACTTGAAATGGAGACACTGGAGCACCTAAATCAATAAATCGCTATGATTACTTCGCTGTTTGTTGATCGGCTGCTAGGGCGCCACCGCTTCTTTTAGCGATGACTGCCAGAAAAGTAATGCAATTCTGGGAGTGCAACGCTATAGCGTTGCAATGTTTATGCTACCTCAATTTGCAACAGATGGAACACGGAAATAAAGGGCGGCAGCACAGGTTGTAGAAGTCACATAAATATAACGCTCAACGAGCGTGCCAACGACCGCTGACTCCTACCGTTAAGAGTATCAGATGCGTTTATGAACTCGAAAAATGAATTCGCCGTCACATGTTGAAAAAAATGAAAACTCGGAAGCGCCGGTGAGACATGGTCAGCAACATTAGCCACACCCGTATTAAGTACCTAATCATGCTGTCGATTCCCCAGGCTGTGAGACGGCTAAAAAAAAACATCTTCTGTTAGGGCTTCAGACCCTCCCCCCCCCCCCCCCCCCCCCCCCCCCCCCCCCCCCCCCCCCCCCCCGAAGTTATTTGTGCTGGCATGCACCGCCGACCAAAACAACCACCGGCGCCGGGAATCATTCTGGATTTTGTCTACAATGTCTTTTCAAGCTCGAAAAGTAATTTAGGCACGCACGTCGCGAACTCGGGCTGGATTTCGTCGCAACGCCCTTGGCACCTGGACTCACATAACGCAAGGAGCCCCATCCGAGCACAAACTTTCAAGGGTTTTTCGATAGCGTGCGGGCGCGTGAGGCATCTCACAGCGCCCGCGGAATCTACAGAGCGCATGGAATTCAATTCCGAAACCTTTATGGGTATAAAGTTCTCATAAACTTATGATACGAAAGGTGCACTGATATTTCCAAAGGCGTGCTTTACATTTTCAATGCTGGAACTTTATGGTTTTAACGTTCTTATAAACATGCGTGCAGTGCTAACATGCGTGCACTGGAGCCCTCGTGTCCAAGCAGTTTCAGAAATGGAAGCCCACGCTCGCAATCTTCTACACACACGAAAATACTAAATATGACCATGATTGCCATCTGGCAGCTGATTATTTTCTCCAAACATTTTCAGGAAGGGCGCCCGATGTGATCAATCAGCTGGACCAGCGCAGGCAAAGTAAAATACGAGAAAACAGAAGAAAGGTAATGGCCTATTATTGAGGCGGTTATTTTTTTGCGGACGACAAGGTTTCGCTCTCCGTGGGCATAGAGACAGTGGTCCTATGGATTTAAGCAATCCGCCCTGAAAATGTTGGTATTTTCAGAGCGCTTCTTCGTTTGCGAGCGGATTGTGGAGATACATACCTGAAGTGTATGTTGCCCAGTAATACCTCGCATTTAAGCCCGGTTGTACAAAACCAAATTATAGAAATTTGAGGTGAAATTATCAAAGAAAGCCTAGATGCAAAAGTAAATGGTGCAGGCTGCTTCTCCGTATTTGCTGACGAAACGACGGATATTGCTGGAATCCAACAGTTTACTGTTTGTACAAGGTACCTAAACAAGGATGCCAACGACATCGAAGGAGTAATTTTAGGTTTTAGCACCGGAATAGATGTCCTCTCTCATTGCGTCTGCAGGTTCTATGTAAATGTGTAGAAACGGCTTCAGATTCTAGTCACCCTTCCAGTGACCACTTCAAGCGCAGATAGTTTATTTTTAACATGAGATTACTAAAAACTACTTGCGCTCTACAATGTCTGAGGAACACATGGTTAGGCGGGCGCTTTTATACGTCCAGAGAGACGTCGGCATGACCGCTTCACTAAACTTCCCCGCGAGGTGAAGTTTGTCCTTTAGATAGCGAAGTGGCAGAAATCAGTGCAAGTAAACTTCTGTTCCTTCAGGTCCATAAACTCGTAATTATGAAAACGTATGACGGTTCATTAGCTTCCAAAACCGCAGAAATGTTCGCCGTTTATTCAAACAGTTAGCATCATGATCAAAATTATCGTGTGAAAACGAAAATTACGAGGACATCAATAACCAATCTTTACCGACCTTGTTTATTGAAAGCGCGACCCTCGCGGCATTTCCCAACAAACATACTCGGATATTATATCTATTACCCATATGGTGCTGTCGCGGCCGCCGCATGGCCCAAGTACTTATCACGAGTTACTTTCAGACATAGGGCAAAAAAGTACGCACAAAACACACGAAGACACGACAGACGCCGACGAGCCCTACTACCAACTGTTGATTACAATCGACAAACCCTCCGATTTATAAGGTGAACCACGTACACCAGTGTCACGCCCCTTTCCCATGCGAGGTGATAAAAGAAATCTAAAAAGTTAACAGTACTATCTGCCTCAGGCAACAGAGTTCAAATAGTCCAGTTCAGCACTGTGCAAAAGAATTGACGATTCGCTTATACAAATAGCTCAATTCTTGTGGATATTCAATGCTTCTAGAGCCACTCGAGCCGTGAAGTTTGTAGATTTGCCTAAGATAGTGGTCTCATAAAATCGTGCCTCGCAACCACACGTAATGATATGGGCAACGAAATGTGCATACCTGTCCTCTTTTTTCTTAACTTTTAGCGCATCCTCCCTGAGCCGGTCGTTTATGCACCGTTCGGTGTGGCCGATGTACACCTACCCGCACAACAAGAGGACGGAGTATACCACTCCTGTCGCACACCCCACGAAGCGGCTATCATGGCTGGTTTGGCAACCTCCTTTCCTGTCACCGCAAATTCGAGGGCAGAGCCTGGATAGCTTATTAGGAGCCGTGAAGACCACAGGAATACGATGCCTGTTCGCGACCTTCTTCAGGTTGTGCGAGACCTGATGCATATTAGGCATGGCTACGGGTCTCGCCATCCATCGCTGGGTCTCAGCCCTTTGCGCTCCAGCTATGTTCTTTATCCTCTGCAGGATAGACTGGGCCATCGCAACAACAAGCAACTCAGGGAATCCCGCTGCTAATAGGCGACCAATCTGATTGTCAAAGCTATGCTGCATTGAATGCGAGCATGACTTGTGGAGTGCAGCATCCAGGCATTGTAATGCGATGCCCCTTTTACTATTTTAGAGTGGGTAGAGTCAAAAGGCAGGAGACACTTCTTAACCCGTGGGAGGTACTCTCAGGCAAACCTGGCCTACACTAAATTTTAGCCTGAGATCCAGAATTGTAACCCCTCAGTTCCAAGCAATTCATGAGGGAAACTCAAACCCTGCCCAGCTTGAATAAAACGTCTAAAATACTCCCAGGGCAGTGAAACCGTCCCTCTTTCTTTGAAAGAATTAAAAGTCATCAACGTACCGAAACACTTTAAATACCTTCCTCCATTAAAAGTCAAACCAAGCGCACTGTCAATATCAGCAAAATATCAGCACTGTCAGCTAAAAATATGTCGCATAGAATCGGAGCTACGCAAGACCCAATACACACTCCTCTACGTTCCAGAAAAGGCTGCTCGTTAAAACCAATAAATGTTACACTAGATAAAATTCTAAAAGCGTTAAATTATGAACCGACAAGCAAGCGGAGTTTTGGAAATCGCATTCACCACTCTGTTCAATGCACTTCCTAACCGCAACTAAAGCTTATCTTGAGGTACTGAATAAAACAAGTCCTCAACGTCGACAGACAAGCCATAATCTATACTCTCGTTGTGTTTCAATATTCAGTGACTTCTTCAGATTTCCTCACGCGGAAAGGATCAACAACCGTGAGTCACTAAGGCTCTTCAGTAAAAAAGTAAAAACTGACTAACATTCGTTTGCCAAGCCCCCCCTTTGCTCACAATGGTTCTGAAAGGGACATCTACCTTATGTGTTTTGTAGAAAAGAAACCTTCAGACTGTTCCCCTACTATTTCTAATAGCACTAGCAAGATCATTCAATTCCAAGTCCTTAAAAAATTTCATGAACTAAGCCTAACCCTCACAGAACTTTTCTAAACAGCCACAAAGTTCTTGTCCAGTGCCGCTTGGGCTTTTCATTGAACATGCCTTTCAGCATCAAAACAAATCCACCTTCCTTGTCAGTTTCTAGGAGAACCAAACTGTTCTGCGAAACTGAAAGTAACTATGTTAGACCAACTAGCCCAACAGGTGGTCCTTCCGGAACATATCACGATTTCTGCGATCATAGTTTTGTTCTTGCCAGGATCGTCTGTCTTTCTATGCGTAAAGCTACTATGTGTGACTGCGCAACATGTATATTTGTCTTGTTCGACGCATTAATACAGTGACGTTTGCTTAAATACGTAGATTTATTGGATACTTATACATATATTTAAACATCTTGTTGCGAAGCTTTGTGTATACAAACAGTGCATTTTGTTTCCAGTGATACTTTGTGCCCTTTATCAAGTTGTATCTTCGCACTTCTATATTCCATTCTATTTTCGCATTCCTAATGTACATCTTGCAGAACTCCTCCTTCTTATATGTACTCACTGGTGCGACTATACTATCGATGTAATTACAATACACGACCGGTAACAACTCCTCATGCGCAATCTATTGCAACAAAGGACAGTGTCATTGAGGTTTTCCCTGGCCGTTGCATATGTACAGCCACGAGCAAAAGTTTGTGGACCAAAGGTATGGTATGATGGTAGGATAAAACTTTATTACGGTCCCTCGGAACGAGAGTCAGCACGTAGCGGGCCGCTCCCACGTCGGTACAGAAAGGCCGAGCCTCTCTGCTGCCACGATTTTATTTTTGTTTTCCTTCGCAGCATGGGCATTCCGGCTGAAAATCAAGAGTGCAAGCCTACGTGCGCGTGTTGGACCAATACAACGTATTAAGCCAATTCGGGGTCGCGCAGCTGCGCTTAATATATTTAAATTTTTTTTGCTGATGCCACGGTCTCCAAACTTATGCTCACGACTGTACAAAAAAGTAAACAAGGTTCGTGAATGACAAAGATTATCAAAAGATTTGTGCTCAACTTGTTCTTTTCATGGCCTTTACGTTTTTCACACCAGCTGTATGCTGTTGTGTCTGGTGGCCCTTCGGGACAAAAGGAGGCCGGCGCCGACTCAGACGCGCCAATCTGGAGCCCCTTTCTCGCGGCCGAGAATTGTCACCTGGGACTGAAGGATTAGCAGTTGGTCTCCGGTCTATCTCATGCGTCGCTAAACGGCAGCGTCGCCCCTTCGGTGCGGTTCCGTGAATTACCAGCGCCGCCCGAACCACGATGAGGCCCGGCGCCGATTGCAACGCGCCAACCTGGCGCCCTTTCGAGACAGTCACCGCCCTCCCTGGTTCCGCGAACTGACCGCTATGGAGAGGCGAATCTTGAAGGGGGCCAGTGTCTGGCAATCCCGGAGGAACGACATCAACGTTCGGTTCCAAAGGTGTCAACCGCTGCCTGTGTTCGGGGGCGACCTAGCAAGATTTGAGGCGGAGCCCGGCGGGAAACGACAACACATCACGTGCGGGATATGGCCACCCGCACGTGTTATTCGCTAAAAGAACTAAAGTGTATTTCCTCGTCGAGTGAAAGAGGGAAACGGAAGGGATAAAACAGGGGACTTGAGTGTTGTGGAGACGCTTCAGGCTTGACGATGTAGAGACGCTCAACCATGTAGAAGGCTCAGAGAAACGCTACTACATGCACAGATGTAGCACCTGGACGACTCCAATATCATGGAGCCCTTCGTGTAAAATACCGTGTGCAGTGTATATAAAACAGTTTTCTAATCTCCCTGGATATCTCCTCCTCTTGGCACCTGGCACGGCACCATACATGGAACCCTTCGTGGCCGCTCGGACATCGGAATTCGCAACAATGCACTGCTTTGCTGGTTTGGAACTGATATAGTTCTAAAGTTCGTGTGATATTTTCATTACTTATTAAATAGACAAAAAAACGTGGAAGCATTGATATCAGTTATTTCTGCCACAATTTTTGGGACATACGAATATATTCTTTTATGAAAAAAATACATATTTTACTTGACAGTGGGTAGCATTCGGTAGTTTGTTTGCAGCCTCTAATATACAATGACATTGGCAATGGCAATGCAGTTATTATTGATGTATTTGATCTCTCGAAAAATTCTATAAGGAGGAGGCCGCGCTGCAACGTGAGCCCCCCCTCTCCGAAAAAAATTTCTGGCTATGCCACTGTGCAGTGAAGCAGGTCTTTGAATACGGACCAGATACAGATGATTTTCTGCATTTACACCAGTCGCTTACCAAGAGCTTAGAAAAGGTGTTCGGCTGAAAGGTACCAAATTTTCTTTCCAAAGCCACTAATTTACTTTGTTCACAGGAACCTCCCTGAGAAACCTGACGTCAATCCGAGCATTTGTTGACGTGATTTTACTCTTTGCGGTGTCGGCCATTTTCGTTACGGCGCGGTTTCGCCAAGGTCACCGCCAATGGCACCGAAAATATAGCCATGCACCTAAGGCTTTCGCCTTCGAAAAACAGAAATTCCGTGGCAGTGAACATAACTCGATCAGGCACCTGCACGCAAATGCGCAAATGGACTCGTAAACTGAGGCCAACCGAGATTAAGGGCATCAATCATACGACTGCATATCCTGAAACATGCGCCCATCGCCACCATTTAGCAAGCTTACATTATTATTTTAGAATTAGCTTTCGAGAAATAAAGCGAAAAAAGGGCATTTTTGCTTTTTTGATTCGATCGGACAAAAGGTTGGACAAGAAAAAGATGGACGGAAAGGGGGCTTGGCGGAGGCCGTTCTTTCAAGATTCTGCAATGCGCTTTCTCGAAGCAGGGCTGAGCCTCTAAACGCCTATCAATAGCAGCAAAACTGCTGATTCACAGTAGACTAGCTGGCCGCTCGTCTTATACGCGCGGCGGTTATCAGATCAGCCATTCCTGATTCGCGCTCGTCCATGCTCGACAGTGTCAGGGGTCCTTTTTAGGGCGAAGCTCCTTAAGGCGGCACCCGTTCGTCCCTCGTCGTAGTAGTAGTGTGTAACCAGTCTGAGAAAAATGAGAAAAAAAATTCCGAAGTTGTGTCCGTAGAGCGGAATCGAACCAGGGACCCCTCGCTTCCGAGCGCGCGGCGTTAGCCCACTACGCCACGAAGCACACATAGACAGAAGCACCACGATGGCAATAAATACCCAACATTAACGAAAGGCCGCGTTTCTAGCGCGTTTCTAGCGCGTTTCTAACGCGTTTCTAACGCGTTTGTGCTAGCGCGTTACGGCCCGTGTAAGAAGCTGGTGTAAGACGCTGTGGCCTCTCCGCCTTACCTTCAACGCGTTTCGAACGCGCTGCCCAAGGCGGTGGCAAGTCAAGTTCAAGTCGAGGAGCGTTTATGAATACTCTCTCAGCAGTCATGTGATGGCGTCGGCAAACGCGGTTCACGTTCCGGCATGTGTAAATGGCTGCGTAAGGCGCTGTGGCCGCTCCCCCTTACTAGAGAGTACTGCACGTCTCTAACGCGTTTGTGCTAGCGTCCCCTTAAGCGGGAGATCCGATGATTCCCTCCGGAGCTTCGCCCACTCATCATCATTCAACCCGTGGATATGCTGTGATTTTTTTCTCTTTTTTTATTGTTAAAACATGTATTCTGTTATCGTCCAGTACACTTCGTGCGTTATCGCGCGAATTTCGAATCTTAAAGGTCCGTACGCCACGTAGTGTAAAAGCTGTGAACTAAAGGCGATGTCTGGAATTGCTGGGGTTGAAGCCTCTGTTGACCTGAAAATCTTCGAGGAGCACGTATACAGAAAAGGGTTTAGTAGTGATCTACCTCACAAAGCGTCCCTCGGTGGCAGGAGGAGGAGGAAGAGGAGGAATGAACGTTTGTTGTTAGAAACAGCGAGAAAGTGTTCTTTCTTCCCCCTAGGTGGGCGGCTCTGTCAGTCCAGAAAGCCGTTGGCTAACGCCGCAGCCCGGGCCCGGTCCACCAGACTTCGCTGATCCTCCAGGCTCTGTGCCATTAACATTGCCTCCCACGTTTCTTCGGTGGCTTGTATCGTTTTTGAGGCATCGTCTTGACGGTTTTTCTCGCGGTTTGGGCACACCAACACCATGTGTTGTAGGGTGTCTGGTACATCACAATATCGGCATAGGTATGATAATTTAGTGGGGTGCATCCGGTGCACCATAATTTCATGGAGATTTGTATTCGTTTGTAGTCTGCGGAGGGCGGTGGCTTCTTTCTTGCTTAATTTTGGATGTGGTAAAGGATATTGTCTTCTTACGAGTCGGTAATATTGCAATATCGGCGGCAATCAAATTTATTGCTTCAGATACGGTGGAGCAATATCGCTCGCCGTTTGAAGTATGATTTGCCACGAGGAACCGCAAGAAGCTTGCCCCCCCCCTTGGCAATGCTATTTGAACATCCAACAGCACAGCAAGTCGGCATCGTGCTGCAGCCGAGGGCGTCTTCAAAAATGTAAAAAGCCTACGCTCACGCACAGCGCACATGTGTCCCGGTGTTTCTAGGCTGACTAATGGCGCCGTTTTCCCGCGAAAACGAAACCGTGCGGGGTCATCCGAGGTTATTCGTCACGTGTCAAGCCTCGTCCAATGGCAGAGTGGAAAACGGCGAAGAATTCAGGAGATGGGTAGGGGGCGGGGAGGATACTCTTCTTTCTTATATGAACAATGGTTTACGTTACCTTTGGAATATACAGGGACCTTATTGCGCTATACTTACGCTATACGCTATACTATACTTACGCTATACTATACTATTATCACGCTATACTAAAACTGTATAGAAAAGCGTTCGGCAAAGATTTACCATGCGTAACACGCTAACGCAAGCATTTTCCGCAATACTAAAACTCTATTTTCTTTCAAAACATTACAAAGATACTACACGTATAGAAACACAACTTGCGCGTTATTCTCGCGAAATATTTTCAGCGGAAAAATCTTTTCGGGCACGCGAGGGCCATGTGAACTTAACAAAATTGTGGAGAAACAAAATTTGAAAGAAAATTTGCCGAAAATCGACCATTTCGCGCAGTTTTCAATATTGGCGGTTCTTCCTTCTGTCAACAGTGCTTGCATTATAAGAGAGATTCACAAAATAATTTTATGTTCTGCAATACTTAGCATCGTGTAAATATGTGCTAATTATAGCGTTTGGGGGAAATTTTTCACAAAATACGGTGGCATGCATCGGCATTCGTGTGATGTGCATCATCGAACGCAACGCAACACGTGTATGTTGAGCGGTTCTCAAATAAAATATTCCTCTAGGTCGCACGGTCTACCCTTAGAAATGTTCACTAAGCGGCTACACCGTTGTTCACAAACACCAATAAAAGATTTGCTTTAACCGATTCCCACAGCGCATGGCGTCTGAATATTTTTTATGCACAAATATATGTGCATTCTGCTGTCTAACACGCGCAGTTCACGATTTCACTTTCAGTTTTATTGTTTTGCAGTGAGTGTATTTACCATGATCATCTAAACAGCTGTCAACTGTACTTAAAGGTGAATTCTTGTTCAGAATATAGTTCAGTTGCTATTTTGCGCCGTTAATTTCCTAAGGCATCAATCACCAAGTAGCTCGAAGCTTTATTGTGTTCGAGCAAATTCCTTCTATTTTGAGCCCTCTTCTATTGTCTGCTAACAATTGTGTCCCTGCCACAACAAGCGTAAATAAATTTCCATGGCAACGTGTATTGGCGTAGCATATCGTAGGGCCCTAATCTAAGGACTGTTCCTTTAGAAGTGCCGAACATCATCAGAAGTGCCGAACATCATCGGAGGTGGAGACATGTTGGCAAAATGTGCAGGATAATAAAGTCCCGAAAGTTGCGCTAAGTACGCCTCTTTAGCGGCTGGTTACAACTCTTCGTCGATGTAGCAATGTAATACAGCAGCCGGAGGCAACTTCAATGATTACAAGCTACTTGCGGTGCCATCAAAAGAACTCCTGCTGCCCATCAGCTATCAGCGCATGTCATTGCACAATCCGCCATCTGCAATATAAGGATGTGCATGCGGTGTATCCTGGCGACGAGCGCCGCAAACATTTTGCACGGCTTCGGTGGGACGTGCAGCAGATGATGCGTATGGGTACCCTACATAGTGCGGACGCCAACTCATCATATTGACGCGAAATAAGTTGGCACGTGGTGACACTGGCCCCTTGAGGCAAGAACGACGAAGTTCGTGGTTGCGCGCGCGCTCTCCTAGGTCCAGCCATTATTAAAGGCTGACGTGTTTTTTGCCTATCTGTTGCTGGTGAACTATTCTAGCTGTACTAGCTGGGTGACATTTCTGGTGGAGGTGCTGGGTACGGTCGATGTTAAGATCTCCGGAGCGTACCCCAGACCTAAGCCCGGCGAGTAGTTCGGACGAGCTTACCCCTGTGCACGTACGTACCAGCCGGCGTCTCCAGGGACTCCAGCCACAGCACGGTCTCCTACCCGAACGAAGTAGAATGACGAACCAACCACCTCCTGCCGCTACTGCAGCATCGCACGTGGTCGTCAATCAGATCCGGACGCCGAATCATTTCCACGGGAGTGCTTGAGAGGACGCCGACGACTGGCTTGACCATTTTGACCGGGTCGCCAACGTCAACGACTGGACCCACGAGCGTAAGCTTCGCTACGTGTACTTCGCTCTTGAAGATTCCGCTAAAATATGGTTTGAGAACCACGAGGCGACACTGACGTCATGGGAAGAATTTCGTCGGCAGTTCCTCAATGCCTTCGCCAGGGCGGACAGGAAGGAGAGGGCGGAGTTAGCAATGGAGTCGAGAATTCAAGGCCCGAATGAGCGAGTGACGGCGTACGTAGAAGACATGAATCGGCTCTTCAGACGTGCGGACCCCTCTATGACTGAAGCAAAGAAGGTGCGCCACCTAATGCGCGGCGTCAAAGCGGAAATCTTTGCTGGCCTCATTCGAAATCCGCCGACGACAGTGGCAGAGTTCCGCGACGAAGCCACCACCATGGAAAAGGGCCTTCAGCAGCGGGCCAGGCAATACAACCGCGACGCCGTGATTTCAAGGGAGCTCTCTGCCGTTACCCTCGGCAACGACGTCGGCGCCTTGCGAGAACTCATCAGGGCTGTCATCAAGGAGGAACCGCAGAAGATGCAGACGACCGCTGCCGCTGTGGGACAACTTTCCATTGCGGAAATGGTGCGCGCCGAGGTCCGACAGGCCGTCCATGTTCCTGAACAGTACGAGGCACCACAGCAGAGACCGCGTCCTGAAATGAGTTACGCAGAAGCAGTACGCCGTCCACCACCCTCAAGCGCGTATAGCATGGTACACCCCGCTCAGCAATTGGACGTTAGCTTCAGGCCTCGCAGCACACCGCACATCGCTGAAGCAAGAACTAGGAAGAGCGACATCTGGCGCACCGCAGACTACAAGCCCCTTTGTTACCATTGTGGCGAGGCCGGGCACATCTACAGAATGTGTCCTTATCGTCATCTGGAGCTCCGAGGATTCGCACCAAATGCACCTCGTCCACGCCCTGGTGAGCGGCCGCCGGAAATAGAGAGTTTCGTCGCGAATCGTCGCAATGGTGATCAACGATGGCACGAGCCCCGTTCGTAGTCTCCTGCTCGTTACAGGTCACCGTCACCAAGCCAAGCCTTCTCTCGAGGCGCTCTCAGACGCCGCTCGCCAAGCCCGGCGGCTCGGGAAAACTGAGTTCAGCGACCTCCGGAGGTAAGGCCGCTGACGTTGACTGTGCGCAAGATCCTCCACTACGACGACAACGACGAAAACAGAACGACGCAGACGTACAGACGCAGTCAAACACCGTACGAGAGGTAATAACGTCGAACATTCCGTCACCGTAGACGACGAAGACATAACAGCATTAATCGACACTGGAGCGGACACCTCAGTTATGAGCATGGACCTTGCCTGCAAGCTGAAGAAAGTTTCTACCGAGTGGACTGGGTCTCAGATTCGCACTGCAGGGGGCCATCTGCTAACTCCGGTAGGAAGATGCACAGCGCGAGTGAGCATTCGTGGGTTTACGTACCTCGGAGATTTCGTTATCCTCCCAAGCTGTTCGAGGGACCTAATTCTGGGAATGGACTTTCTGCAGGCTAATGGAGCCGTGATAAGCCTACAAAAGTCGCTGGTAACGTTTTCAATGGCGCAGGCCTTAGCAGGGAGCAGCACTGACGACACGTATGTGACTGCCTTGAGGATTGTCGACGAGAACATCACGGTGCCTCCAAGGAGCAGCGTATTGACCCTCGTAACCTGCGACGCATTCGACGACTATGAGGGTATTGCCGAGGCAAATATCCCGCTGTTGCTCGAAAGACACATGTGCATCGCCCTGGGCCTTGTTCGAATACAAAATTAGTGCTCGCAGGTTTTGCTGACAAACTTCAGCCATGAGTATCAGCACGGCCCTCAAGGTACAGCTGTGGCCTTTCTGAACGGCATTTCTGACTTCTCCGACGTCGGCACGTTACAAGTGACTTCACCGGATGCAACAACTCACGCCAGCCTGAGCACCCGCGTCCACATTAATGCTGACTTAGCAGATGTACAGAAGGATCAGCTACTGGGCCTACTGACAGAATTCTCTGGCTGTTTTTTTACAGAATCTAGAGTCCAGCGCACCTCCATTACGCAACACCGGATAGTTACAGAGGAGTCGGCGCGGCCTGTTCGTCAGCACCCGTACCGCGTGTCACCTATGGAGCGGGAGGCGATTAAGCATCAAGTTGAAGAAATGCTCAATGATGACGTCATCCAGCCGTCTACAAGTCCGTGGGCGTCCCCTGTCGTGTTAGTAAAAAAGAAAGACAACACGCTCCGCTTCTGCGTTGACTACAGACGGCTTAACCGAGCCACCAAACGCGACGTTTACCCCCCTGCCACGGATCGATGATGCTTTGGACCGTCTGCGTCATGCTGAGTTCTTTACTTCGTTAGACCTAAAGTCAGGGTACTGGCAAATCGAAGTGGACGAGCGTGACCGTGAAAAAAACCGCTTTCGTGACTCCCGACGGGATATACGAATTTAAAGTCCTGCCTTTCGGTCTCTGTTCCGCTCCTGCTACGTTTCAACGAATGATGGACACTGTACTCGTCGTACTAAAGTGGCAGACGTGTCTAGTGTACCTCGACGACGTTGTTGTGTTTTCCAGCACGTTCGATGAACATCTCACTCGACTACGAAGTGTCCTTACCGCAATACGCAAGGCAAACCTCACCATCAAGCCTGCAAAAATGTTACTTTGGCTTCCGGGAACTCAAGTTTTTTAGGCCACGTGGTCAGCTCCCAAGGAGTACGACCAGACCCAGAAAAGCTCGCTGCCGTTGCCGAGTTTCTTCACCCTAAAGACAAGAAGGCTGTTCAGCGGTTCCTGGGCCTCTGCGCTTACTACCGCCGTTTGACAGGCAGTGCATGTACATGTTTTAAGTACAGGCTGTGTGGCCAGTATGGGTGCTAGATGTCTAACAACCGTATAAAGCAGCGGAAAGAACCGAAATGCATATTTTATAAATATATCTGCATAAGGAGCCTCACAGATATCTTCAAAACGTTTTTACAAAACGTTTTCTAGCCGTATTAGCAAAATGATAATTCAAAACAGCTTAACAAGATGCCTTCTAGGCGTTTTTCGTAGGACATCCTCAAGGCGTACATAGAAGGACGTTTTGTTGCCATCTTGAATAGTTGTAGATGTTCTAGTTCATTTTGGCTGGTCCAAGAGGGCTACAAAACATCTAGTGTTCAGTGGGCTAGGAGCTCTCACGACCGACGTCGTGTCGCTTCCCGAGACTATTCGATCCGTAGGCCGCGACGAGCTGCGACAGCTCTATCTGGCTCAGCAGCCTTCAGCAAACTTCATTGCTAGCATCGTGCATGACGAAGTGCAGCATGCGCTCGGCACACAACGTTCCACCATTTGCTTGTGGAGCGGAAGTGGCGGAGCGGCCTCTTCGCTTAACCACTTCAGGCGTTCCCAACTTCAAGTGAACCTTGACGCGCAACCTACGCTGACGTTTTAAGATGCACCGTCCCGTCGCCGGCGACACCTCCTACCGTGATGGAATACCAACGTGCGACTTATGCCGACGCATTCGGGCATAATATCCGCGCACCAGCGCCGCTACCTGCCATCACCCCGTACGCGACGCTTCAGTCATCGCAGGCGCTTCCTTATTTTGGAAAGGCTCGACCAGCCGCGCGTAAATCGGACATTTGGCGCATGCCCGACCGACGACCGCTCTGTCACCACTCTGGTGAGGTGGTTCTTTACACTGAGAGTGCCAGTACCACCGCCTTGGGTTCCAATGGTTTCCTGTCAATTCACCCCGACCCCATTTCGGACAACGACCACCCGAGATTGAAGATTTTATAGCCAGAAAGTGCCCCGCACCGTCATCAAGGCTCCAGTCGCGGTCGCCGTCACCACGACCATCCTATTTGGGAGGTGCAAGTCAGACGTCGCAAGTACGACCTCCGAGACCTCACCTAGAATACTGACGTCAGCGGCCTTTAGAGGCGAGGCCACTGATACTCGACGGCCTGAAGACCTCCAATCAACGTGACCTCAGACTGACGGAGACTTGATGACGCCGGTGTATCATGCTGGAAACAACTTTTCCATACTTGTGCTGATCGACGGTCAAAATGTTACGGCCTTAATCGACACTGGCGCTGACTACTCGATTATCAGCGGAAAACTGGCAAGCCGTTTAAAGAAAGTCGTTATGCCTTGGACAGAGACGCACGTACGGACAGCTGGCGGACATGTCGTGAAACCGTTTGTCGTGTGCACTTCTCGGTTGCAAATTCAAAAATTTACGTTTCCGATCAGCTCCCTTGTTCTCCGAGGATGATCCCGTGCAATAATACTTGGAATATACTTTTATCGAGAGTATGGTGCATTCATCGACCTCCACCGATGCTGTATTTCTTTCTGTACAAAGAAAGCGACGACACGAGACGCCTGCCACCGCACAGAAGCTCTTCGAATTACCGACGACAGCCTCACGATACCACCTAGAGCTAGCTATAGTCCATCTTACAAGCTGTTGTCAGCACTGCCGAAGGTATGAGGCGTACATTGGCAATATCCTTGCGCTGTGGTATATTGTTCCGGGCGTGGCTGGCTGATTATTGGCTACACTAGAGTTTTATTTTTCCTCGCTGCAAGATACGGTACAGCGATACATGGCATGTTAGGACCTTTGTGCATGCGCTTCGTATACCGAGAATTACTGTGGCAGTTACTGCCGGTAACCGCATTAGCCACAGTAACCGTGATCACCTATAGCCTCCGTACAGTGGAGTTTGTGGCTGCTCTGGCGCCATCTGGTGACGCGACAGTATTGGGAAGGTGGCACCGCAGCTCGGCCGGCTCAATGCGTATTCTTTCCCGCGCGCTACACTTCGTCTCGGCCACGGTTGAAGCCGTTTTGCTTTGTTCACCAGCCTCCCTTATTACTTAACGCGAAAGCGTTAAGGGCACCGTGTCGCAGACAACCCGGCATCGCAACCGGCGTGTGATGCGGGTGGCGGAGAAAATCAACCAACCCGACCGCGCTGGCCCTCCACATGGTGCAAGGTTTTGGTAACAAAAATTGAATTTCTCACAGTGAAATTTGTCACGAAAATGGTCTCTTACGACTTTACCATTAGGCGTCGGATTCGCTGTCGGATTGTTTACCAATCGGCGTGGGATTGTAATTTGAATGCACGAGAGAACCTAATTGTGCTACGAGGAAACCTAAACACGAACCCTTTTTCCAGAATTTCTACCAGACCTACAACCACGCGTTACGATGCGAACGGGTCCCGATAACACTATCGCGTTCTACTCTTAAAAGCGAAGCTTAAGCGTCCTCCAATTTTTTTTTTGCATTCGTCTTGCGACGGTGCAATGGCATGCGCTTCATGGACAAGCGTCGAAATTGACGAAGGTGAAAAAAAAGGCAAGTGGAACCGGCGATACTGCTGTGTAAAGGTCTGTCACAACCACGAAGGCCAGCCCGGGATAAAGTTGTACAGGTTTCTTGGCAAGTCTTAGAAAATCGAACGGCGAAAGAAATGGAGCGCAGCTGTGAGAAGAGTAAAGATAGTCAGCTTCTTTCACCTTTGTGAGAAAGGTTTGTTTTGTAAATCGGGCTATACATGAGTGTTTCAAAGCTCGTGGTGCTACGCCAGCGGCCATGGCCAGCTGCTGAACATTTAAAAGACATTTGTCACGAGTGTGGTGATTTGACGACTGCTTGCCGTCGCCTTACCATTCGGTATTGTTACGGGGATCTTGGGAGTATAGACTGGATGTATTTACAATATATACACAAGTAGAGTTAGTGCGGTCAAGATAGCTGACCAGCAGCAACACGCAGCAGCCAGTGTCTCTCGATCTTCTTCTTCTTTTCCTTCCTCCTATCCTTCCGTAACAGGACCCCCGGGTGCTGAAGCGCCGTCTCGGCGCATGTCAGGCGAAGAACTGCGAGCGAAGTATGGCTTCAACCGCGAAACGTGCACGATGTCAACTGGCGTCGGACTTGAGGAGGGATCAAACTGTAACGGCGAGATCTCGTAATTGACGTCGTTAACCTGACGTAGGACTTCATAAGGCCTTGTGTAGCGAGAGAGAAGCTTCTGGGAGAGACCGACACGACTACATGGTGACCAGAGGAGCACACAAGCACCTAGGGCGAACTTAACGTCGCGATGGCGGCGATCGTACCGCTCTTTTTGTATATCCTGCGATGCCAATAGACGAGATCGGGCGACTTGACGGGCCATGTGAGCGCGATCGATGACTTCACGAGTGTGCTGAGCTGTAAGACGTGGCACAGAAGGTAGGATGGTGTCAAATGGCAATGTGGGGTGGCGAACATACAAAAGATAAAAGGGTGAATATCCTGCGGTGTCATGTCTGGACGAGTTATACGCGAATGTCACGTAGGCCAGCGTGACGACCCAGCCGCGGTGATCATTGGAGACGTACATCGACATCATCTCTGTGAGTGTTCGGTTGAGACGTTCCGTAAGACCGTTCGTTTGTGGGTGGTAGGCGGTGGACAGCTTATGCTCTGTGGCACAAGAGCGGAGGAGGTCGTCAACAACTCCGGACAAGAACGAGCGGCCGCGGTCGGTAAGTAACTGTCGAGGTGCACCGTGGTGGAGGATGACGTCATGCAGGATAAAATCTGCGACGTCAGTTGCGCTACTAGTCGCCAACGCCTTGTTTATCGCGTAGCGTGTCGCGTAATCGGTAGCGACGGCGATCCACTTATTCCCTCGAGTCGTCATCGGAAAAGGGCCAAGCAGGTCAAGCCTACCCGATAGAAAGGTTCAGAGGGAACTTCAATTGGATGGAGTCGTCCGACAGGTGGCAGGGGAGGTTTTTTCCGGCGCTGACACAGTTCGCAAGTTGCGACATAACGACGCACAAAGCGGTAGAGTCCCGGCCAGAAGAACCGGCGCCGTACGCGGTCGTATGTGCGCCAAATTCCAAGGTGTCCCGCCGTTGGTGCATCATGAAGTTGTTCGAGAACGACGGATCGTAGTTGACGAGGAAGGACAAAGAGAAACTCAGGGCCCTCAGGGTTGATATTGCGGCGGTAGAGGATGCCGTCGTGCAGCACGAACATGCGGCACGGGCCGTCGGTGCTGCCAGATTGCACTCCGCTGATGACGGCCTGCAAGGACTCGTCGCGATGTTGTTCAGCGCGCATGTCGCACATGTCAGTGAAAGCCAACACGCAGGTCTCCGGATCATGTGCAACAGGATCAGGAGGATCCACGGGATGACGAGAGAGGCAGTCAGCGTCCTTGTGCAGACGTCCAGACTTGTAGATGACAATAAAAGAAAATTCCTGGAGCCGCAAAGCCCAGCGACCAAGCCGTCCTGTGGGGTCCCGGAGGGAAGACAGCCAGCAGAGAGCATGATGGTCTGTAATGACCGAAAACGTGCGGCCGTACAAATATGGCCGGAACTTGGCGACAGCCCACACTAAAGCCAACACTCACGCTTGAAAAGGAGACACAAGGACGAGCGCTTGATGATGGTGAACGCTTGGTGATGGAGTAATTCCTCTCAGAAGGTGACAGGAGGCGGCTGGCGTAAGCTATCACGCACTCGGTACCATTCTGCTGCTGGGCGAGAACAGCACCGATGCCGTGGCCGCTGGCGTCAGTGTGTACTTCGGTCGGTGCAGATGGATCAAAGTGGGCAAGTATGGGAAGGGTGGTCAGAAAACCGATGAGAGCGGCGAAAGCGTGAGCCTGCTCCGGGCCCCATGAGAAAGGCGTATTCTTCTTGAGAAGATCTGTCAAAGGGCGAGCAACGCCGGCGAAGTTTTTGACGAAACGCCGAAAGTAAGAACACAGGCCGACGAAGCAGCGCACGTCAGAAGCAGAACGAGGCGCAGGGAAACTGCGAATGGCGCGAACTTTATCCGGATCTGGTTGTACGCCGGTTGCGTTAACGAGATGTCCCAACACAGTAATCTGACGGCGCCCGAACTGACATTTCGTGGAGTTCAGCTGAAGGCCGGCTTTTCAGAAGACCGCAAGAATCGCAGCGAGTCGCGTAAGGTGGCTGCTGAACGTGGGAGAAAAAACAATAACGTTGTCAAGGTAACAAAGACAGGTGGTCCATTTGTAGCCTCGCAGGAGAGAGTCCATCATTCGTTCAAATGTCGCAGGAGCATTGCATAGGCCAAAGGGCATCACTTTGAGCGGATATAAACCATCAGGTGTTATGAAGGCAGTCTTCTCGCGGTCCATTTCATCAACAGAAAACTGCCAGTAGCCGGATCGAAGATCAATGGGCGAGAAGTATGTAGCTCCGTGCAAGCAGTCCAAGGCGTCATTGATGCGTGGTAATGGGTGGACGTCTTTTCGCGTGATCTTGTTTAAATGACGATAGTCGACGCAAAAACGCGAGGTACTAGCCTTTTTCTTCACAAGGACGACTGGCGAAGCCCAAGGACTGGCTGATGGTTCGATTACCCCTTTGCGGAGCATTTTGTCGACTTCTGTTTGGAATACTCTACGTTCAGCATGTGATACACGATAGGGACGCCGACGAATAGGATTCATGTCTCCAGTGTTTATACGGTGGTGAACAACAGATGTTTGGCCGAAAGGGCTGTCGCCGAAATTAAAGATGTCACTGTACGATTCGAGCAGGAGACGGATGTCCTTGGCCTGAGCAGAGGTGAGGTCAGCTGCAGTCATTTTGGCGAAGTCATCCGTGAAAGAACCAGAGCTGTGAGCTGCAATTGGTGCTAATAATCCACTCTCGGCATCCATACTCTCAATGTCAAATTCGGACGTTCTAGAAATGCTGGCCAAGAACATGCCGGCCAGAAGCACTTGAGGGCACAGGCTGAAGTTCAGAAGCGGGAGAACGACGTCATTATTCGTAACCGTGATCAGCTTATGCGGAACAGCAACGTTCCGGTTCAAAAGCACGTCGACGATGGGGCGAAGCACATATTCACCGTCAGGAACCTGTGGCTGTAAGGTCAAAGCGACGTAAGTGACTGCCTCTGGTGACAGAAACACATCTTGAAGCGAGCACAGGCGCGGTGCCGCGGTGCTTGGAGCATCGGCGAGTTGAGGCAGTTCCAACTGAAGGACGCCAATTGCGCAGTCGATGAGAGCATAACGGTTGGGTAAAAAGTCTAACCCAAGGATAACGTCGTGAGAGCAGTTGTCGATCACAGCGAAGAGAACAGAAGTAGGGCGGTCGGCTATACTTAAACGCACAGTACACATTCCGAGAACCAGCACGCCACCGTCGGCCACACGAAGCACTTGTGCAGTTGGTGGGGTTAGGACCTTCTTTAGACGTCTCCGTAGGTTAGCACTCATGGCAGATATGTGGGCTCCAGTGTCGACGAGTGCTTGGACAGGCACGCCGTCTACTTTAACGTCAATTATACTTCTCTTTGTGGGCATAGATAGAGGATTTGCTGCAGTAGTTGTCAATGCAGCACCACCTACGAGGGCTGCAGTGCTTAGTTTTCCGAAAGAACGCGGTCGAAAGCCACAGGGGACGAAATGCGACGTGGCTACGGCGAACGGGAAGATGGGCGACGTGTTTGTGGTGAACGAGACTGGTGTCCGCGAGGCGATGGTGAGCGACCGTACCACGTGTTCCTGGCAGAGTTGTCGGCACTGTTAGACTCGGCGGAGGGCGAAAGACGGCGGGAATTTCCATCAAAACGGTTCAGGTTGGTCGCCGTGCGAGGTGTTGAGGGCCACGAGTTGCGACAGTATCGGGCGACATGACCAATACGGCGACAGGTGAAACATATCGGCTGGTCGTCCGCAGTTCTCCACTCAGTCGGGTTGCGATGACGCGGAGGGAAGCGCCGCGGTGGACCAAACAGAGTAGAAGGGCGTTCGCTTGCTCTGGGGCTGGCGACAGCACAGACAGAATGTAAACCCATGCTTTCAAGTTCCTGGAGAACGATGGCTTGAACGAGGGGAACTGAAATAGGGGTAGCGTCAGGGCGACACGAACAGAAAGCTGCGGGCGCCATCGCTTCCAGTTCACGTCGAACGATTCGCGCCACGTCCTCTGATGGCGACGCATGCTGCTGTGTGGGCTGATCTTCACACGTCGACGTTGCGGCAGTATTAGGAAGTCTGGCGAATGGTAGCAGGACGCGGCGGCTTTTGGCCTCCTCGAATTGTCGGCACTCTTTGACGATAGCATCAACTGAAGAACAGCCTTTGCAAATGAGCAGATTAAAGGCGTCGTCAGTGATTCCCTTCAGCACGTGCTCGACCTTCTCAGCTTCAGTCATGTCGTGATCTGCTTTAGGACAAAGCGCCAGCACGTCCTGGATATACGAAACATAGGACTCTGTGGTGGATTGGGCACGGGAGGCGCGTTCCTGCTTTGCGGCAATTTTACGGCCAGCCGGTTGGCCAAACAAGTCTTTTAACTTCTCTTTGCATTGGTGCCAGCTGGTCAGCTCCTCTTCGTGGTTTTCGTACCACACCTTTGCCGTGCCTCTTAGGTACAACAACACGTTAGCTAGCATAAGCGTAGGGTCCCATCTGTTGACTCCACTTACGCGTTCGTACATACTCTTCAACGTCGGCGCCATCGGTCCCACAGAAAGTTCCGGGATCCTTGGCTTGCACAACCACAACCGATGGGGACGACGACGTAGCTGGCGACGGTGACGTTGACGTTGGAGGTGGCAATGACGTTGATCCTGCGTGCTCACCGTCAGTCATAGTGGGGACGGTGATGCGACGTCCACTGCGGAGCTCAGTTTCCAGTCTTGGTAGCCCGCACCTCTCGCCAATATGTTACGGGGATGCTGGGAGTATAGACTGGATGTATTCATAATATATTGTCACGAAGATAATTAATACGAACTTGCCGAAAGAGAACAGCCTTCTTTAATGATGGCCGACACTCAAGAGAACGCGCGCACACCTGCGCCCTTCGTCGTCTTCTCTCTGGTGATTTTGTGCCTGTAGAGGGCAGCTGAGTTATGACGATCGGTGCCTGTAGTGGGCAGCTTACTTCGCGTCATTACTCCCCACGTGAAAAGCGACTGTCCCGGTCGCCGGTTGGAGAGGATAAAGGGCGACAGAGCACGTGGGAGAGAGTTGATCAGAGGGGCACTTCGCGGGCGTAGTACGGCTTCATACGTACTACGTGCACAATCTCGGCTCGTGCTCGCCATCGGCTCGAGCTCATATTAGTACTCCGAGGGACGACCTCGTAGTTCACGTCGCTGAGTCGCCTGACGATCTTGTACGGGCCAAAGTATCTGCGCAGTAATTTTTCTGACAGCCCCTGATGACGGACGGGTGTCCACACCCAAACATAGTCACCGGGTTCTATTGTAACGGCGGGCGTCGGTACTCTGCTGGTTGCGGATGCGGTTGCGAGCAAGCTGTCGAGCTTCTTCGGCTTTCTGGATGATGTCGTCAGCGTTATCACTTCTTGTTGTTCCGTTGTCTACCTGGAGCATGGCGTCTAAAGGTGTTGTTACGCAGCGCCCATAAACCAGTTCAAATGGTGTGAATCGGGTGGTTTCCTGCACAGCCGTATTGTATGGGAATGTCACGTATGGTAAAATTTGGTCCCATGACTTGTGCTCTACGTCAACGTACATGGAGATCATATCGGCCATAGTTCTGTTGAGGCGCTCGGTTAGTCCATTAGTTTGTGGGTGATAGGCCGTGGTTTTCCGATGATTGGTGTGGGTCAGCGTGACAATCTCTTGCATTAAGTCAGCAGTAAACGCAGTTCGTCGATCGGTTATTAAGATGGAAGGGGCCCCATGATGTAGTACGATTTCATGGACAAAAAATATCGCGACATCTGTAGCGGTTCCGCGAGGCACAGCTTTGGTTTCTGCGTACCTCGTTAGGTCGTCCGTTGCGACGACTATCCATTTGTTTCCTGTGGACGACGTAGGGAACGGACCGTGGAGGTCCATTCCCACCTGTTAAAACGGTGCTGGAGGGTCCAGGGCTTGCAGAAGACCAGCAGGTTTCAAAGGTGGAACCTTGCGCCGTTGACAATCACGGCAGCTTCTCACGTAGCGCTGAACGGAGGAGAATAGTTGTGGCCAGTAATAGTTCTGGCGTATGCGCGCTAACGTCCTGGCGAAGCCTAAGTGTCCGGCACACGGGTTGTCATGACAGGCCTGCAGTACTTCTTCGCGCAGCGAAACTGGGACGACAAGAAGGAACGTTTCTTGGCTGTTTTCGGAGTTCTTTTTGTAGAGCACGTCGTTCCGGAGGCAGTAAGAAGTCAGACCTCGTGACATCGGTCGTGGGACAACGACGTCGGCTCCCTGAAGGTATCTGATGAGTGGAAGCAATGTACTGTCTGCACGTTGGAGGTCAGCCATTTCGACAGTGTCTACTACACCAAGAAACGGGAAATCTTGCTCTACGTCACAGGGCGTCCAAGGTATAGGTGCACGTGAGAGGCAGTCAGCGTCGCCGTGCTTCTGTCCGGATCGATATACCACTGTGACGTCGTACTCCTGAAGGCGGAGGCTCCAACGAGCGAGGCGGCCTGAAGGGTCCCCAAGATTCGAAAGCCAACAGAGTGAGTGGTGGTTACTTACTACGCGAAAAGGGCGGCCATAAAGGTAGGCTCGGAACTTGCCGATGGCCCAAAAGACAGCTAGACACTCCTTTTCAATCGTGGAATAGTTGACCTCCGCCTTTATGAGACTGCGGCTCGCTTAGGCTAGTACTCGTTCGGCGCCGTCTTGCCACTGAACGAGTATAGCACCGAGCCCCACGTTGCTGGCGTCTGTGTGGATTTCTGTGTCAGCCTTGTCGTCGAAATGCGCGAGTACGGGGCTGTTTGCAGTCGCTTCCGCCATTCTGTAAAGGCTTCCTGTTGTTGTTCCGTCCACTCGAAGGGTACATCTTGGCGTGTGAGTCTCGTTAATTGTTCGGCGATCCTTGAAAACCCCTCGACAAAACGACGGCAGTAGGTGCAGAGACCTAAGAATCGCTGAACTGCCTTCTTGTCTGTTGGACGCGGGAACTCAGTGACGGCAGCTAGCTTCTCAGGGTCTGGCCGAACACCGCGGGGGCTGACTACGTGTCCGAGAAACTATAGCTGCTGAAAGCCAAAATGACATTTCTCAGGCTTGATAGTCAGATTTGCTTTGCTGATTGCGAGGAGTACATTCTTGAGTCGTTCGAGATGTTCATCAAACGTTCTGGAAAACACCACAACGTCGTCTAAGTAGGCTAAGCACGTCTGCCATTTCAGTACAGAGAGAACAGTGTCCATCATCCGCTGAAATGTGGCAGGTGCGGAACACAGGCCGAGTGGGAGGACTATAAATTCATATAATCCATCAGGAGTCAATAATGCCGTTTTTCCGCGGTCACGCTCATCTACTTCGATCTGCCAATACCCAGACTTAAGATTCAACGAGGTGAAAAGTTGGACGTGGCGTAGACGATCCAGAGCGTCATCGATCCGTGGCAGAGGATAAATGTCGCGTTTGGTGACACTATTAAGCCGTCTGTAGTCTACGCAGAAGCGTAGTGTGTTGCCATTCTTTTTAACTAAAACGACGGGTGACGCCCATGGACTTATGGACGGCTGAATCACGTCATCATCTAACATTTCTTGAACCTGGCGCTTTATCACCTCCCTTTCCGTAGGCGCAACGCAGTAAGGATGTTGACGAACGGGGCGTGTTGACTCGTTCGTAGGAATGCGATGCTTCGTAATGGAGGTGCGCCGTACTTTAGACTCGGTAGAGAAACAGCCAGAGAAGTCGTTGACAAGGTCCAGTAGCTGCTGTTTCTGTCGTTCCGATAATCCCGGGTTAATCTGAATGCGATCGCTCAGGTTGGCCTCTATCGATGAATTAGGGGAAGAAGTTGCTAGCGAGGCGACATCAGTGAAGGCAGCAATTTCATGGAGGAAGGCGACAGCTCTGCCTTGCGGTAAGTGCTGATATTCGTTGCTGAAGTTTGTCAGCAGGACTAATGAGCGTCTGTGCGGAAGCTGAACGAGGCCCCGTGCAATGCAGATGTTCCGCTCAAGCATTAACGGAATGTTTGCGTCGGCGATGCCCTCATAGCCGTCGAATGCGTCGCACGTTACCAGGGTCAGTAGGCTGCTTCTTGGTGGTACCGTTATGCTGTCTTCGACGATGCGCAAGGCGTTTTCGGTGGGATTCTCGACGCCAGCGTCGCTTGCTAGGGCTTTTGCCGTAGAGAACGTCACGCTCGATCTTTCCAGGCTAATTATAGAACCATTCGTCTGTAGAAAGTCCATGCCGAGTATCAAGTCCCTCGAGCAGCTGGGCAGAATAATGAAGACCCCGGCGTACGTAAATCCACGAATATTTACCCGAGCGGTGCATCTGCCCACGGGAATTAATAGATGCCCTCCAGCAGTACGGACGTGCGACCCAGTCCACTGCGTAAAAACTTTCAACTTTGACGCAAGCTCTCTGCTCATAATCAAGCTGTCCGCACCAGTGTCAATTAAAGCGGTAACTTCTTCGTCGTCTATGGTAACCAGTATGTCTGACGTTACCACTTGCCTTTGGACACTGGGATGTGACTGAACGTCGGTGCTTTGTCGTCGTTATCGCCGTGATGGAGGATATTCGAAGCGCTCGGCGTCAGCGGCCTCACCTCCGGAGGTCGCTGGACTCAGTTTTACGGGTTTGCAGGGCTGGGTGAACGACGCCTACGAGCGTCTCGATGAAATGAGGGACTTGGCGATCGGTATCGAGCAGGCGATGCAGAACGGGGCTCGTGCCTTCGCTGCTCGAATGAACTGTCGCGACTCGCGATGAAGTTCTCTATCTCCATCGGGCGCTGACCAGGTCGTGGACGAGTTGCACCTGGAGGGAACCCGCGGAGGCCCACTCGTCGATAGGGGCACATCCTGTAGACGTGGCCAGCCTCTCCGCAATGAAAACATAGGGGCCTGAGGTCAGGAGCCCGCCAAACGTCGCTTTTTCTGGGCCTCGACTCCTTTAAGGACGGTGGACTGCGACGCCTGAACACTACTTTAGTCTGTTTGGAGGGGCGCATGACGTTTGAGGGGCCGTACAGCGACGATCGTCGTACGGCGTCCGCATAAGTCATTCGGACTGGCTCCCGCTGTTGTGGTACCTTGTAGCGTTCAGGAGCTTGGACGGCTTGCCTAATCTCGTCGCGCACTATCTCCGCCACAGAAATTCGACAGAGTTCCGAGGCATGACCTCGGAAAACCACTCGAGGTGGTTTTCCGAGGTCATGCTAGAGGGGCTGTGTGAAAGTTCCATCACGTTGCGGTTGTATTGTCTGGCACGCTGTCGAAGGGCCCTTTCCATTGCTGTAGCTTCAGCAAGGAAGTCTGCAAGTGTTGTGGGCGGATTCCGAATAAGTCCAGCTACGATCTCTTGCTTCACACCTCGCATCAAATGTCACACCTCCTTGTCTTCGGCCATTGAGGCATCCGCACGTCTGAACAGCCGAGCCATGTCTTCAGTATACGTGGTGACGCTCTCGTTCGGGGCTTGGAATCTCGCCTGTATTGCCAGCTGCGCTCGCTCCTTCCTGTACATGTTGGAGTATGTGGCGACCAGCTGCTGTCAAAATTCGTGCCACGAAGTCAATGTCGTTTCATGGTTATGGAACAACGTCCTCGCGGAGTCTTGGAGAGCGAAGTACACGTTGCGCAACTTGCGGTCTTCGTTCCATCCATTGCATTCGGCGACCCGCTCGAAATGGTCTAGGAAATCTTCCACGTTTTCAGTAGCATCTCCGTGGAATGCAATCGGCGTCTGTGGCTGGTTGAAGATGATCTGCGCCGGCGAAACAGCCTCAGCAGCAGGAGGGTGTGGGCTCAGGTTCATCGTCCGGATACGATCGGGCAACAGACCGTGCTCAGGTTGGAGCCCTTGAAGACGGCGGCTGGTGCGTACGTGAACAGGAGTAATCTCTCCCGGACTACTCACTGGGGATGAGTCAGGGGTACGCTGCGTCTCCGGCAATGGTATCCTATACCCAGCACCTCCACCAGTAAAATGTCACGAAGATAATGAATACGAACTTGCCCAAAGAGAGCAGGGGTGCTATGCAGGATGCCCCGAGTTTGGCGAAACTCGGGATCTTCACGAGCTCTGGCGACGCCCCAAGATCAAAGAACAAATGATAACAAGACGAAGTTTGTCCATCGGCACGCCTCCAGTTTCATTGGTTAATCTAGATTCACTCTGGGTGGCTATTATCCCTTGGGCGTTGCCATATGGGCGGTCGACAAACTGGGGCTCACGTGATCATACGGTCGGTGCATGGTCGCGGCTTCTTTCACTTGTTTGTCGTTCCACCGAGTGCATTACAGGCACAAGCAAGTTATAAAATAAATTCATTTAGTACAATAATATTAGTCACATTAGCGTGGGTTGTAAGCATTTTAATATTTCCACGATGTACACGGAATGTGTATTAGACTAATTTGTATTTAAATACGTTTCGCGTTATGCCACGAGGGGACGCTCGCCCCCCTCTTTTTTTTCTGGATTCGATTGGCACGGCTCGATACGTGCTTGCTCTAGCATTTCCGAGCACCGATTGGTGTGCGCTTGCTTTTCTCACTGGGTTTCCAACAGATAGCTCGTTGCTCCTTTGCTCTAGATTGGATTGGTGCGGCTCGCTACGTGCTTGCGCTCCCATTTCCGAGCAGAGATTGGTGTGCGCCTGGTTTTCACACTGGGCTTTTAACAGATCGCTCGTTGCTCGCGCTAAAGGAAAGCTGCGAGTAGCGCGCGCATCCAGCTACAAGACGAAGTGAGCGTCGGCTAGCGCATAAGTGGTTTGCCGCGCGCGTACGGTGTAAGCACACAGGAATGCCGGAAAGCAGACATGCAAGGGTCAGAAAACTACGCTTTATTTTCTTTTACTTTGCGATACACCTCCATACTGGCAAGCGTCGAGCGATGGCTTCTAACAACCGCAGGAAAGAGTCTTTGTAGTGGCTAGCCCGAGCGATCCGTGGCTTCTAACAAACGCACGAAAGGGTCTTTGCAGCGCACGTGGATGTTGACTGCCACCACATGCATCCCAGGTGGGACTCCAGCATCGGTGCAGTTACCCTGTACCCATCGCTGACGAGGGAGCGCTTCACTTTTTGACAATAACTTTCTTTCTTTTTTGCGTGTGAAGGCCCGTGATGCGGTCCGCAAAGTTCACGCTTTGGTTGACTGTCTACCAATGCGGATTGAGGTATAGCCCCGTTAGCATCCACTAAATTTGGGATACATTTGTATGCGGCCAATTCGTCACTATTAATAATGGTCCCCGGTTGAACATTGGCTGCAATAATGACGCCTAGCGTCGCCGCCTTTCGTCGGTCGACTTTGAAAGTCGCAGCACCCCTCTGGTCGCGCAGAACATGTCGAAGACCCATGGGCCCCCAACTTTAACACCGCCGTAATTTTGGCGGCTGGCGGAAAGTTGTCGCCCGTCATTACGCGGCCTCGATTGTAGACTTTTGCTCGCCGCGAAGAAGGCACTCATCAATTTGCGCTATCTACCCGGGGTACCAAGTGGAGGTCGCGCCAGCAGCTCGTCCCTCGAGACCTTACGGGGGTAGTTCGTCCTGTCGGCGATGGTGTGCTCCTATAGAGGAAACAAGTCGCCGGTCATCTCCTTCAACAGCCATATGTCTACGCTTTTGCTCACGCAGTACGTGAGCCAAATCATTTGCCGCCTGGAGAGGTGGTCGTTCGGACGGCCGAGGCGGTCCGTTTTGGCGAAGTAACGTCCTTCGCCTCTCTGACCGTGCAGTGCAGCTTTACCGTGTAACTGCGAAAACTGA
Organism: Dermacentor silvarum; assembly: GCF_013339745.2. NCBI lineage: Eukaryota > Metazoa > Arthropoda > Arachnida > Ixodida > Ixodidae > Dermacentor > Dermacentor silvarum. Next base: position 150,299,714 of record NC_051158.1, on the reverse strand, counting down.
TTTCGGCACCTGTTGCATCGGAAGGCAGCCCGGCTTCCATTCTGAGTCTTCCAATATAATGTGACCACTTCACCTACGCAGGTTGGTTGGCCCGAGTTGAACCCCAGGTGCTCGCAGGTGCCCCAGTACTCCGATGAAGACGCAGGATCTGGCCTGGGGCTAGGGCGCGGTGGACGAGCAGCGCTTGAAACAGGAGAGAGCCGAAGCGATCGCACGAACTTTTTCTCCGCAGCCTAGTCACATCAGTCTGTGCTCGGAAAGCATAATATGCCCGCCACGCAGTCTCCGCAGACAAGGGCGTTCGCCTAACTCGTCACACAGCCAGGGCACTGACGTTTTGGAAAGGCAAAAACGACGCTGAAACTCTACGTCGGTCATGTAGCTGAACGGGTCCAGATGGTCATATTGACGCTTGCCGCCGCTGGATGCGATGACACAGGCTGCTGCTGCCGCCGCCATGCTCCCGAGTTTAACTCGAGGGGGGTTTCGCGATGTACGAGTTTGGCCCGAGTTCGCGTGTCAATCAAAACCATAGGTCACGCCCCGAGCGAGGCATGTAACTCTTGTGCGCGCCCACCACGGTTGGGCCACGCCCAACTTATTTTTCGACAACAGCGACGTGGTGCGGAACTGAGAGGCATTAACAATCTTGACCGGCGAAATAAAACACGCACAACGCACTGTCATCGGTGATGTACTCAGCACCACTATAAAAAAAAAAAAGCGTCGACTTTCGCTGCCTTATGCATATGTCTTCTTGGGCTGTGATGACCCCACAACACGGTTCATTGCCTGCGTTGTGGCTACGTAGCGCACAGCAAATAATTATCCGCACGTCACTGTAGCTGCTTGCAAGGCGTCGATGCGCCGTGGTGGACGACGATCTTGAGCAGTGCGTAGTGTTTTCCAACGACAACGTATCGCAGCTGTCATTTGAGATGGCTGCTCTGTCAATGATATAGTGCAGCAAACACGGTCGGCGGTCAGCGCAAACACACCCAGTGCAATGGCATTTTGTCATCACAAGCACGGCACACGAAACAATTGCAACACCTTCCTGCGTTCGAAGTCTAATTTCCTAACTGCACACAAGAGCCCTCACCAACCAAAATGCGATTGCTGCGCGGTCGTTACGATAACCATCTGCGATCGCTGTTAGCTCAGCAGCAGAGGTAATCGGCAAGCACATTGGAGTGAACAACACACTCAAATTCTGCGCACATGCGCACGGAGGCACCTTTAATGGGCAAGCGGTGACAAGCGACGAACTGTGTCGCTGGGCAGCACGCTCGTGTTCGCAATGCATCGCGGAGACTTCGCGCACGCAGATAAACTGGTGCATTTTCATTGTGCTGCGTCACTACGGACCCAGAATACCGCACAGCCATTTTGCAGCGACAGCCGTTGCTAGCGTCTCTATGGCTAAAGTGTCGTTTCAGTTGGTAAAGCGGCGGCCTTAATAGCCGCCGCAGTGAAGCACCTGCGGTGAACAGCCATGCCGCAGCGCTGCGTTGCCATTCCCCTATTAGACAGGGAATGGGCAGATCGTTGTCATGACTGACTTTATCGAACATAGCACTGCAGCGCCCCTGGCGACTGCTCACCGCATGAACTCCCTCGTGCGTGTGACCCTCTAGAATGTATCCGCTTGTAAGCTTTCGCCTCACTGTCGCCACTCGCGGCAAAAAAGTACAAAATTTCATAATTCATTATATGTCCGTTTGTCATCACAAATTTACAGCATTCAAAACAAAAAAAACGATACTTTAAGAAGTAAAATGTTGGTTATTTTATTTGTTGTATTTCAAAGTATTCGATTGAGAGAAAGTATAGGTGCAAGAATGCACCGCATGTGCCCTGTTCGCATTCGACGGAGGATAGAAAAATAATGCCCGAAAAAGGAGGCAAGCCCTTGACGCGCCCGAGAAAGGCGTGGCAAGCGGCTCACGGCAAGTGTGCAGATAGACAGCGGGACAGTGACAGTATTGCTAAATTGCGATAATACGTTGATAACAATACGCGGCGCTGGCGCGTTTTGTTGCGCAGTCCTCTGTGCTTGAAGCCCGGCAGCACTGTGCCGCGCAGGGTGCGCTCATGTTGTCATACGCGGCTTTATCTCGACATTTCTTTTTGCCTGCTGTTATTGAACGTTCCTTGCTATCTTCGTTCACTGACTGCCATCGAGCAAACTCGGGTAAAACTCGGGTGAACGAGAAACTCGGCGCATCCTGCATAGCACCCCAGCCTTCTTTAATGATGGCCGACACTCAAGAGAACGCGCGCACACCTGCGCCCTTCGTCGTCTTCTCTCTGGCGATCTTGTGCCTGTAGTGGGCAGCTGACTTATGACGTTCGGTGCCTGTAGTGGGCAGCTTACTTCGCCTCAATATACACAAGTAGAGTTAGTGCGGTCAAGATAGCTCACCACATAGAGTTTCTAAATAAAAAACCTAGAGGGAAAAGTGGCGCTAGTGTCTACGGGGGTTCTCCTGAACGTCGCCTCAACCTACATGGGAATGATGGGAAGTACAGGCTTCGGATTGACTTCTGTCTTGAAACTGGTGGCGTTTGCATGCGGCGCAGTAAACGAAGCTGTATTAAAACATTTTCGTGCAAAAATTAATTTTATTTATGTTGTGTTTTATATAATGCATAATACATTGAATAAAGTTTGTATGACTTTGAGATTGAAGCATGGTTTACCACCAGGGTATGCATCGTTCTGCCTGATTTAGCGCCATTGAATAATTATTTATTTACTTTCACAACAGCAATAACAACCGTGCATGTGCTTATATAAAAAATACTCATCAAATATTTGTGGGAATAAAAATTTTGTATTATGAGAAAAGTGTTGCGCCTTTGAGAGAAATGTTACAAGTGTCGTCTGCTACGACGCCTGCTCGCTGCAAACGCGGGGAAAGTGAACTTTTCTCGCAGACGCACTTGCGTCTGCGCAGACGCACTTGCGAACTCTCTCGCTCTTTCGAAAGGCTGCATCGGCTGTCACGATTGATGAACGTCTTCGAGTACTTTTAAACACATCTGCTGCAGTGCTATCTTGGACGCTTGTGGCCTCTACGAGCATGCTTCACTATATTTTATGTTGACGTACCGCTTCTTCTGAAGTGCGCGCCAGCAACTGTTATGTCGTGGCTTTGCGCTTACCCGTTTTGCGACAGCAGACTACAGCCAGGAAGCAGCAACCTTTCCTACCACAAGTAAGTTTGTGTTCTACGGATTGTAGCAACTGCGCTTGGAGCAAAACTAGCGAAACCAAAACTGACAAAAAAATACCTGTAGACTAGTTCGTCAGTCAACAGAATACCAATCCGTAGCCTGTACTTCCCATCATTCCCATGATAGTTGAACGATCGCAGCGCCACATTGCCCTCTAGTTACAGTAATATGAAACTCTATGGCTCACCAGCAACAACACGCAGCAGCCAGTGTCTCTCGATCTTCTTTTCCTTCCTCCTATCCTTCCGTAACAGTGTGATCAGCATTGCACTGGAATGTGCGATGAGCAATATTTTATACCAAGGAAGCCTATTTTGTGCTGGCGAGCGCTAATTCATACACCATCCTCGTTTCGGCCGCTGGCGCTTGAGAGGCGCGGTTTCACATGGTGCGATTTTTTTCTGATTTACATGTGAGATATAGCATTGCAAAAGCAAAGCGAGTATGCAAGCAAAGGGATTCGCAAGCGAAATTGTATCTTGTGAAGGGGGCCTAATGAGCCTCGATCACAGTACATGATGAAAAACAAACATTCGCGCCCTGTAAGTTAAGATCCTAATTTAATAAAATAAATAATAATTAAGAATAAATTATCTTAAAATATAAAATACTGGGCACGGAACTCAATACAGTGTGCTTACGAATAAATACACAGGAACTCCACTTGAGTTGTCTAAGTATGCGCGAGCGTACTCCCAAATTTCAAGTTGGCCCACCCATGCTTAGGCTTCCCGATGCATTTTCTATGAAGGCCTGTGTATCCGTATGGGTATGCATAAACCTGATCGTATGGATATTCTCTCTGATGAATTTTTTAATGCTTCATTTTCACTTATGAAGCTGCCAGTCATTTAATTTACACCATTATAACGATTAAATATCTTCCCAAACTACACATTTCTTGAGCAGATTCAAGGCATTACCTATTTCGCGTGATGGACAGATTATGCTGGGCTACTCGCCAAAGAATGCTTATGCATTAAAAAGACCGGATAAATAAGGGCTCGTTTGTCTCACTTGCCGCGCAAAGCGACTCGTAGTTGCGTGGATTACGTCGGCAAGTAAGTCCCGGTTCCGTGTTCAGCAGTGAGCCATACGACAGAACGCTTACAACTGCTTTAAAACCGCAAAAGCTTTCGTTTGGCGGCGTGCCAGACGACGACGAAGCACACAACGTTAGAGCACCGCGGTGTCACGCAGTCAATGTGAATCAAGATCGCGCCCAATCCGGATCACATTTCTCAATTTCGATCAAGCACGGTCACTGCCACACGGTCCAAAAATCCGAATCGAGTTACTCACTCGACATGACTGTGCTTACGACAGCCTACGAGGGAGCGTGTATCTGCACGCGGTCCAAATCGAGCTGTACGACAATCTAAAGTAAGTGTGACATCAAATGACAGGCCACGGCGTACAACACGCCGGAGCGATATGAGACATGCATTGCCAACAGTGAGGCGTCGATTAAAAATCAGTCAACTACAACGTTTTCAGGGTGCCAGTTTAGCGACTTCAATTATAGTATAACAGTAGGTTTTACTCATGCGAACGATGATTTCGCATAGGTGCGAACCCTGCTGCGAACGGCGCTTCGCGTGAACGTCCACGCCGTCCACTTCTTTCACAGAGGTAACATGCGAAGCAGCGTAGAGCTTGTCTGCGCTGGTTGGCGCGGCACCGTGAAAGTACTCGTCTATTCCTTTAATAGGCCTGAACCCCACAAAAACTATTTGTGTCATCACAGAGGGCCACGCTTGTACTTTCACGTGCACACACGCACAAAAAAAGACGGCGGATCGCGGTTACACGTGCGGCTTTCGGAAGCGTGTATACGTAATTTCGAAATCTCGCGGTCTTCCCACCTTCCCAGTTTCGCGCCGCCCCCCACATGCGGCGATGAGCATCGCGGCACCACTGCTTAGCAGCAGCGCCGTCTGTTCACTGTACGGAGCCTATAGCAACATGGCAGCATCCATACAGCGCCGACCACCCGCTTCGATCCTAATAATCACTTGCCTGCCAGCAAGAAACAAGTGGCAAAATCCGTCATTGCTATAAGTCTCATCTCAAGCTGTAGTCAGAGCATTAGGTACGTTTTGTCGTAATTATTGAGATCGGCTGTTTGGTTTTACGCTGCTATGACTACAGACACTGCGCCGAGCCTTAAAACTGGTTTAATTTCCAGTTAGCAGATGGCGCCACAGCATAAGCACTGGGGATGCATTGGCGATGCGGAACGCTATAAAGGCCTAATTGTTCACTGCATAATAAATTTACTACCCCGCTCTAACAAGGTACTGGATGACGGTAGCGAGCAAACACCAAGTATAGACGCCGGGCAGACGCTGTGCCACAGGTGAACACTTATTAGGGTGTTCGTCCTTATTACTTCCTAAGGAGGCTGCGAGGTAACTGCAGAGAAACAGTACAGGTAATGCTAAGCCCTGCTGCTGCATGCATGTAAACACAGCTTAAGGTTACCGCCTCAAAACATGTTTTGCGTCAATCAACCAACCATGGAGCATGTAACAGGATGGCAAGCAGACGCACAGCACGAAACGCGGTGCGGATAAGCCCATCTCGAGGGGCATTCGGTCTTCCTATTGGCTAAGAATTCGTTTAGCTTCCACAGTGATGACAACAGCTTGTGAGATGGAGTGTAGTGTAATGATTCCTGTAACGTCCGAGTGCACACGCGAAGGCGAAGTACTCGCAGAGTGCAACGTCTGCCTTCTGCTTACCCTCGTAATTAGCGTGCCTCGAGGAATTATTGACGCAAGGGATGACCAAGCTGATGTCTTGATCACTAATTTCACAAATGAGCACCGACACCTCTTCAGTGGCACTGCCGTCACTTATGCTAAAGCCTTGGAGTGCTTCACTCGATCGCCTAAGTTAGTCAGACGCCAATCACGCAGCACAGGATTATTACTTATGACGATACACGACCTATTCACCCGCAGCCGTATCGTGTTTCACAGAAACAACCCGAAGCAATTCCACAAGTCAAGGAGCTGATTACCGATGGAGTCCGCCAGCCTTCAAACAGTGCGTGGTCGGCACCGGTTGTCCTCCTAAAGAAGACGGACGGCATTCCCCGCTTCTGTGTTGATTACTGAAACCTCAACAACGTCAAACGGAAAGACGTTTATCTGTTGCCGCGCATAGATGACTCTCTCGACCGACTACGGCGAGCCAATTATTTTCCTCCCTTGACTTGTAAAGTGGGTACTGGCAGACTGAGGTAGACGAGCCTGACCGGAAGAAAACAGCCTTTGTCACTCCCGGTGGGCTTCACGATTTCCGAGTACTTCCGTTCGGGCTGTGCTCTGCTCCGGCAACTTTCCAATGGGTGATGGACACGGTGCTCGCCGACCTAAAGTGGCAAACCTGTCTCGTCCACCTGGAAGATGTGGTCGTATTTTCAGGCAGCTTCTCCGGACATTTTAAGTGACTGCGGCAAGTGCTCGAGGCTATCCGATGGGCTAACCTCGCGTTAAAGCCTCAGAAATGTCACTACGGTTATGAAGAACTGAAGTTCCTTGGACATGTCGTGAGCACGGCAGGTGCCCGTCCCGATCCCGAGAAAACTCCGGCTGTAGCTGCTTTTCTGACTCCTACCGACAAGAAAAGCGTTCGGCGCTTCCTGGGACTGTGCGCATACTACCGGTGCTTTATACGCATTTTTTTTTAATTGCCGAACCACTTACTCGTGTCACTAGAGACGCCGCGCCCTTCATCTGGAGCTCTGAACAAGAAGCAACTTTCGCTGAGCTTCGACACCGCCAGGCAGGGGCGTAGCCAGGGAGGGGGGGGGGGTTCAACCCCCCCCCCCCCCACTTACCCACCCTTTGTTCTCGTCGCTTCGCGCTGACATAATTCACGAAACCGGTGCTACTATCACAGTTTCATTCTGGGCGCTTCCGTTTGGGTTGGTAATTTACAGCGAATCATGTCTGCATATGGAAAAAACTGTCACGGTGTTTGTCAAGGCTTTGACACTCTGTGAAGTTTTGGGCGAGAATGTGGCGGCCGCATTCTGAAGCAACAAATGCGCAACAAATGAAACAACAAATGCGGCAGCCGCATTTGAGATGATGGCGAAAACGCTCGAGGCCCGTTTACTTAGATTTAGGTGCACGTTAAAGACCCCAGGTGGTCGAAATCTCCGGTATACATTTCCGCCGCTTCCCTTCAGGTGCCGGTTAGGCCGCGCTCGCGCAGGATCTTAGGCTACGTTCACACTTAGTCTCGAAGGTGTCGGAAACGGCAAAATCTTGCAAAAATCCGCAGCCTAGGCGGCAAAACAGGCATAAAAACAGGCTGCGAGCCAAATCGGTCTCGGGCCGATTTTTTCGCCATGGCGAAGCGGAAACGCGGCAGAAAGTCGCTGTGCTTCGCTGGAAGCTACACTAGCATGCAAACAACCGGTCGTAAAATTTAACATGGCACCAAAAGTGTAGGCTGTAATGCTGATCGACGCGATCAAAAACCAGCCCTTGTTCTACGACAAGGGTGGCAGTAAAACGTACTGTCAGCAATACTCGCGATAGTATTCAATGTCGCGCGACTGGAGGTACGGCAACGAAGCCTTGGCGTGACCCAACTTCTCGCGCTTTTGCAAAGCCAGGCGAACCGACCACCGCCGTTTCCGAGGTGTCCGCGTCTTCCGTTTATTCATTGTCCATTTCTAGAAAACAAGTAGGTAGAAGTATAAAAGCCATTTCTTCTTCCACTTCCATGGCAGACAATAGTTAGGCAGATTCCTCGTTGGCGCTCCATAATTCTCCTCGCACGTGTACAGTATGTTGCAGAAGTCGCGCGGTGCTTTTCTCGTCGCGACGATAGATTGGGAGCGTAGGTCTCACGTAGGACGCGCAGGCTTTGGCGGACCACAACACAAGGGCCAGCGCGGGTTTTAGCTGTGGTGTTCCCGTTGTCCCTTTGGTGTTCTGGAGGCGCCGACAATACGAAATGACGAAATGTTATTACAACTTGGAAATAAAAGCTATTAAAGAAGTAATATCACGCCTAGGCACCAACCTGTGACTCAGCGCCACCGCGCCCGTGTGAGGAGAATTACGGAACGCCAACGAGGAATTTACCGAATGTCGCAGATGACACGCGAAGTTGCGTAAAATGATCACTTTTGATGACTGTTCGTGGGTAAATGAATGAACATACCGCTCGAAATAATGCGATAATGAGCGCGACCACGCCGACAAACGTACGCAGACTAGATGGATTTGGACGAAAACGGCAGCGGCGGCCGCGGCGGTAGCAAAACAAATGTGAACAACTTGGACAGGCGCGGAAAAAATTTTTCGGCCGCTTTGGCCTTTCCGCCCGCTTGCCGCTTCCCAAGTGTGAACGTAGGCTTAGCCTGCGCGAGAAACGTCTCTTGTTTGCGGTTGCGCCCCTACGGAAGGCTGGTAATTACTGTTGTGTTGTTGAATCCCAAACCAGCAATTACGGAAGGCTGGTAGTTGCTGTTTTGGTGCGGAATCCCAAAGCAGCAATGTACACAGGAATGGGTTGATGGCAGCAGTGAAATTCGACCGACTCGCAATAGAATGCAGGAAACAGACAGCCCACAAGCATGAATTAATGCTGTGCGCAGTACAGCGTAAGTAAACTCTTGTTGCAGGCGCTGACAGTTTTCGTCGGAGTTCACGCGTCCTGGTAAATTGATTATGTGCACTATGCACTGAACAATACCGGAGTTCCTTCCTGCATCACTAGTGCAATAATCAGTCGAGATTCTGTGAGGTACAAGGCCGCTTCCTGTTCGCACCGGCGTAAGTGAAGCAGAAATGAGTTGTAAGCACTACTTAAAATGCGTACACATGCCATATCTATGCTGTGCGGTGAAATATTCTGTACAATTCTGAATCTGTTGAAGTAAAGGCAAATGACGGCTGCACGCTCGGACACAGCGGAAGACACAGCGGCCCATGCACTCGCCGCAGGAAATGCAACCCTCTCGTATGAGGGAGCAGGGCGACGAAAGCTTCGAAAAAAAATCACAGCATATCCACGGGGTGAATAATGATGAGTGGGCGAAGCTCCGGAGGGAATCATCGGATCTCCCGCTTAAGGGGACGCTAGCACAAACGCGTTAGAGACGTGCAGTACTCTCTTGTAAGGGGGAGCGGCCACAGCGTCTTACGCAGCCATTTACACATGCCGGAACGTGCACCGCGTTTGCCGACGCCATCACATGACTGCTGAGAGAGTATACCCCCCGTATTCATAAACGCTCCTCGACTTGAACTTGACTTGCCACCGCCTTGGGCAGCGCGTTCGAAACGCGTTGAAGGTAAGGCGGAGAGGCCACAGCGTCTTACACCAGTTTCTTACACGGGCCGTAACGCGCTAGCACAAACGCGTTAGAAACGGGCTAGAAACGCGGCCTTTCGTTAATGTTGGGTATTTATTGCCATCGTGGTGCTTGTGTCTGTGTGTGCTTCGTGGCGTAGTTCAATAAAGAAAAAAAAAAAGCTTCGTGGCGTAGTGGGCTAACGCCGCGCGCTCGGAAGCGAGGGGTCCCTGGTTCGATTCCGCGCTACGGACACAACTTAGGAATTTTTTTTCTCATTTTTCTCAGACTGGTTACACACTACTACTACGACGAGGGACGAACGGGTGCCGCTTTAAGGAGCTTCGCCCCTAAAAAGCCTTATGCGTTTTTGCGCGTATATAAGTTTTCTAGCGCAAAGACGCAGCGAACAAGCTATTGCTATGGGAGTAGGTATAGCCTGGCCACACGTGCATTTTCACGCGTATAGCCGTCCTTGACTTGTGAAACGCACTTCGCCCCGACGAGGACGACGCCATCTACGCTTAACGGAAATTATCAATTCATGATGTCTTCTCCGATCGCACGGGTCGTCTCAATGATGCGTTTTAGAAGACTGGTCCATTCAGTGGCGCGATGAGAGACCGTTGCACAAACGCCTACTGTACCTGTCGTACTTACTGTATTTACTGAGCTTTACTTTTTACTTAATTTCTTCACAAGCACACGCACACGCGAGAGGGGGGGGGGGAGGGTCCCATGTCTGTGATATACATGTAGAGCGTCTCCTTAAACTACCGATATGTATTATCGATCACGTGACGTACAGGAAAGCCGAAGCTTGCCCCCTCCCCCCTCCCCCGGGTCGCGCCGGTGACCCCCCTCCCCCCGAAAAAAATTTCTGGCTACGCCCTCACCGCCAGGCATCATCCCCTGTTCTTGGGCATTTCGACGAAGACGCCACAACAGAAATCCTGTTCGCATGCCACGACGAGCCTGCTTCTGGCCACTTGGGTTTCACTCGTAGCCTTGCTAGGGTACGGAAATTGTACTACTGGTGGAAACCCGCCTCTTTTGTTAAACGATACGTCCAAGCCTGCCGTGAATTCTATCGCCGAAACTCGCCGAATGTGAACCCTGCGCGATTGCTGAATCCTATGAGCTGCCTCGAGGGCCTTTCGATCAAGTCGACATGGATCTCCTGAATTCGTTTCCGTTGTCTACTACCGGAAACAAGGGGATAATCATCGCCACCGACTATTTAACCAACTATGCTGAAACAAAAGCTATTCCTAAACACACAGCTTCCGCGGTTGCAGAGTTTTTCGTACAGAACATCGTGCTACGTTATGGTGCTCCATCCTGTGTCATAACAGATCGAGGAGCGGCGTTTACCGGAAGACTGTTTGAAGAAGCTTTATTGCGATAGTAATTATATAGACACTCCAAACCAGATTTCTGCCGTCGGCGTCGCCGTCGTCGTCGCCGCGCTCCGGACGCTGTATGTGCGAGTGAAAGGGCGCGAGGGACGCGCGCTTTCACGGGGAGCGAACGCACGTCGTAGAGCAAACGCGCGTTCTGCGCCGTGATGATAAGTGGTTCTTGAGGGAAAGGGAAAGGTTGGCGCTATCTTCTGCAGCCCTTGAGGGAGCACGGCTCAGCGCCAACGGGGAGGGGTAAGTGGGAGCGAAAGAAGGGATAGAGTGGAGTCGCCATGGCTGGGCGAAGCAAAACCGGCAGGCATAGGCGGCACGTATCAGGCCGAGATGGAAGGCCTTGGTGTGCTGCAGAGTCTGCAGGGGTGTTGTGCCAGGCCGGTCAGGCCCGGGGTGGGGTGGGAGGCCGTGAGGCCTTCCCGCTTGTAGAAATGTCCTTAGAGGCGTGCGGAGAGCCCTGACGAGTCAAGGAACTCCACGACGCCTCGAAGTGCAGAAAGGTGGTGTCGGCCGGGGAAGAGGAGATCTTCCTCCTTGCCAGAGGGGAGGCCCAGGCGGCGGAACTCCTGCAGGAGTGGGCCCCGCTGCTGGAGGTACGCCGGGCAGGCCAGCAGGAGATGTTCGATCGTCTCCGGCTCCCCGCAGGAGCTGCAAGCCGGGGACGTCGCTCGTCCCAGTCGATAGCTGCGTGCTGCCGTCCAGCTGCAGCCGATGCGGAGCCGGAGAAGGAGCGAGGTCTCCCTGCGAGCCAGGCCTCGCTGGCGGAGTGGTCGTGGGGGGCATCCCAGTGCCACCCGTTTGTCTGGGTGGTGGGTCGCCACTGCGCCGTGCTCCCTGAAGGATGATAAGTGGTTCTTGAGGGAAAGGGAAAGGTTGGCGCTATCTTCTGCAGCCCTTGAGGGAGCACGGCTCAGCGCTGAAGGCTGCAGAATTAAGCGTTTCTTTTCTCCTTTCCATACATATAGAGAGCAAACGCGACTTTTTCTGTCGCGCGAAAGGCTGTGGGGGGACGGGAGGGAGGGAGGGGAGCTGACGTTTTGCTGCGGCACGAAATACGTATTTATATAAAAACGCCGCGCGCGTTTGGTGCGAACGCGGGCAAAACGCGCACGGCGTCGACAACAGTTCTGCGCGTTGGTGGTGCTGCTGCTGCATGTCCAAGTTTATACAGCTGATAAAACTACTATCCTTACTCCGTATAGCTCTCTACTAATTTGCCTTAGCAATTGGTGTTTCGCCTTTCGGGTGAAACTGCGGCAATTTTTTTAACACGAAAGTGTTTTATGCCGGGGTCCACCAAGACTTCACTGACGTATTTCCGTCACGGAAATACGTCATAGAACATAATACAAAGAAAGAAACCAGAAGAAAAAGTTCCACAAACATGCAAAATTTGGAAATCGAACCCACGACCTCTCGGTCCGCGACGATAGATCGCCGAGCGTTTAACCCATTGCGCCACAAACGCATTTGCAGAGAGCTACACAGACGCGCCTTATATATCTAACACTCCTCCGTGTACCCGCGCTCTTGCTCGGGGCGGTGCCGCCGCCTACGAGCAGAAAAGAGAAGTACTGCATTATGACACTAACGCGCACCGACAGTGAACGCTTCGGTGGTCTCAGCACTACGACGCCTCGATGCCAGCATTCGAAGGGACGCTGGCATCAAGAAGCACTACCAACGCCACCTAGGTGGCGTTCACCGTACTCAGCACAGCGGAGCGTGGCCTCCGCAATTAGCTCTGAAAATGTTTCTGAAGTTGATCGCGGAGGCTGCAATTACGACGCGCTGTACGCGCTGATTTGACTCGGTGACGATTCAGTTACGTGCTTTGTCTTGCGCGTTGTATTAGTGTGTCAGTTACGTGCTTCGTCTTTCGCGTTGTGCTAGCGTGTGCAGCGTAGTGCAGCTTCCATATGCACGACGGTTGCTCATGGTCATCGACGTTGGTAGTCGTGATGGAGGAGACGTGCCACCAGGCGTCAGCGTGAGTGCATCAACGCCTAAGGGCGCTTTAGCCACAAAACACCAATAGACATTATATATCAATGTGCAATAAACATTACACTACTTCTGTGAAGACACGTTTCACTTTCGTGTTCTATACCGATTCCTATATAAGAGGGATCAACCACATTTTTTTTTTCAAGTGAGGTACACCACGCACCGAAAGATGAGTGCCTATCACCTTCAAGCAAATGGCTTCACCAAATGGCTTAAAAAAAGGATGACCGACATGCTGCTTATGTACATAGACTTGCAGCATAAGACGTGGGACAAGGTATACTGCCGTACGTCACGTTTGCGTACAGCACCGCTACGCAATAAACCACACGCTTCACGCTAATTTCTCTTGTTTAAGGTCGTGAAGTTCAGGCGGTGTTAGAGGCTATGTTACCATGTGACAATTCTGACAATCTTGATGAAGGCACCGAGCGTTTTGTGCAGCGTGCCGAGGAAGCACGCCAACTGGCTCGCTTGAACATCAGGAAACAACAGCGTATTGACGCGCGACACTACAACCTCGGCCACCGATTAGTTGAGTACCAACCGGGTGCCCAAGTGTTAGTTTGGACCCCCGTCCGCCGTAAAGACCTTTCGGAAAAAACTTCTTAGTCGGTACTTCGGCCCTTACAAAGTGCTTCAGCGACTGAGTGACCTCAATTATGAAGTTCTTCCGTACGGCACCCAGCCAGCACGACGCCGATAACCGCGGCCCGAGATTGTGCACGTCGTGTAGTTAAAACCATATCGCACGAACCATATTCGTGGTTTCCGGACGATTACATTGGTCCTGGGAGAAGTCTTTCTGCCCGCCAATGTTTTGTTTAGCATCGAGTCGATGCTCTTCTGGGAGGAGGGGTAATGCCACGCGCTTGTGCCACTTGCTCCCAGAAGAAGACGAGGACAGTCTAGTTCACGAGCTAGCGCCTTGGTGTTTTTGTCCGTGCTGTGCTGCCCCTTCGATGACTCGGATTTATTTTGCAGCCTCTTTAACAAGTTGCCTGTCAATTAAACGTGACAATATTTATTGTCCTGATCGGTGGTCATCGTTACGATAAGTGCGCACACACATTCGCGTATCATCTCCGTTACTAAATCTGTCCGTCACGTAATACGGAGTGTACTTTTGCGCAACAAAAGCTTTATTTTGTTGTTCACTCTTTCACTCACTTTTAAAGGAGAGTTTTAGGGGACACTTTTTCCGAGTGGAAGCCATAAAATCCCGGATCCTATCTATAGACAACTTAGCTGTAAAATTCCACTAGACAACTCTGAGCCTTGTAAGATGTAGGTGATAGCATATATGCTTCTAGCGCGTGCAGGAAATATTCTTGAGTTGACAAAACAAACTGCTTGACTTCGCCTGCCGTTGACCTCGATATTTGTTGTGTCTGACTGCACATTGGAGGAAAATAAATGGTTCTGCCACAGTTGTTGCAGAGCTTGCAACAACTGCGCAATTTCTGTGCCTTTCAAGACCGCACTTAGAGCAAGGCGTTGCACTCGCTTTGATTGCGGCGACTGTCCCGTTGGCTGTTCTGGCTCCGATTTCTCGAAGTTGTTCTTTTGGTTGTACCCGTGCGCAGCACATTTCTACTGCTTTTGAAAACGAGGGGTTTTCCGAAAGAAGCTGCTGCGGAAGTCGTTATGTGTGATGGCAAGAATTACAGTGGGATCTCGATGACACAAATCTCACGAGGTCACGAAAAATATTCGTATTAGCAGAAATTCGTATCATCGAAACACAATTAAAGCACGACGCCGAACACGACGCCGGACAGCGCGGCATCCGCGCTGTCCGGCGTCGCGTCCACGCCTCTGCACCAAAAGAGAAAGGGAGAAAGCGCATGACTGCGCGCTGTTCTCTTTCGTGGCCATCGGTGGGGCGGCATTTATTCGTATCAACCGATGCCAGTCGAAATTCGGTTCGTAACAACCGTTTTCTAGCACGTTCCAAAGTAATGAGGCTCGGCCGGAACCGCAGAAAAATTCGTATCATCCGGAAATTCGTATTAGCCGTGATTGTATCATTGAGGTTCCACTATTCTGCTTCGTATAAGCCGTTCCTAGAGCTCACCGAATTCCCATCTGCAAGCGAGAACTCGCAGTTCCGTGAGCCAGTCGTTAAAGGACCCTCCCTACTCTAGGTTCAAAGACGGCTTGTAATGGGCCTCGAATTTTTGCTAGAAGGATTTTGAGGTCTTCCTTCTCGTATTCGCTGTCGAACTCAAAACAATACGCGTACGAAGACGCGTACGTTCGTCGCGCGTCTTTGCCTATCGTTATCAGAAAAGTTGCGGCTTGAACTATCTTAGGCTGCTGGGCCAGTCCCGTCACCGAAGCAAAAAAGCTCAAACTCACTTTTCCATACGGTTCAGTTATGAAACCTGTCTCCAGTCGTGCCAAATGGCCTTGGTGGCTGTAGCAGAGTCAACGCCATTCTTGCAACGGTTGTTTGTGGTCAGCCCGTAGATTCATTCATTGCTGAATGGCGGTGGTAGCAAAATGAACCGCCGATCACACTTCTGACATGTAAACAGTCGAGCAGCAGGCAACGAAAGAACGCTTTATGGCGTGAAGAGGTGTATTTTTACGCATGCAGACCAGGCTTGCACATGCGTAGTAGCAGTATTCTCGATGACGTTGCTCCTGGTCACAGGCACTGCCTGACTACCGGTAGGTGCGGCGATTTCGGTGAGTTCTGTTGTGCGCTCCGATGGGCGAACCTTCGACGGAGATGATACAAAAAAATTAAGCAATTGTTAAACGTTTGTAAATCATGACAGCGGAAGCCTGATTACACACTTGGTACACAGCTGCCACAATTCTTTATAAACGTATCTTAATCGCGACAGAAATGTGCCATTTGGACAATTAGGTTCTCGCCTTATCGTTTTGCTAACGTGTAATACTTGCTTCATTTTATTTTATGCTTTCATGACGTGGCGCCTCCTCCTCCACATTGTCTACCCTTTCATGTGCTCAATGACGCACGCACTGGGCGGCACATTTAGTCATCCAGGTGGCTGCGATGTGACGTGTGCAGTGACGCACACATTTGGCACACCTTTAGTCAGCCACAACCGTGGAACCTCTGTGGCGTCGGGGAAGCGTGCTCGTCTCGCACTCCGCAGGCCTGGGCTCGATTCCTAGCCAGACCGAAATGTACAAATTTTTTTTCAAAGCTATTCACTTACTTTGTTTACACGAACCTCCCAGAGAAATGTCACCTCAATTCGTGTTTTTTTTACGTGTTTTTTACAGTTTGCGCCTTCGCCATTTTTGGCACCATCATTCGGCCACGCCGCCGACTACGAAGGATGTTCACGTAATGGGGCGCATGATGCTTTCGCATCAATATGACAGACTGGAATACGTTATGCCGGCGCAGATATTTGCCGCCATCGAACGCCGCTACCGGTAGTGGATGCGCACGGCGGAGAGTGCAGATCAGTGCGATCGTAGCAGAGCCACGGGGTGACGAATAGGTGGTGGCGCTTCGCGCGGGATTTTCCGTCCTCCAAATTCTTCTCGAAAGTTCGTTTCATGGAGGCTGGTCTTTAGCAAGCTTCGTTACAAATGCGTCTGAGTGGGCCACTTCAATGAACGCCTTTCACGCCAACGCTTTAGTGATTTACGCCATGAACGAATTAGGTATGCGCCGGTCCTCAGTGGACCTCTCGCCAACATGAGTATGTGTCATTGAGTGTACGGGCAGCGAGGTAACCATTCTCAACTACCACATGCAACAGAGTGCCACGCGTCTTGTCTGAGAGAGAACGCGCAGACTTCTCGGCAGTGCCACTAGATGGCTTGGCGCGTCCACAAGTAAGTGCGAGAGAGTGGTCGGCTCAGGCATGATGCGTTTCTCAGTGTTTGCAGGCGTCTGCATGCCACGTATTTAGAAGGCCACGCGCAGATTCGCGGAAGCTCCGCTAGATATAGCACAGCTTTGATAGGGAACCGTTAATAGCGAAGCACGACGCCGGAGTCCCGCAGCAGTACACGCCTCATGCATAACGCGTGGCGACGGTGGAAATATGTTGTGTCGCTATCTTGCTTCAATGCGAAATGCATTAGCGTCGAGAAACTGTGTGAGATTGGTTCTGCTGAATTTTTTATGGGATGGTCAATATTAGTGAGAGCAGATTTCGGATCCACAATAGTGCATATCATTTCGCACTTGCTATGTAAATTTGCCACGTTAAAGATAGGAAATAGCAAGAGTTAGAGCCCATTTAGCCGGGCGGGCACCTGCACTATTTTTGTCAGTGATAAATGCAGTGCAAGATAATTCATAATCTTCCTAATAAAGCTTGGCGGATAGAAAGAATGGGGATGGGGGTCAAACGAATTCCTAACTTAAGAAGGTCATCAAGTAAATCAAAAATGAAATTAGCGAGAATATGATTGTGCATAAACTGGGAGTATCACAAATGAAAAATAACTGTTTGTAGGATTATGAAAGACAAAATTCGCTAGTGTAGCGTGCGCAATTCTAGTTAGCGCCAAACTGGTTCCATCCAGGAGGCTGGGGGCTTCACCTGATAATGATGATCAGGGTGAAGTCAAAGCGCACCGGCGTCATTTCTGTAATTTGAGACCTTCATTTCCGACAAGAATGTTCCCTGCTGTGGTGTAATCGAAATATCGAGCCTTGTCAAGCACCTATATTACGGTGACTAGATGGGTAGGTGTGCCGACCGGCGTAGTTCACTGCTTCTCCGCGTCATGACAGCGGAAGTGGCGCTGCGGTCAGAGATTGCCGCGAAGCGCGCGTCGTCTGCTACTGAGTGTGTTATTATTGCGCGACTGTTTTGTTTAAAATAATTAGTTTTCACAGAAAAACCTTAAAGAAAAATGGTTAGATTATGTTGAGAGAGTGCATAACAGTGCGATGTTTCTTGATGCACTGAGTTATTTTCAAAAGCGGTCATTTACATCGTCGGTTAACACGCTGACGGCACGGAGCGCTGCGCTCGTAGTCACGATACTTCTCCGAGTTCCTGTAATTTCCTTCGACATTTGAGGAGCGATGTAAAGACTGCGGGTGGTGTTCGTGAATATCAAGCTCGTGAGACTCCGGGACATAGGGAAAGTGTTCCTGCACAGAATAAAACAATTCGGAGGGGCACCACTTGCTTTGCGCTGAATTGTAAGTTCGGCTACAAACATGCAAGCCACGGTGGAAAATACCATTACTCTCGATGCGGTGAGACACAGAACCTACCGAAAGACGAGAGCTTGCCCTTCCTCGTGCTGACAAAATTTTTCAACCGCATTAGTCATCACCAGCGCTACTTCAAGGAGAATGTCATCGAGCATAAGACCGGCAGGAACATGGTGCAGATTCCGATGGCGTACGTGCGGCTAATGACTTACACTATTCCTTCGATGCTACCCGACGCTGCGGCTTACATATTGAAGAAAATCCCTAGAAAAATAACAAGCGAGGCTCCAACTGTATATCGGCCGTTGAAATAATTCTGAAGAGACAGCGATGGAGCCAATCTTACACACGCTTCAAGCAGATAGGATGCAAAAGAAAGTGTCGCGTGTTCTACCGGTGAAGAATGAGCATTTGTAGACAAGTGCAGTAATGAACTTGCTCAAATACGACCACCGGATTGTTTGTGTGCGAAAAATTAAGCTTCAAGTGCAGCGGCCACGGTTCACAACACAACGACTGGCAGATACGCCCGGCCGCTGGCATTTTTTTTCCCATTTCGCCAGCTGAAGCGTTCAGGAGTCATCGGTTGTGAGCAGCACAAAATCGAAATTATGAACAGCATCATGAAGCATTGCTCGCCTGCACTTGCTTGTGACGACCAAGAACTCGGCTCCTGAGTGTACTCCAGAAACGAAAAAGCGCCTTACGCTACGCTACATGCGTTTTGAGCACTGTGATGCAGTGCAGTGTTTCTTTTAAAGCTATAGTTGCAGTAAAAGCTTGGTGTTACAGCATGGTTTGCGTGTGTGACCGAGGAATTCCCTAAATAATTATTGCATTCAAATATACGTATAATATATACGTATTTACGATCTTCACGAAACCAAGCTATGATTTTTCATGCTTTCATATGCTTTCATTTTTCATTTCATATTTTCGAGCAATGCAAGAACTTTTTTTCATCACGAACAAGTTCATTTGTATTGTCAAAAACATTGTTAAATTATATTGGAAGCATGTCTCTTATATAATAACCTCAATACGGGCAAAGAAATTGAGCCAAAGGATTTTAGTTGTACGAATATAAATATGTATGGCATTGTATTTTACATCCTTCAAGCCAAATCATTTCTCTTGCGCATTCCGTAGTATAAGAATACGCCCTGCACGAATTGCCGTTCGCGTACAGCCACTACATACAACTGTATATATCAATTCCGCAAAGCAAATTTCCTTTCGCGTTTCTCGCTTTAGAAGAACCGATGAAGGGCTATTTCCTCCATGCAGAATTTGTGCTCCTCGTAGACTAAAGTTTAACGTATTTACCGAACTAAACAGCGTTAATAGTTATTAAATTTTTGGACCTCAAACGGAGAAACAAACAGGTGATGGAAAAGGCAAGTACGTTACCTTCGCAAATGACAGAGCTCTGCTGCATTGAGCACTTTCCCATGATGTCACTGGGAAGGTGGTTTTCAGTTTAAATACGATAGTAAATGGGCCGCAGGTCCAATGTATTAGCGCCGCAGCAGCGCACGACGCGCACCGTTTGTGACAGGCTTCCGACTGCAGCGCTAAATTTGGCGTCATGAAGCGGAAAAGCGCTGAACTACGCTTCACGCCTGGCGGATGGAACACCTACCCATGTAGCCACAGCACCTAAATTTGGTTAGTAACCACCGCGTGTTGTAATTGCGAACTAATAAAAAACAGCAGGTCAACCACATATTTTTGCACCCAGTTTTTCCTTAGTTGAATTCATATGTGGCGTTTTCTTACTAACAAGAGTGCGGTACTGAATAAAAAAATCTGTTGATTTTCCAGTTTTTTAAATTTTAACAAAAAGTTTACGTTATTAAGAGAACCTATAAAGATGATGGCAAGGAAGTAAGATGCCTTTCTAATACGGCAAGCTCTGTTAGCGCAAGAAACATTGTGCTTATTGAAGAATATTACCGAGGAAGACCGAGGTGAGTGATTCCTGGTGAACATTTTTATTCTATTGTTTTCTTTATAGAGAGTGAAGCGTCTTTATGTTCATAACCGGAGGGTGTAACAATAATGCGTAGCACTAGCAAGTACTTTATTTTCAGGCAATAGGCTCTATCCTAGAGCCCTGCATGAGCTCGGGCTTACCGACAACCCTGGCCCGACCCGGCCCGTGGGCCGGGCCGGGCCGGGTAGGGCAGTTTTTCCATGGGCTCGAGCTGAGCTCGGGCACGGCTTGTGCTTTTTCACCGAAGCCCGGGCCGAGCTCGGGCATTTTGACGTGGGCCCGGGCCGGGCCCGGACTTTCTGGTGGTGTGCATGTAACGTGCAGCGAGTTATCCTCGCGCGTCTCGACTCTGAAAAACCTGCTGCACCGGCGCAGCTGGAGGCTAGCAGTGTTACTCCTGTGTACTTCCCTTTTCTTCTTCCGTCGTATTTTGCGCTGTTTGTACAGAATGTAAAAGCCCAGAAAGACCGAAGTCGTCTCAAACCAAAAGATGCCATTTATTCCTTACCTAAATCAATGTAATGAATGCTTTCAGCGCGGTGCAAGTGCGTTCGCGACTTGCTGATTCATCAAAGGCATTGAATTGGTAAAATGATGACTGGTAAGATAAGATAATTAGACACGCGGTTGAAATATGGCGCTGCCTCCATCCATGATTGTACGCACGTTCTCAACCGGCCACCTAGCAGCACCGCATTACGCTGCACCATGCAGGAATGAGAAGCTTTCTTTCTCCATTTACTCCATCCATGCGCTGCGCTCACGACCGGTCGTGGCTGCGCTTCGTACTAGAATAGGGTTGAGTGGGACGAGCGGCTGGGGCGGCGCATGCTTTGCATTGACGCGCCCAACGTGGAGAAAACTCATGCGGCTTAGCTCAGCTAACCCTGGATATGCAAAGCGAAAGCTTGGTTTAGCCTGGTTAAGTCTTGGTTTCACTTGGTTAGCCTTTGATTTAGCTGTAATTATTATATTTAGGTCACTAGAAAGAAATTTACAGAAGAATAAAATTGGGTTGGAGTGCATACGGCAGGCATTACCAAATCCTGACTGGGAGCTTACCACTGTCGTTGAAAAGAAAAGTGTACAATCATTGCATTCTACCGGTGCTAACATATGGCGCAGAAACTTAGAGGTTAACAAAGAAGCTCGAGAACAAGTTAAGGACCGCACAAAGAGCGATGGAACAAAAAATCTTAGGACTAACGTTAAGAGGCAGGAAGAGAGCGGTGTGGATCAGAGAACAAACGGGGATAGCCGATATTCTAGTTGACATTAAGCGGAAGAAATGGAGCTGGGCAGGCCATGTAATGCGTAGGATGGATAACCGGTGGACCATTAGGGTTACAGAATGGATACCAAGAGAAGGGAAGCGCAGTCGAGGTCGGCAGAAAACCAGATGGGATGATGAAGTTAGGAAATTTGCAGGCGCAAGTTGGAATACGCTAGCGCAAGACAGGGGTAATTGGAGATCGCAGGGAGAGGCCTTCGTCCTGCAGTGGACATAAAATATAGGCTGATGATGATGATGATGATTATATTTAGGTATACACTCATCGATATAAGCCTGGCATAAATTTTAAACCGACAAGTCCAGGCGTTTTCGGAGCCGAACCGCTAGCAGACGCTAGCTTAGCGCGCTTGGCATTCCGGACCATCTCCAGTGAAGCAGTTCGCCGGGCGAAAGGCGCCTGTCAGACGCCGCTTGTGGCGTGGTCAGACGCCGGTAAGACGCCGCGGGGTTGTCAGACCATAAAGAAACGCTGCTAGCCAGCTGCGGCTGTTGCTAGGCAACGGCTCAGCTTGCGGTGCTACCACCGGCCACAGCGAAACAGCGAGAAAGCGGCGAGTGTAGCTTCCGCTACAAAATACTGTGGCGTTAGGCTCCGTACAGTGAACAGAGGGCGCTACGGCAAAACGCCGTGCAGCGCCAATGGTGGTAGGAATGTGAAACACTGAGACGGCTGCTCCGAGCCCCGCGGCAGCGACTGAACGTGTTTCAACGCGCGCGTGACGTTCAAAATATCGCGTGTGTTGTTTTGCGGCTTTAAGCCAATAAGCTGTATTGAAAAAGTTATCGCAGTTTCACCTGAAAGGCAAAGCATCAATTGCGATAGCAAATTTGTAGAGAGCTATACGGAGTAATGATATTAGCTTTATCAGCTGTATAAACTTGGACATGCAGCAGCACCGGCAACACGCAAAACTGTTGTCGACGCCGTCGGCGTTTTGCCCGCGTTCGCTCAAAATGCGTGCGGCGTTGGTGACTGTTGCCGGAGCCTCTGATATAAATAGGCACTTGGTGCCACAGCTAAACGTCGCCTCCCTTCCCTCCCCCGCGGCCTCTCGCGCGTCGGAAAAGGGCGCGTTTGCTCTACATATATGGTGATTGTAAAGGAGGAAAGAGACGCCTACTTCTGCAGCCCTTAAGGGAGCACGGCGCAGAACGCGCGTTTGTTCTCCGCCGTGCGTTCACTCCCCGTGAAAGCGTGCGTCCCTCGCGCCCTTTCACTCGCACATACAGCGTTCGGCGGCGCGCGGCGACGATTTCATCTCCATTGACGTCATACGGAACCTCACGGCGACGGCGACGGCGACGGCCGAAATCTGCTTTTGAGTGTCCATATAATTGCTATCGCAATAAAATTACTTTCGTGCGCCTATACTCGATAAAGGAGACAAGCTGTATGTGGCGGGCCACGTTTACGACGTGAAGGAGACCGACGGCGCCCTCTTGAGGGCGCCGTCGGTCACTCTCAGCAAGGGAAACAAGTGTACGACGTTTCCTTGCAGGTACGGAGAACGTGCATGCATTTTATTGCGATAGCAATTATATGAACACTCAAAAGCAGATTTCTGCCGTCGGCGTCGCCGTCGCCGTGAGGTTCCGTATGACGTCATTTGGAGATGAAATCGTCGCCGCGCGCCGAACGCTGTATGTGCGAGTGAAAGGGCGCGAGGGGCGCGTCTATCACGGGGAGTGAACACACGGCGGAGAACAAACGCGCGTTCTGCGCCGTGCTCGCTTAAGGGCTGCAGAAGTAGGCGTCTCTTTTCTCCTTTACAATCACCATAGATGTAGAGCAAACGCGCCTTCTTCAGACGCGCGAGAGGCCATGGGGGAGGGGGAGGGAAGGGAGGCGACGTTTAGCTGCGGCACCAAGTGCCTATTTATATCAGAGGCTCCAGCAACAGTCACCAACGCCGCACGCATTTTGAGCTAACGCGGGCAAAACGCCGATGGCGTCGACAACAGTTCTGCGTGTTGTTGCTACCAAAGCCGCTCACCTTACTTCGTATGACATTGCTGTGTTGCTATCGCATTCATTGCTTCGCCCTGAGGGCGAAACTGTGTTATATCAGCAAGTGGTTTTGACGCATAAGCGGAAGCGCACACGCTACCACGACTTATTGGAGGAAAATCTGCGGTGCAAGTTAAACGAAGACGAAGAACACACAAACAGGACGGGAGCTTGCGGCGCATTGCAACTAGCTCAAACCAAGATTATGCTACCGCGACGTTTTTTGAATGAGAACAGTCCCAAATCGACATTCGGTGATTACACGTCGTTTTTGCTACGTTGCCAGGTATTCCGGTGCGTGGTCACAGAAATATTCAACTGCAACTCTGCTATTTACAGTATTTCGTTCATTTCGTGGCCGACGTACGCAGAAACGCATTTTTGCAAATCTATAAATGAAGCGTTTCTAGGTGTTGATTTTTCCTTTATTGCGTACTCCGCCGTTCACGAAGTGTTTGGAGCAGATTCTGCTCGTCTGCGTCGGCATCCACGGCGAGCCGTCGTTCTCGCTGAAGAAAACAAGAGGAGCATGGTTGCGAATATTAGGCAGGTCATACTGACGACATAGTGCCCTATGCATGAGGCCGCAAGCAAGAGCGCACATGCAGTAACCGAATGACTTCTTCACGAGACGGTAAACGAGGCAAACACGCCACAAAGCGCTGACGAGAGCGAGCAGTCTCACGGCGGGCGCCACTTGGTGAAGGCATTTGAAGTTTAGATGTTACACGCACCACCACTACCCCCAAAATCAAGACAAACCGAGTTTACTTACTTCGCTGAAAGTATCACAGAAAAACGCAATTTAACAACTAATTATCGGACTACACGCATGCAAGCAAATCAACAAAGGTTCGCATGCAGCCTACAAGAGCATTTGAGGCACAAATTCGCGCATAAAATCTCGCGCTACGCAAGCTTGCTGAGCAAAACGTGCTCCATACACTTCCAACCGCGCTAAGCACAGAAATACACTTGCAGAACCTCAAGCAGCTAGTCCTGGCTAGACCTTAAAGCATATATTTACATTGACACTAGGAAAACGCTGTTTTCACAACTACTTTTCGAAGTTTTCGAACAGCAACAACACCATCTTTTCCGTCGTTCTTGCTCCCACGGACGGCCTGGAAATCGGTACAATTTCACGCCAGGCTGGCCTTCGTGGCTGTGCCAGTTTTTTACGCAGCAGTACCGGCACTTGTTCTTCTTCCGTACGCTTTCAGCCGATGGATTAGAATTAGTCGAGCTGAAGGATGACATTGTCTCAACGCCAGAAACGACCGAACAGCACCAGCGACGCCGCGCCTACGAATACCCCCACGCGCTTTGGCCGTCTCATTATTGTTGGCGGCGCGGCGACAGATGGCAGCAAACTTCACTGTACGGAGCCTATAGAAGTGCATTGGGCCGCATCCAGGTCGGGCCGTTGGAAACTGCTGGCGATACTACTCGGCAGCGTTATTCGTACTACTTCGTGCGCTGGTATTAGCGTTCAGACTATTCAAATGGTGTTCATAATTGTGTATGACATGTATTTATGCCTTAATAATAAATTCCTTTTATTCAATTCTTTCTTTATTATTTTTTATAGCCGCTCGGTGATTTTGTTTTCAGTCTCGGGTGGGGTTCCGGCCGGTTTCGAGCGTGGCTCTGGGTGGGCCCCGGCCTAAGGTAAAGGGATAGCGGGCCGAGCCAGGAGGGTAACATAGATTATTTCCGGCTTCGGGCCGGGCCCGGTTCTCGCCATAAAACTTTTGGTCGTGCTCGGGGGGGAGCCCAACGGAAAAACGGGAACGGGCCGGGCCCGGGTTGAAAAAAAAAAAAAATCGGCCCGTGCAGTGCTCTACCTTATCCTCTGTTTTCCACGTCGGAGCAAACATATATTATTATGTATTATTTAAGGGTGTGTTCTCTTGACCCTAAACAACGTGTTCGAGAAAGAACAAGCAAGGATTCAGTCTGGTTGAAGGATATGTATAGACAACGTATTTTTCTGGAGCATTAATATCTTTGTCGTATATGGAAGTGTGCTAAATTTGTATTCTTGTAAAAAAGGCAAGCAAGGTACCCATGTAGCACATTGTACATGCAGTACACATGTAGCCCATGTAGCCCATGTAGCACAAGGTACCCATGTAGCACGAGGTCGCCGGATCGAATCCCGGCCGCGGCGGCCGCATTTGGATGGAGGCGAAATCCAAAAACGCCCGTGTGCTTGTGTTGTAGTGCACGTTAAAGAACCCCAGGTGGTTAAAATGAATCCGGAGCCC
This sequence comes from Dermacentor silvarum, assembly GCF_013339745.2. Classification (NCBI taxonomy): domain Eukaryota; kingdom Metazoa; phylum Arthropoda; class Arachnida; order Ixodida; family Ixodidae; genus Dermacentor; species Dermacentor silvarum. Next base: position 150,273,992 of record NC_051158.1, on the reverse strand, counting down.
TCCACTAGGGTGTGCCTTATAATCAGAACTGGTTTTGGTACGTAAAACCCCAGAAAGAAGAACTAGAAGAATAAGATGGTGCTTTCGGCGCAGCGCTGAACGTTGCCTCCATGAAAGTACACCAATTCGAAACCTTTACCACTGCTGATCCGCGTCGATACGATCAGAAGTCTCAAGAGGAAGTGGGTGACCGCTAACCCGTGCTGCTCCATTCATGCTGCAAAATATGAAGCAGCAGAAGAAGACGTGTGCTTATGTTGGCTATAAAATTTGCCACTCGCGTAATAACAAAAATAATGAATTTGTATATTCAAGTTCACGGACCGCGGTTACTTAAGAATTGCCTGGTTGCCGCTCCTTCACGAAGCTCGGCTTTTCTCGAGGATAAAAAAATATCGCTCATGCACCAGCATTGTATTCCTAAGCTCTAAAAAAAGAACTTTCAACCGCGGAACGTCGGCACGAGTGAGTACCACTCAAACAGAGTAGCACCAATTCCGCTAATTGTTGTAAATACGTCATCTAATTGTGGTTCCGTGCAAGGAAATTACAAAGAAAGTATCCTTACGGACTGTCGCTGTAAATAAAAAAGCTTCCTGAAAAAGTTAAAGTAAATTCTGGGATTCTACGTGTCAAAACCAAGATGATTGAGGCACGCCGTAGTGAGGGACTCTGCATTATTTTCTACCACACGGGCGTTTTAAATGCGAAAAACTTCTTGGCAAACATTTGCCACTCTGACAGTATCTATCTGTCTAGGCGCCTACATCTTGGTGTTCTCATGGTCATTTCCTTGTCTTCATCACCAGCCTATATTTTTTTATGTCCACTGCAGGACGAAGGCCTCTCCCTACGATCTCCAATTACCCCTGTCTTGCGCTAGCGTATTCCAACTTGCGCCTGCAAGTTTTCTAACTTAATCATCCCATCTGGTTTTCTGCCGACCTCGACTGCGCTTGCCTTCTCTTGGTATCCATTGTGTAACCCTAATGGTCCACCGGTTATCCATCCTACGCATTACATGACCTGCCCAGCTCCATTTCTTGCGTTTGATGTCAACTAGAATATCGGCTATCCCCGTTTGTTCTCTGATCCACACAGCTCTCTTCCTGTCTCTTAACATTAGTCCTACGATTTTTCGTTTCATCGCTCTTTGTGCGGTCCTTAACTTGTTCTGGAGCTTCTTTGTTAACCTCCAAGTTTCTGCCCCATATATTAGCACCGGTAGAATGCAATGATTGTACACTATTCTTTTCAGCAACAGTGGTAAGCTCCCAGTCAGGATTTGGCAATGCCTGCCGTATGCACTCCAACCCAATATTATTCTTCTGTAAATTTCTTTCTCGTGATCAGGTCCCCTGTGAGTAATTGACCTAGGTAAACGTACCCCTTTACAGACTCTAGAGGCTGACTGGCGATCCTAAATTCTTGTTCCCCTGCCAGGCTATCGAACATTATTTTTGTCTTCTGCATATTCGTCTTCAACCCAATTCTTACATTTTCTCGATTAAAGTCCTCAATCATTCGCTGTAATTCGTCTCCATTGTTGCTGAATAGTACAATGACATCTGCAAACCGAAGGTTGCTGAAATATTCGCCGTTGATCCACACTCCTAAGCCTTCCCATTCTAAGAGCTTGAATACTTCTTCTAAGCATGTAGTGAATAGCATTGGAGAGATTGTGTCTCCTTGCCTGACCCCTTTCTTGATAGGTAACTTTCTTTTCTTGTGGAGAATCAAGGTAGCTGTGGAATCCTTGTAGATGTTTGTGAAGATATTGTAATGAACGGAGACACAGAGACAGCACCCGTTCCTGGGCCGGCTGTTCTATTCTCTGCCTCGTCGTCTTCTTGTCTCTGTGCGCGCGCCCGCAGCCCGAACGCACCAGCCTAAGTGCGTCTTTTTCTTCATTACACTCGGCCACGCTGCCGAAGATAGCTCAGGTGGTTGTGAGGACACGCTGATTATGGAAACCAGGGAAAGCCGTCCTGTGCGCAACCAGCGTCTCTGGGGGTCGGCACTGCGTGTTACGATCGGGTCGCATGTCTCGTTGACGTATATTCCGTCGCAATTAGACACGTTGAACTGGAGATCGTGCACAATGAGCAGCCACTCTGCTCCGTCGTGGCTTACTTCGCAACGTTGCCCCAAAATGAACGAAGCTTTTGTTGCGCGAGAATCAGCCACGCTTGACAAAAAACCGCGAGCATTTCGCGACTGGTCTTTTGTGTGTCTCTTGCAGTCTCTCGTGTTGGTAACCCGCGACAGTCCCTTGAACGTCCCGAGGCCTCCCATGCGTCCCTCGCTCGCAGGCAGGTCCTCGATGACGATGAGCTCAGGCGCACCACCCGCCTCCGCCAGCGAGGCCCCACTCGGCGCGGGGCTAACAGCGACGTATTCGGCCAATGACCCCTTTGAAATTCCAGCACGTGGTGGTTCCGGACGGTTCTGCTCGCCGCGATCCGTGGGCGCATCGGGATCCTGGAGTGCCAGCCGCTCAAGCACTAAAGAAGCCGGCGCCTCCATGCGCTCCGGCACCGCTGCATTCGGGAGCCGTCCTACCGACCGCTGCGGATGGAAAGAGGTCATGGTCCCCAAAAGTGATGGTGTAGAAGTATCGAACGCTGACGCAGAGACCGAGACCCGTGGTGGAAAAAATGGCTCGCATCCATGATCTACCACGGAGCGGGCTACGAGCCCGTCCACTAAAGCCATGCCGGGTGAAGGTGCAACGGCGAGATGGTGCAGCCCCCGAGCTTCACTGGGTTGCCGCCACAGTACCTAGACTGGCGTAGACTGCCGCGTGTAAGTATCAGCGGTGACTTACTGCGTGATCATAGGTTGTGGTGGAGCTGATAGGATAGCTTGAGGATTAGCCGCCCGGTGGTGGGTCAACGCGGGAGCGCTGGTTGCCATGGGCTTCCTACCGTCTGGGTTGAAGCAGACGGCGACACCCCGTGAGCCGGCGTCTACGGCGGAGCAGCCTGCGGTCCTCCCTGTCGAGGCGTTGCTGCGCACTCCTGCCGCAGGACCGAAGTGGGAGCTCTCCGGAGCGTCGGACGCAGAACTGCGCTTATTGGACTCACCGCAGGCATGAGGGAGCGGGCCGAAAGCAGCTATCAGCGCTGCGCTCCATTCAGGCCAGGACCGCTGCTTGACGCCTTCGTAGGTGTCCCATGCCTTTGCGGCACCGAAAAGTCGTTTGGATGCAACCAGCCATCTTTTGTGGTCTGGCCAAGCATGCCGATCACCCAAGGCATTGATGGTGTGAACCCAAAGGGTGACGTCATCTTCAAAGCCGCGAAACGGCGGTATTTTTATGCATGCCGGCTGCTGGAAGTCGCAGCGCCTCGTCTCCGCCAGGTTGCTTGTCCAGCTTCCCCTGGAACTAGGGCCGGTGTCCACGGACAGTGCGGTCGTTGTAGGAGCGACAGCCGTTTCTACCACCAAGGAAGCTGAGACGGCATACCTTGTTGGCTGAGGAGTCGAAGTAGTGCCGGGCATGATAGCCTCGCCAAGAGAAGCGTGGACGGCGTTCGCAGGCAGGACGGGTCCATGACGGAGGGGCTGAAGCGCTGTCCCAATGTGAGGTGCAACCGCGAAACCACTGAGGGATGCGAGGGTGTTTGTCATAACCTCGAGCTGTTGGGTCAGCAGCGAGATGGCTCGCATGGCGTCGGATAAGCTGCCGGCTGAGCCGCTCGTAGAGCCAGGGGCGGAATGCACGTCCCCTGAGGCGGCGGCAGCGGCCGCAGCACTGGAGCCAACCGGACCAGTGGCCAAGGGAGCCTTAACGGCATCTGTTGAGCCTGAACTGGTGGCGTATGTGGTACTCACTGCAGCCGGAAGCATGGTCAAGGGAGCGTGAACAGCATCCCTAGCTGGCTGAGATGTCGATGATATCATGGGGTCGGGATAAAGGGCATGGGAAGCGTGGACGGCGTTCCCTGGCCGCAGCAGGAACGTACGACGGCGAGGATCCATGTCTAAGGCAGCGTGGACGGCATGCCTTGGCGGATCGGACCTTGACGTAGTCCCAGGCGCGGCATCTATGCGAATGGAAGCGTTGACGGCGTTCCCTCGCCGGAAGGACCCTGGACGGCGAGATGCCGGAGGACGCAAGGCCTCCGTAGGACGGTGCTTAAGGCTGAAGCCCCTTAAGACTTGGCATCCTGTCGACTGCGCCATTGTAATGAACGGAGACACAGAGACAGCACCCGTTCCTGGGCCGGCTGTTCTATTCTCTGCCTCGGCTGATGTTCTCTGCCTCTGCATTGAAAAGCGGGGGTGCTGTGCAGGATGTGCCGAGTTTCTCGTTCGCACGTGTTTTACCCAAGTTTGCTCGATGACAGTCAATAAACGGAGATAGCAAGTAACGCGGAAAAACAGCAGGCAAAAAGAAATGTCGAGATAAAGCCGCGTATGACAAAATAAGCGCACCGCGCACGGCACTGTGCTTCCGCGTTTACTATGTAAGCCGTCTGTTACTAGAGCTAAGATTTTTGAGGTCCGTGTTTCACGGTAGCTTGAGTTTGACAAGATAGTCTCATGATGGTTTTTATTTGTTTAGATGACGCTATGGTTTTTGCCTGGTGTGGTTCGACACGTCTCCCGAACGGTTACTGCCACGCGTGTGCAATCGCTTTTCGTTGTCTAGTCAGCCGTGGTTTATGATTGTGAATTTTCCTTGAAATAAAATTCAGTTGTGAGTCAGCGCCAGTGTCGTGTTCTTTGTGTCCTTGTCTCCCCAGCGCTGTTATTTTCCTAAACATGAATTCCCACCAACTCGCCCAAGTTTCACTTCTAGTACAGTTGCATTCACGCGCTACTGCATTTCCCGGTTTGGCGTGCCCTCAACTATTAGTACCGACCGTGGTCCTCACTTCGAGTCTGCGTTGCTCTCTGGCCTGGCAAAGCTCCTTGGCGCAGTACAAATACCGACAGCCGCCTACCACCCTCCCAGAAACAGTCTGGTAGAGCGCCTGTATCTATAACATAAAGCTTCAAAGGCTATGTTAAGGCACCCGCTTTAACACAGCCCTTGAAGCGCCAAATACATGTTCTCACAAGGGGGGCACCTGTATAGTGGTCCACGCTAGGCGGTGTCCCCAATAAGCGAGCGCGCATGATAAAGACGATATATAAGCAAGCGAGCGAGAAAATGTTTCCACCGATCGTCAGTACGGCTAGTCTCTGCCTTGCCCCTGAGAACAGACTCAGCCCATAGCCCATTATCGAAGGCTTGTTTTATGCGATTAGCAAATTCTGTTCAAGCTAAATTTAGTAAATTCTTTGGCCGTAAGCAATTTTTAACGCGTCAAGAGGTTGAATTTGGTCAGGTAATTAATTATTTCAGTTATAAAATTATTACAGATAATTTTGCTTAGAAGTGAAGGATGGTTTTCATACGCTAACTAGTAAATATACTTTGTCTTTTTTCATTCACAGGTGCGACTTTAGGTTGTCTGTGCAGGTTAGGTAAAACACTAATATAAAAGAAACCCTACAGTAATTGCGGAAGCAAAGTTTGGGCTATGGTAAGAAACATGGGTGCTATGTTGCTTTGCATTTTATTGCTCCGATCACAGCATGGCTAAGCGCCTGCGAAGGAGGAAACTGTATATGTGTTTCTAATACAATCCGTGACATCATTTGAATACAATACAAATGATTCCACAGGTATTGAATAATGCTTATGTTGTGTGATCTCTGAAAATTTATAACAATCAAGTTGAATTACCCATTGCGGAAGGCATTGATATAAAAGCGCTATGCTGTATAGACATCACGATGACACAAAGCGCTTTCTTGACACGTATACAGTAAACCATTGCATTGTATTTCAGCTCCTCCTATTACGTCGATATTAATATTACCAAAGGACCACTGCTGGACGATGGCGTGAAATTGGGCGCCACAAAGAGAAATGGTAAAAATGTAACGCGTGGTGTTTTATTTTACCATATGGTCTTTTTGCAGTGACAGTCTGAGGGAAGTTATTGAAAACAAACAAAAAAAGTCACCGATATGTTATCATCAAATGGTCGAAATAGGCACAACCATAAACATATATAATATGCAAATGTATTATTACAAGAGTAGTGCACCATTTCACGCTGCAACACACATATTATTCAATTGCAAAAACAATGTCGCAGCTAAGCCCGCAAGGCACAGCTTTGACAGCCTTAGCAAAGCATTAAATTATAACTCGCCGTGGTGGATTAGCAGCTATGGTGTTTCCCTGTTATCCACGACGTCGTGGGATGAAATCCCGGCCGCGGCGGGCGCATTTTGACGACGCGTAATGCACAAAGCACCTGTGTCCCGTTAATTGGCACCTACGTTAAAGATTCTCTGGCGGTCAGAATGAATCCGGAGTCCCCCACTACAGCATGCCTCATAATCAAATAGTGGTTATGGCACACAAAACCGCAGAATTCAATTCAGAATTACATTTTATAGGAAGTGAGGCTCATTGTTTTGTGGACAGTACAAATTGCACTAAACATTCACTTACCAACTTATCAAGCACGCCGTCAGTCTCAACGAGGCACATAAGGTGATCTCGACTGCGAGCGAGTCAAACTGTGCGAGAGAAAATTCAACTCAAGAACAGTTTCCTAGCTCTGGGACTACAGCTCTCTTTTTTGGCGCCGGTGTGCCTTCTTACTCCTGGCTGTTACTTCTACTCACCGGCTTGCCTACTGCCACATTGCCACTTTCTGCCATTAACCCTTTGTTTATTTCCTGAATCTGCTTCTTAAGTTCTTCATTTGCTTTCTTTAGTGATATAACCTCTCTGATGAGCTGTCTGTGATGAGTTGTCTCTGATGAGGTGGAATCGATGTGCTCGGTTCTGGAGGAGATTAAGAATGCGATTAAGGAACTAAAGGACACGGTAGACAGTGTTAACCTTAAGGTGGACAAAATATGGAAGTGGAAGTTAACAGCCGAGAAACGGCTGAAAAAATTAGAAGCCCAAGGAGAGGATGAGGAATATATGCCCTCGGAAGCCGGAAGCGTTAGAACACTTCCAGGAGTGGTGGGTAGTACAGTCAAGAGAACAGTGACAGGGGGTAGCAAGTCGGGGAGTAACGACAATAATAATGAATAGCAGAAAGAGACTTAGTGTGTGGCACTGGAGTTGCAGAGTATTTCACCAAAAAAGAGCGTCATTAGCACAGATAATCAAAACGGTTGAAAATAGGCCAAAATAATAATGCTGCAGGAAACTCTAGCGGAGGAGATCGGGCTGTCCGGCTTTAACTCGATCTGCAAAGCCAAAGACACGGGCAGGGGAATCGCCACCCTAATTGACAAGAAAATTCCCTACATCGAGCATAATTTAAAATTAGGGGCGAACAAAATTGAATATATTGTGGGCGTTTATTACGCACGTCTTCTTCATCTGTATATTATCATCATCATCCTACGTTGCGCGATCCTCATCTTCAGTTATGTGTGATCATCATCATCGGGTGTGTGCTTTTGCTGGTTCGCTGCCGAGTACTCGGGCCGAATAAACGTCGTGCCAACAGAGACGCCATAAGTGGTGGAGTTGCTCTTCGATCCTCAGTCCTCTGCCCGCTCAGTCTACCCCCTGGAGCTACGTTCAGGCCGCCGCTTGGGCCCACTGTCCGCCAGCATGTCTGAGGACGCACCACCTTCCACTTCTACCGCTACCGTTCTGACACCACCAGCCAGCCCTTACATCCTCAGCAGCCACCAGCGTGACCCCCATCTCTTCGCTGGTCTTCGTGAAGAAGATGTGGAGGACTGGCTCGACGACTACGAGCGAGTCAGTTCCGCTAATCGTTGGGACGACCTTAACAAGCTCCGCCACGTCTCCTTCTACCTGACGGGTGTGGCGAAGACATGGTTCTTCAACCACGAGATCGACTTTACTGACTGGGCTGCCTTCAAGCAGCGGCTGCGCCAAGTATTTGGTACACCGGCCGTTCGTTCTACCATCGCAAAGAAAACCCTCGATACTCGCCAACAACAGCCAGGCGAGTCTTACACATCATACATAGAGGTAGTTCTTGCGCTTTGCCGCCGTATAAGTTCATCTATGCCAGAGTCAGACAAAGTGCGCCACATTCTGAAAGGCATTAGATCAGTCGCCTTCAATGCCCTTGCCATTAAGAACCCCGCTACAATCGCTGACGTTGTTACAACGTGTCAGCGCCTGGACGAACTCGAGTCTGTTCGCCTTCAGCCGGACGTTGGTGACTATTCTTCTACGGCGGACCCACATCTGCGTGTCGTGATACGAGCAATGATACGCGAAGAATTACAGTCAATGGGCTTGTCGTCACCATCCGTGTGCCTCAGCGCACCTTCTAGCGCAGCCTTGCGTGACATCATCAGGGATGAACTGGCGTCCTTGACCTGCTCCACGCACGTGCAACCCTCCGCCTCTCGTCCCCTGCCAACGTACGCGGAAGTTGCTGCCACGCCTCCAGGCAACGTCAACTCCACGGTGCCGCTGCGCACGTACGCGTCGGTTGCTGCCGCGCCTCCAGTAAACATTTCGACGATGCCGCCTGAGCTTTCATCAGCCCATTTGACTGCACTGACTCCCGGATCACCTAGCCCCCTGTACTATCCGCCATGGCGTCCGTCACGTCCCACGTGCTATTACTGCGGCTATCGCGGCCATATTTCACGTTTCTGCCGCAAGCGCCAGCAGGACGAGCGTCGGGGATACGACATCTCCGAACGCAACTTTTCCGGTGGAGTCTCTTCCCAACGCCGGCGTTTCTCTTCGCCTCCGCTCCGCTCTACTTCTCCGCCCGCATCGACTGAAGACCGAAGCACTTACCGTTCAGCCAGACGCCGCTCCCCTTCGCCGTTCCGCCGCTCCACGTCACCACTACGGCCCGTCTCCCTCAACTCTAACATTCGTCCGGAAAACTAAGCGATGCAGTTTTTGGAGGACAAACTGCATACGACACCAGGACTGATATTCCTCCAGCGCGCCCGTCCAATATGCTCTCGGTGTTTGTCCAAGGAGTGCCCGTCGATGCTTTGGTGGACACAGGTGCGACAATTTCTGTTATTCACGCTGATTTATGTTCCCGTCTCAGAAAAGTCACGACGCCATACGATGGACCGACGCTAGTTGCAGCCCAAGGAGACCCTGTTCGACCTTCCGCTCTTTGCACTGCCCGTGTTTTGATCGATGATATCCTGCACCATATACAATTAGCTGTGCTGTCCCCGTGCGCTCATCAACTTATTTTAGGGTGGGATTTTCTCTCTTCTGCTTCCGCGGCTATTTGTTGTGGCCAACGTGTCGTCCATCTTACGGACACTGACTACTTACTTAGGGAAGACAGGTACACGCCGTTGCGCCTGCTCGCTGCGGAAGATACCGAACTGCCTCCCGGCCGACAGCGCATTATTACCATTATGTCGACCGATATCGACCATGGTGACGTCTTGGTCTTGCCCTCTTCCCGTTGCCTTCATAAAGGCATCGCTTTTGCGCCAGGTGTGGTTCGATTTTGCAATGGCTCGGCGCTTGTCACCGCCACGAACGCGACATCGGAGAAAATTCTCCTTCCGCAAAGCACCACAGTGGCTTGCGCGGCCGACCCAGGGCCTGTATGCGTCGTGCCCCTTACGACTATGTCTTCCAAAGACCCTTCTACTTGTGCTACTGCTTCTCCCTCCGCCCTTACTGCAGCCATCAGCAGTGACTTGCCACCTTCACATATGCAGCAGCTGCTTGCTTTGTTGAACAAACACGCAAATTTATTTGATGTCCATTCGCCGACTCTGGGCCAAACCACAGCTGCAGTGCATCGCATTCAGACAGACGAAGCGTCGATAGTGCGCCGACGCCCGTACCGCGTGTCCCTAACCGAGCGGAAAATCATAGAAGAAAATGTCGCGGACATGTTACAACAGAAGGTCATCCGGCCCTCAGCTAGCCCTTGGTCATCTCCGGTTGTTTTGGTGCGAAAAAAAGACGGTTCCGTGCGTTTTTGCGTCGATTACCGGGCCCTCAATAAGATCACTCGAAAGGACGTATACCCTATGCCTCGCATTGACGACGCCCTTGATTCACTACAAGGTGCAGAATACTTTTCGAGCCTCGATCTGCGTTCTGGCTATTGGCAAATTCCCATGCACGAAGACGATAAAGAAAAAACAGCGTTTGCCACCCCTGATGGACTTTACGAATTCAACGTCATGCCTTTCGGGCTATGCAATGCACCTGCGACTTTTGAACGCATGATTGATACCGTGCTGCGTGGCCTGAAATGGAAAACTTGCCTCTGCTACCTGGATGACATTGTCGTCTTTTCATCCACGTTTCCTCAGCACCTGCAACGCTTAGATGAAGTTCTGACGTGCCTTGCCGACGCTGGTCTTCAGCTCAACACGAAGAAATGCCATTTCGCCAGCAGATCTATTAAGGTCCTGGGGCATGTCGTGAGCAAGGAGGGCATACGTCCTGACCCTGACAAGATTGCTGCGGTCCTTCGCTTCCCTCGCCCAGAAAAGCCTAAAGACTTGCGAGGCTTCCTTGGCCTCGCTTCTTATTTCCGTCGCTTTATACGGAACTTTGCCTCCATCGCTGCGCCACTACACAAACTACTTGCTTCCGGTGTACCCTTTCACTGGTCTCAAGATTGTGAAGCAGCCTTTGGCATGTTGAAGGGCGCCCTCACGTCTGAACCTGTGCTTTGCCATTTTGATGAGACTGCACCGACTCTCTTGCACACAGACGCTAGCGGCCACGGCATCGGTGCCATTCTTCTGCAACGCAACAACTCTTCGCACGAGAGAGTCGTTGCATACGCCAGCCGCGTACTCACCGATGCCGAGAAGAACTATACAATAACTGAGCAGGAGTGCCTGGCGATTGTTTGGTCCGTACAGAAGTTTCGTCCCTATTTGCACGGGCGTCATTTTACAATTGTTACGGACCACCACGCATTATGCTGGCTCTCCACTCTCAAGAACTTGACTGGACGGCTGGGTCGCTGGGTTCTCCGCCTGCACGAATATGACTTTGACATTATTCATAAGTCAGGCAAAAAACACCAAGATGCTGACGCTCTTTCTCGTTGCCCGCTTCCTGCGCACCCACTTGACACCTCGGCAACTGCGTCGCAAAGCAGCTCTTCGGATGTCACTTCTGCGCCGGTTTCCTCTCTAGCCACCATAGACCGCCTTTCTCCGGACGACGATCAAACATTTGCATTTCGCCAAAGGGCTGACCCATATTGTCGGCGTATGATAGACCACCTCTCTGGCGGTTCTCGCCCACCTAACGCGCGGCTTCGACGCCAACTCGCACAATTCAAGCTGAACAATCACGTGCTGTATCGGCGCATTTACCACCTTGACGGTCAACGCTGGGTGCCCGTTCTACCACGCTCTCTTCGAGCCCATGTCCTCAGAGCATTCCACGATGACATGACTGCTGGCCATCTCGGTTTCCACAAAACCTACGATCGCATTCGAAGCCGTTACTATTGGCCTGGCCTTTCTACTAGTTGTATCGGACACGCGTACTGATAAACTCGGCGCAGATGCGCATCAGTGATGCGCAGTATGTTCAACGCGCTCGCTCGTGCCTTTATAAGCTGTGGCTCAATAAACTTGGTTGTCATTCTTTCACTCACAATGATGCTGTTAGCGTCGTCCCTGTGCCCGGTGCACTAGTCGTACATGGTGTCAGAAGTGGCCCTTTGACGCCGCAGGAAATCGTTCCCTCGTCTAGTACGTCATGGATCGCCTGAAGACTCCGGAGCCATTACGGCTGACAGGCAACGTTACGGAAAACTGGAAGCGATTTAAGCAGAAGTTTGAGTTATTTCTGCAGGCAACGGTGGCAGAGGACCAGCCGAAAACGGAAGCATCAAAGGCAGCGCTACTGCTGAGCATTGCTGGTGACGACGCGTTGGACGTCTTCAACAACTTCCAGTTCGAGCCGAACGAGGACAAGAACGACTACAGCACCGTGGTGAGAAAATTTGACGCCTATTGTACCGAAGTTAGCAATGAAGTGCACGAGAGATACGTGTTCCGTACAAGAAAGCAAGCTAAAGGGGAACCTTTTGAAAAGTTCATTCGTGACTTGAAAAAGCAAGCAGCACAGTGTAACTTCGGCACGTTGCAAGAATCGATAAGGGACCAAATCGTATTTGGCACACACAATCCTAGGCTACGCGAGAAAATGCTGCGGGACAACCAGTTGACGTTGCAAAAAGCAGAGGAAATGTGCAGGGCAGCGGAGACGGTAGCACAGCGAAACGAAGTATGGTGTAGAGGCGAAGACAGTGTCGATGCGGTCTCAAGGCGACTGTCCCCCTCAAAAGGAGGAAAACAAGCGAAAGAACGTCGCTGTCGCAGGTGCAACCGCTGGCACCAACCCAAACAATGCCCAGCCTTTGGAAAGAAATGTCGGTTGTGTCGCAAGCCTAACCACTTTGCAAGTTGCTGTGCGTCAGCTGTAGTAAGCGAAGTTAGTGAACGGCAGGACGAGGACTTTGACATCCTCTAGATCACAACAGCAAGACGCGAGAGGGACTGGATGGTTAAGGCTCAAGTTAACTGCGAGATAAGGTTTAAAGTTGACACCGGATCGCAAGCAAGCTTGTTGCCCATGTCAATTCACCGAAAACTGCGGAGAGCAGAAGAGTTGAAACCGACGAACTCTGTCTTGCGGGCATATAACGGCGGGACCATATCGTGCTTTGGAACATGTACACAGGAAGTAAGGCTTGGGAATACTACGGCTACGGTCACATTTTTCGTTGTGAAGAATGGTCGGCAGGCTATACTCGCACTTGAAGCAAGTGAAGCGCTGGGGCTAGTCAAGCGTAGTGTATGCGTCGTAGACAAGGCTGAAAAAGGCGAACTGCTGACAAGATTCAGACATGTCTTCGAAGGTCTCGGTTGTTTGCAGCAGCCGTACAGCATTGTCCTCAAACCTGGGGCAGTGCCAGTCGTGCAACCAGCTCGTCGAGTTCCGGTGGCGATGGAAGAGCCTCTAAAGAAGGAACTGGAACGAATGGTACGTGCCGGCATAATTGTTAAGGTGAATGAACCAACCGACTGGGTCAGCCCTTTAGTCCTCGCAAAGAAGAAAGACGGTTCGCTAAGGGTGTGTATGGACCCCCGAGCTGTCAATAAGTACATAAAGCGGCAGCATTTCCCGCTTCCTAGACGCGAGGATTTGGAAGCACGTTTAACCAATGCTGCGTACTTCAGCTGCCTTGACGCGAACTCGGGCTATCATCAGATACCGCTTGACGAGCGAACTTCAAAGATCTGCACTTTTTCTTCGCCGTTCGGGAGATACCGCTTCCTCCGTTTGCCTTTCGGCATTTGTTCCGCACCGGAGGTCTTCCAGCAAAGCATGAGTCAAGTATTTGACGGCCTACCGGGTGTACTAGTGTACATTGACGATATCTTAGTATGGGGTTCTAGCAAGCAAGAACACGATGAGCGGTTAACAGCAGTTCTGAAAGCTGCCGAGAAGGCAGGCTTGACTTTCAACGCGCAAAAATGCAGGTTCGGGGTGAAAGAAGTGAAGTTTCTCGGTGATGTCATCGGCCGAACAGGCATATCTCCTGACCCAAAGCTAATCAAAAGCTTGGTGAAAATGCCGACACCAACGTCTAAGAATGACGTCCAGCGCATGCTGGGGGTGCTTAACTACTTCGGAAAATTCGTGCCCCGACTGTCCGAGCGAACGACGCTTCTACGCGAGCTTATCAAGTCTCGTTCCGCGTTTCAATGGACGACAAACCATGCGCAAGAATGGAAAATCTTAACGCAAGTTTTAACCACCGCCCCCCTGCTTGCAATCTTTGATCCCGAGAGAGAAACTAAGATAAGCTGCGACGCGTCGAGGGACGGTGTTGGCGCAGCGTTATTGCAAAGCTATAATGGCGAATGGCGGCCTGTAGCATATGCATCTCGGGTTTTAACCCATTCAGAAAAGAACTATGCTCAAATCGAAAAAGAAGCCCTGGGGATATGTTTTGGCTGTGAAAGGTTTCACGAGTTCGTATACGGAAGAAGGGTGTGCATCGAAACGGACCACAAGCCGCTGGTAGCGATCGCAAGAAAAGAAATCGTCGACATGCCGCCGCGGGTGCAAAGATTCTTTTTGCGATTACTGAAGTATGACTTTGTGTTGCAGTACATTCCCGGAAAGCAGCTGGTTCTCGCCGACATGTTGTCACGGTCGACATCGGATCCGGGTGGAGACAAAGTTCACCCTGAGAATGACGTCGAGGTTCATGCGGTGCAGTCCTTGGGCTACATGGTAACGCCGGAAACGCAGCGACTGCTACAGCTAGAAACATCTCGAGACTGCTATCTGCAGTCGGTCATGAAAAGCTTGGCAAGCGGGCAACCGGTAACAGGTGAACTCAAGCCATTTGCGACAGAACTGTCTTTCGTTAATGGAGTACTGTTGAAGGGTCCTAAAGTTGTAATACCGAAGAGTATGCGACAGAGCATGCTGAAGAGAGTTCATGCTGGCCATCTTGGGCTGCAGAAGTGTAAAGAGAGGGCTCGAGCACTCGTATTTTGGCCAGGTTTGAACGGCGACATCGCGGCCCTAGTATCAAGCTGCGCAACGTGCAGAAAATACGCGTACCGGCAGCCACAGGAACCGCTACTAATGCGAGAAGTACCCAAATGTGCCTGGTATAGGGTAGGAGTTGATATCTTTTCTTATGATGGAACGTCGTACGTGGTTGCCTACGACGCCTTTTCAAATTTTCCCGAGGTAGAAAAGCTGGAAGACGCATCCGCAGCAACCACGGTCATAGCTCTTGGCGCCATGTTTGCCAGGTTCGGGGTACCAGTAGAAGTCTGTACGGATAATGGACCCCAGTTTTCGAGCCATAAATTTGCCAGCTTCGCCAACAGATACGACTTTAACCATGTCACCTCGAGCCCCTGTTATCCACAGTCGAACGGCTTGGCGGAAAAGGGTGTGCAGATCGTAAAGCGAATCCTAAAAAAAAGACCTTAGAGGCGGGGGATGACTTCTGGTTGGGCCTTCTAGCCTATCGATCAGCACCTCTAGAAGACGGGCGTTCTCCGGGTGAACTTCTGCAAAGAAGGCGACTTCGTTCTAACCTTCCTGACTTTCGCAGGGTGTCCCGGACGAATGTGACTAAGCACCACCAAAACAAAGCAGGAAGCCCTTTGGGTGTACTATATAGGGGCTCAACGGTCCGGCTTCAAGATGCTGCGGGTTGGTCACAAAAAGCGAAGGTGGTAGCCGAGGCTGCTCCGCGATCCTACCTAGTAAAAACACGAGGTCATCGCATGCTGCGGCGAAACCGCCGACATCTACTCGGGACGAAGGAGCGGTGTAGCAGTGACAGTGATAGCGACGATTGTCCCACCAGTGTCAACTCCCGTTCACCGTGTCCTACCGCACCTTCAGAACCACCCGCGCAAGCATCGCCGCCAGCTCCACATCTACTCGGGACGAACGAGCGGTGTAGCAGTGACAGTGATAACGACGATTGTCCCACCAGTGTGAACTCCCGTTCACCGTGCCCTCCTACCGCATCATCGGAACCACCCGACCAAGCATCGCCGCCAGCTCCGAGAAGGTCGACGCGTAACACCCGGCCCCCTCAGAGACTGCGCTATGACGAACACTTTAATCAAGTGCCATAAGCTGTGGTGCATGTTTTTTTGTTAAGTGTTTATTTTGTTTGTTCCACGAGAGAGGATGTATCGGACACGCGTACTGATAAACTCGGCGCAGATGCGCATCAGTGATGCGCAGTATGTTCAACGCGCTCGCTCGTGCCTTTATAAGCTGTGGCTCAATAAACTTGGTTGTCATTCTTTCACTCACAATGATGCTGTTAGCGTCGTCCCTGTGCCCGGTGCACTAGTCGTACACTAGTGTGGCGAGATACGTCGGTTCCTGTTCTCCGTGTCAGCGTCGCAAACTCCCAACCTCTGCTCCTGCCGGCGAATTACTGCCTATTCCGTGTCCTGACGCACCATTTGAGGTTGTTGGTATCGACCTTTACGGGCCCCTTCCTGTTACTGCAGCTGGAAATCGGTGGATAGTGACCGCCATCGACCACCTGACGCGCTACGCTGAGACAACATCAGTGATCACTGGCTCAGCTTCGGAGGTTGCCGACTTCGTCCTTCAAGCTATAATTCTGCGCCATGGTGCTCCTCGAGTACTGCTCAGCGACCGTGGAAAGGTCTTTCTCTTGCAACTTTTAAACGAAGTCCTGCGCGCCTCTGGTACCACCCACAAAACAGCGTCGAGTTACCATCCACAGACTAACGGCTTGACAGAGCGATTTCATCGCACGCTTGCCGACATGATCGCCGTATTTATTCAGCCTGATCACAAGAATTGGGACAAAATTCTACCTTTCGTCACTTTCGCCTACAACACAGCCGTTCAGCGTACCACCGGCTACTCGCCATTTTACTTAGTTTACGGACGGTCGCCTACTTCCCTTCTAGACGTTTCTTTCTTCGATGCTCCTGTCAATCCATCTGCATCGTGTAGCGAAGAATTCCTTTCACGACTCGCCCAGTGTCGCCAGCGTGCTCGCGTCAACACGGCGGCCAGGCAACACGACCGGAAGATCATTTATGACACCCTCCATCGCGTTGTGTCCTTCCGACCTGGTGACGAAATACTTCTATTGACGCCCCTTCGCACGCCTGGTTTGTGCGACAAGTTCCAGCCGCGTTTCATCGGGCCCTACATCGTCCTGGAGCAGACATCACCCGTCAATTATCGCGTGACTCCTGTTGTCGCCGCCACAGACCACCGTTGTCGCAGCACCGAGGTCGTTCATGTCTCCCGCATGAAACCGTTCACGCGGCGGTCTTCGTCGCCTTGACTTGCGGCCAGGATGGCCGCTTCCACGTGGGGGGGGGGGGGGGGAATTAGTGTGGGCGTTTATTACGCACGTCTTCTTCATCTGTATATTATCATCATCATCCTACGTTGCGCGATCCTCATCTTCAGTTATGTGTGATCATCATCATCGGGTGTGTGCTTTTGCTGGTTCGCTGCCGAGTACTCGGGCCGAATAAACGTCGTGCCAACAGAGACGCCATAATATATTGATAGAAATGGTCCTAAAAAGGCACAGAGGTGAAGCGCAAAGCTTGTACTGTTTCAACATATATAGCAGTCCCAGCGAGATGAGACAAACCTTCAAAGCAATTTTTAATAAGGCCATGGGGGTAGCCGAAAATGCGCCCCTCATAATAGGAGGGGACTTCAACGTCCCACACCAATCTTGGGGTTACCACTGCAGTATAAAGAAAGGGGAAGGAATCTGGCATCTTGCCACGGATTATGGCTCTCTCTTATCACAGACCCAGCCTTTGCTACTAGGTGTGGCACTTCCAGGTGTAGGGACAGTACCCCGGACTTAACCTTCACTTCTGACTTACCCAGGGCAGACTGGATCAACTCTGGGGCGGATCTAGGGAGCGACCATTACATACTACACATAATGGTGGAAATGACGGGGGTGGAGGTAAAGCATTTCACTTATGTAGGCTGGGATCAATTGAGAAAAATCAGGAAGGACAGAGCGGAAAAAGAAGGAAAGGGGCAAATCACCCCACCAGACTGGGTAGCTCAGCTTAGGGACGACTTGAATGCAGCAACTAAGGCTATAGAAACTGAGGAAGAGGTCACACAAATGGACAGTAGATTGGCGCATTTGATCGAAGCTAAGCAATCGATTTTACAAAGATGGAAATCGCACCGCTTGAACAGAAGACTTAGGAAGCGAATTGCTCAGCTCAATAGGGATATCGAGGAGCACGCCTGATATTTGCAGAAACAGTGGAATGAGGTGTGTAACTCTATAGATGGAAGGATAAAACGTGGAGGCAATTGGAATCTGCTCAGGCATCTGCTCAATGAAAAAGGCACTAAATCGAATAGACGTACGGCAGTGGCGAAGCTGGTACACCAGGAAAGTCAGACTGCAAGCGCAGAGAGCATAATGCAGCGATTGGCAGCTAAATACTTGCCTCTCAGGACAGCGGATCAGGAAGTAAGTTACCTTGATTACTTAGGGGCACAATGCAACCTTATGGATCAGGAATTCAAGGAAAGTTAGGTACCCACGGCATTGTATGATTTAAATAGTAGTACAGCATCGAGCCCGGATGGCATCTCTAACAGATTGCTTAAGAATTTGGACGACGACTCCATAAAATATCTGGCCACATACATTAATGAATCATGGAAGAATGGGGTATATCTAGAAGAATGCAGGATGGCCTGTACTATCTTAATAGCAAAGCCGGGCAAACAACTCAACTTGGATAACCTCAGGCCAATTTCGTTAACACCATGTCTAGGGAAGACAATGGAGCATGTCATAATAAACAGGTTAACGAAATATGTGGAGGACAATGACATCCTACCGTATAATCTGATTGGTTTCAGACCAGGCTTGTCCACACAAAATGCCATGTTGTTAATCAAACATAAATTGCTCTTAGCCAGTTCAACGCACACTAGAGCTCTCTTGGGGTTGGATGTCAAAAAATCTTTCGACAAAATTAAGCCTAGAGCAATACTTGAGGTCATTTCTGAACTGGTATTGGGCAGAAAATTATATGAAGTGGTTAAATCCTTTCTTAGCCATCGCTCAGCGCACCTTAGATTCGGGGACATTACATCAAAGAAGATGGATCTCGGTGACATCGCATTCTAGGAAATGAGGATGTCGCCATATTGCAGAATCTTGGTGGGACAAAAAAAGACTTGCTCATGCGTCAACTGCCACATAAGTCTGGTGCCAGCAATGTCACCCGCTTACTCGCCAGAGCTCAGGCCATTTGCACTGACTTTGCATTTTTATTCCCCTAGAGCATACAGATATGTACGAGCTGTTTTCAACACATGCCTCCCGCATCCAAAGACACTGTGTAAATGATATCAATCCATTGATAGGGCTGCTGACATTTTAAAAGAGGCAATGACTGCATTGGCTATCAAGGTAAAGCACGGCTCTCCACATTATGCAATCTGGTTGTGGATGAGATGGCCATTCAAAGAAGTAGTGTGAGATGGAAAAAGCTTCCATGGATATGTTGATGTCAATGATGACAGCTTTCCAGTTGCCTAAGATGCATTTGTTTTAATGCTTGTTGCAATCAATGGCAGATGGAAGCTGCCGATTGGCTACTTTCTAGCGCATGGCCTTGGTGGTGAGCAGAGGCGCAATTTGGTGCTGCAAGCTGCTAGCTTCACTCACAAAAAAGGTGCACACATTGTGAGTTTGACCTGCGATGGCGCTGCAGCGAATTTGTCATTGCTGCACAGCCTTGGCGGCAAGATGGACCTGACTGAGCTGGATGCTTCTTTTCCACATCCAGTGACAAAAAAAGCTTTTCTTTGCCATGTTGGATCCCTGTCACATCTTGAAGCTACTGCGGCACACCCTGTTTGATAAAAAGGCTATTGTGATACGAACAAACAGTTCATATTGTTGAAACACATTGATGAGCTGCATAAAATCCAGTACACAGAGGGCCTACATTTGGCAAACAAACTTAGACAAGCACATATTACCTGGAAAAACCAGCCCACGAAAGTCTCATTGTTGGCTCAAACGTTTAGTCAATCGGTAGCAGATGCTCTTAGTGACTGCAGAGCTCAAAAAAATTCAAAATTTTCAAGTTCCTTGCCAACAGAAGAGTTTATCAGACATGTCAACAATGCATTTGACATTTTAAATTCAAGACATCCAAGGCAAGAAGAATAGAAAGGACCGCTGTGTCCTGAAAATGTGGCTCCTGTCACTGCGTATGTCAAAGAACTTATGGCCTACTTTTGCTCGCTTAGAGAGTCTGCAGCTGGTAAACTAATGACAGAGACCAACCAAAAGACAGGCTTCATTTGCTTTGTGGTGTGCTTAGACAACCGTCCATACAACCACTTGGTTACAGAAAATGGCCTATTGGCATATCTTCCGACTTCCAAGCTCAGTCAGGACCACCTTAAGTTACTTTTTTGCTGCAATAAAATCATTTGGGGGCTGCAATGACAACCCAACAGCAAAGCAGTTTGCTGCAGCATTGAAGCGTCTGATAGTTCGTAATGAGGTCAAGGACATTGATGGCAGAAATTGCTTTCTATTGAAACACATCGAAATTCTCTTTGTACGCTCCTCTGAAAAAACCATACTCCATCGATGTAATTAACCTCACTGCCCCTCAGAGAAGCCCTGCAGCCAGTGAACCACTCACAGAAGCAATTTTACAGGATCATGGTTACTCTGCTGACCCAGGCAATGTGTCTGAGCTTGGGTGCCTGCGGCTCGCAGTACTGGAAGAATTGCTACACAAGTTTTCTCGTGGGTGAATTATGTTCATGATGGCCCACACAATTAATTCCTTTATCCATCAACTTCAGCTGTCCCACCAGGTTTTATGTTAAGGCATTTATTTGTTTTTGAGTGACTTTGTAAAGTGCATATATTGTTCAAGAGCGTTGTATGCAGATGTTAAACTTTTATAGAGGGAAAATGTGATACCTTATTGTAAATTCTGCAAGTACATGTTTGTTGTCTTGCTGAATGCTATAGCTTGAATCGCCTGCATGCAAATTATACTTAAAAAATTGTTCTGTTCAGCCCAAGCTAAACAGTGTGGACAATGACGGTAGGTTAGCTGGCCTACCTTTCACTAGAGCAAACTGTGTGATGACATGAACATGCTGTGAATGCTCTCAATGGATTATGTGTGAGCTAGGTATACGCTTGAGAATGACAATGTTTTTTTAATGTTTATCCTGTATGTCTTTTACCTGACTTTTGTGGAAATTTGCCACTGTCACCTGGAATACCGTTGGTGTTACTATTTAAATAATTTAATGTGCTCACTCTCTTCACTTGCTTTACAATAACCTTTTATGATGCCAGATTCACTGTAACCACAAACATTTTGTGTATACCACTCAATGAGAACAGCATAGAATAGAATAGAATCCACTTTATTTCCAACACACAAGTTGGGGGCCCCCAGGCAAAAAGCTGTCTCAGACAGCTTGACGGGACCTGGGGGCCTACAGAGAGCAACAGGCAGTGAATTTCACTAAATCAAACAATTATACAGTACACAGTACATACATACAATCAATTATGAACGATATTATAAACAATACAAACTGTTAATATGAAGATGAAATGAACTTGCTTGTTGTGAGTGTTTTAAATACCGTGAAATATTCATTCATTTGAGGTTCAACACGTAATAGAGCCGTCGCGTCCTAGTTGCGGTGTGTTGGCTCAGCTTCAACGGTGCTAACTTTTTTGTAGGTATGTGATACAACATAAGCTTTGTTGTACATTTTACTTGCAGCAAAATGCATTGTATTTTAATGTTGACATACTTACTTTGTCGGTCTGACCTCACATCAATTGTTTCAACTTTGACTTTATGAACTACCACTCTTTTTTAATTTCTGCATATGTATTGCTTACTTTTCTGACAAGCATAATCACCGAAGCCTTTCGATATTTGTGAGGACAGCGACGATATAAATACTATACAATTATAGCCCTGTATTGCATACAAGGCATTGTATACTTACATATGCCTTGTTTTGCTTACAATGCCTTGTATATAGGCGTTGTATACAAGGCACTGTAAGCAAAACTGCAGCTACATTCAAGGACAGCTGATCCCATTGACCAGTTTTATTAAAGGTATCAATACTACGTGTGATATAGTTTACTTTGTATAACATTATTATACAAATGCCCTGTGGCATACAAGTATGCTAATACTGATACCGAAGAGCAGTGGCACAATGAGTTTTCCTACTTGCTGTTTATAATTTTCTTTTGTGTATTATCTTTGCAATGTACTTCATTTAAATTATAAATGTGGCTTCTTTCTGTATTTGTGTGAAATCTTCTGGCTTCTATAGGTGCAATAAACACTGAATAAAGAATGAAACAATTACTGTTGTCATAAAAATGTGCTTTCCATAGTACAAGTACACCAGCAACACAATGAATGCACAAGTGCAAATGAATGCTGCTATTTTTCCCCTGCCCCTATGTATTCAGTTTTCATGCCGTTTCACACTAGCAGAAGAAGAAGGGTCCCCCTGGCAGTGTTTGATTCTAGGACATAATTATGCTGTGGGGCTATACTCGCATTCGGAAACAGCTGAATAAACTCTAGATAATGCACAAATCCTGTCCATTTGCTTTATTATATAACGAAAATTGATCCCCGAGGGGCGTGTCAGCAGCGTCGTCGCACCACAGAATCTTGCAAAATAGTACACGTAAATCTGAATAAACGGCGATCACTTCGGCGTTTAGAATGCAGGCTAATGCTATTTATTTCTCTCAAAATGAAACACGCCCGCCAGAGCCTTTTATTAAGCGAAAATGCGACAAAAAAGTGTCATTCAAAACATCTAGTTTCTTCCTAGGTGCAAGACAGCGTGACGAAAAATTAGCAAGATAATACGCACCACAGCTTAAGATGCACAACGACTGATTTGACGAAACTTGAGTACGTAGGAAAAATAGACCACACTCGGGCGTCTGGACGGGTTTCGAGCCGCGAGCGCTGGCAACTCCACTAACCGCGGTGGTAAGCGCAAGTGACGCCTTGAAAATTTTCTGTCTTCATGAGTCAGACGCCCCAGTCTTGCTCCACGTTTCAAGGCATCGCATTTGAAGCGAAGAACGACGCGCGCAGTAGCAGAAAACCACCACCCGCATACGGGCCTCCAAGCCAGTGACGGCAGGCGCCACTAAAAGTTACCACGTACCAAACAATCACGAATGTTCCGGCAACCTTGTGGGCCTTTTCCGCCCCAAAGGCACCGCGCACGGGGCCCCTGAGAGAGGGAGGGGTGGCTTCAGAGGAGGTTGGCTTGCCGAGGCTAGCGGAATCACGTGACGCTCCCTCCTAGTATTTTTTACCTCCATGCTCGAAGCCCTCCTCACCTAAAGTCCCCCCAAAAAAACTAAAGTAGCGCCAACCGCACCCCTTCGCCTCTGCCTCCTCTCTCAGCGTAGGGTGCCTCGATGCCCAGCGCCGCCGTCCAGGGTGGAGACAACCCCGCTGGCACCGCCATATTGTGTCACACGAGCTGAGACTCAGCTACGCTTGCGTTCATAAAGTGTTACTCGCGGCGCGCTTCCAAGTGCTTTGCCTTGATGAGGATTTTTTTATCGGTGTCCCATCTGCATATCTTTATAACCAATAGCCGTTAACTCGTCGAAGGTCGAACACGTAAATGTATGGCGCCGGAAACATGCCCCAAGTTGCCTAATTCAATCACATTTAATATGCCATGTGTATGTTTAAAATACGCACTATTTTTTTTTTTGCGCGTCGATGCTTGGTATATAAGGTTTGCGACCCCCTGTGTGTGGAAGTTTTTCTTTTTCGCTATTGTATTTTGGTTTACACGTCACGCCTCCTTTACCGTAGCCAGCCACTCGCGCACGGCGGTTAGTTTCCCTTGCGTTGCGCGTGCTCTTCGCGTTCGTTGCAATTATTTGACGATATCTACGCGCAATTTTTGCTTTTTTTGCCCACAAAACTGTGTGCTGACAGGATTAAGCTGGTGTAAAAATAACTGCGATGTGAAAATAAGGTTTAGTTAGTGCTGTAGAGAAAAATGTAACGTAACTTGTCTGTGTCAATCTTGCGTAGTACACACAAGAAATTAAACGATGCACAAGATACATTTACTTATAATGTCTAGTACAATCAATCATAAAAGAGATATGTACATGAAAAATTATATGCACTGTGTGGCGCCTGAAGGTTATGTTGAAAGACGAGATAAAAAAATTAATTCGCAAGGTAGGCTCGACACACAATTCGGGATAGAGAGAGTTTTTCTTTTTATTTATTCATTACATGGGGGGGAGGGTTCAAGTGAGTACATCAACCTTATTACACACAATATAAATCGAAAACAAGAATGCAAACAAGAAAACGCAACCGCGGGTAATATTAATCAAGATATCCAGCCAGATATCCAGCCAGAATACATGCATCAGCTACCATCGAATACGTCGCATCAGCCAAACACATCGATGGCGAGTACAGAACATTTCATAAATAACCATTAGAACACTGATAACTCCATTGAAAAAATGAACAACACTGCATACATATCACGTACAAAAACCGTAAATGAAACTAAGACAGTCAAATACAGATTAGCAATGTTTTTCACTTCGAAAATATAGTCCATGATGATGTAGGGCTGTTGACTTTAACAGATGGCGCCCATCCTGTCGATTTCCCTCGTACTGGTCCTCTTCAAAGTGTTTCTAAGTACAGGTAAAACAACAAAAGTGATTATTGATATGAAAAGTTGCCTTGTAAATACAGAGAACCCATTACAGTGCTTAAAAATAAATTTTAGCAGAAGCAATGCTGTATTACCTCGCTTCACACGTTTCGAAGAAATGCACAGGCTACAACAGACACCATGCCAGAAAGCGCCGAAACATTTTGGTCCCATGATGCCCCTTAACTCTACTACACCTGGGCATACCGTGCACAGGCATTTAAAGACCGTCACAGTACCCACTACGATCGGGAATGAGCACGAATGACCATCGGCTTACGATCACCACGCTACAAATATGTACTAGTCTAAAAAATCAGCTATGTAACGTAACACCCTGAGGTCCGCAAGATATCTCCTGAGAAATCAGAGAAAATCACAACGTTTCGCTTACCACGTACAAAACAGCCGCTCTCCCCAGACAAAGCACTGCGTTCTTTAGTCCCAAATAACCAGTGCCGAAAAAAGAAAAAAAAAGAAACAAGAGACACACACGATGTGTGCTTCCCGTGAAAAAGGAAAATAGGTGGCTTACGTGACGATTCGTAGCTAATGTAAGACTATTTCGCGGCTAAGCATCTTCGTCAGTCCTTAAAATACGGGTACAGACTGCGCCCATCATAACAAAAAAAGCCTATGCGACGCGCGCTCGCAAACCATACGCTACTCAGACAGCATCGGTGCAGTGCTTACTTAGTTCGTGAGCGAACGTAGGTACGTGAGCGAGGATCAGAGAATACTTTCTTATTTAAATGAAAAACACGGTGCGGTAGTCTAAACATTCTTGACACTTACCTCGCAAATGCAGGAGTTATCCGTAGCCTTCCAGTGATCGCGCTTTACTTGGGCTTCCCATCTCTTCCGTCGCTCTGGGTCCCGGGGGAAGCGAAAACAACGCAGTCCTTTACGCGTCGATCCGGCGCACACTGGGAACACAACAGCCCGTCATGTCGACACGATGCACTTGATATCTTGTCAGTCATGCGTCTGAACACTGTCTAGCAAGTAGAAGCGTCCGCGAAGCATCCGCGCGCACTGTGCCTCGAACTCAGCACCGGCACCAAGCAATCGCAACGGCTCGCTGTGACACAATATGGCGTCGCAGCGAGAAAGCGGTGGTGCGGGGGCGGTCAAAGGTTGGCACCACCCTGAACGGCGGCGCTGGCATCGAGGCACCCTATCTCAGCAGCTGCAGCAGCGCCCCTACAGCGTCCAGGAGGAAACTACGGACGCGAAAGCGAAAGCGGCGCGCGGCCGCGCTCGGGCAGCCGCTCGGCGAACGGTACCCCGGTGTCGTCTGTGGAACGCGCGCTCGTTTCGCGGGTCTTCGGCGGTGATCGTCCCGGGATTCGCTGTAGATATTTGAGCGTGTGTGCGGCGTTGCCAGTATTTCGTAACCGGTACACTTTCTTTACATTTCATTCATCGCTGATAAATGCAGCGAACAATTCTTGGCATAGTTATAATGCGATGAGACTACGCGTCGATTCGTTGGTCGATTCGAAGGAATAGAAAGCTACGTGAGACAAAACGGGCAATGGATCGCTTCGCGTTTTTGAAACAAGTGTTTTGTGCGACGTGTCGTTTTTATGCTAAAGCCATCCTTGTAACTGCAGAGAAACGTGCACGAAAGCATCTTTGATTCTGTCTGGCGCACTCTCCTTGGTTAAATGTTCGCGACAGCGATATTTGCTACAGTGGCGTGCACAGCCGACGGTTAGATGCAGATGCTACGTTGACGCCGCGGGCATATTAGGTCGAGTTTACCGGCAACTGCATGAAGCGAGTGCATGGACTAGTTTGTGTATGTATTCCTACGGGTTAGTGCCGACAAAATCAGGTTACATGGGCATACAGATTCTTTCTTCGGCCTGTGAGCTTATGTGGTGTTCGCATAATTCGATCTACACCATTTTGAGCAACTAGAGCAAGTCTTGCGCGTGCAATGACAGACGCAGGCGCGCCGTGTTAACAGGCCATGTGAATGATATATTGAAGCGTAGCTTAGTGTACAAGTGCGTGACTTGGTTTATGTTAAAAAAAGAAGAAACAGCAGCTGGGGAGGCAACATATATGGTCTTGAGGCAATAAACACACAAGAAGTTTACGTTCGTGCGCGCAGGCTGCTTTTTAACATATCTGTCCAGCAGCTAAATTTCTGTTCCATCTGTCAACATTTGCGAGTTCAATCTACTCGACAGGTGTCTAAACATCAGAATACGAGGGTGTGCATGCAGCTCGACCGCACTGGCATGCGATTGCAGTAAAACTTCATATTGTAATAGTAGACTTTCAGTTGTTAGTCCAGCACATGTCCAATGAAATTTTCTACCTAGTGTTCTCGTGCATGCTTTTTCTTTAATTGACACATTAAACGACAATAACTAAAAAATTTATAATCATCCAGAGTAACACATCTCAAGCTATTTGGTTAGTTCCCACAAGGCCAAGAACAGCTTGCACTTCACAAGGGCACAGATGAGGTAGTGCAACACCGTGCCTCATGTTTTCCTGATCTCATGAAATTTCTGTCGTTTTTGTCTTATGATCCAGGAAGTTCACTCTTTGTCCATGTGTTCAACCACATTAATCAGGCTGAATACACTTCTCTTGAAGTAATGTTTTACAGGTCTTGGGCACTCCGCATTCACCACACCAATACCAGCTCTTGGGCACTCCGCATTCACCACACCATTGTCTTCACTGGCATAAATACAAATAAATGCGGTGGCATTGAACACACCTATACATTGCAATTTCATGGCATGAAAATTGCATGCACACGCTATCATAATAGCACATAATACGTTGATCGAACCAAGCGGCCTGTTGTCCATTTGGAAACCCTCTTTGGTAGTCTCACTTTCTTGCTCTAAATGCCAGAAGTTCAAGTGCAGTCAATTTTATGAAAACCAAAAAATACGACAGGTACAAAACATCTGATTTTATTCAACATTTTACGAAACAATGCAGTACTGTCTCAATGATACATTTAACATTATGCAGTGTATACAATAAATTAAATGAAATTTTTGTAAACAGTGATATGTTGCTATACATGCAAATACATGCAAATGCAAATGCATGCAAATGCTATACATGCAAAGTGATGGCACACGCAACTATCATCAAGTGGACGAAATTTCTGGCAGACACCTTTATGAACATAACGCAACTATTTTGGAAGCAGGAATAGGATATGGGTGAGGAAAACCCTAACTGGAAAAATGAAAGAAACATATTATGCAGATATACAGGCATAAGATAGGACATATTTGTGAAAGGCATAACAAAACAGACGTGATAGGCAAAGTAAAATCATTGACCTGAAACATGGTCATAGGCCAATAGGGCCAACAGCCCTCAACCTGAAGAGATCACCATGCAACTGCTCAAGATGACCACATCACGTCGGCACGATATGCATCACAGAAAAACAGCTGGAGAAAACGATCGAAACGATACATACACACTATTTTACATTGGTTGTAGCAGCTTGCTTTCCAATGCTACGGCTGCCTGCTTTGGCACTTTTAGCTTCTTCAGCTTCACGCAGGAGATTCTCTTTCCGCAGAAAAATGTGAATTCTAGTTTTAAAAAATGCTCTTAACAACCTCTCCTGCATGCTGTGACAAGATGGAAAACAACTGACAGCTAGCACGCTGTCATTAGTGGCGGCAACCAGTTGAGCAACCGTTACTTCATTGCACAGAAGCTTGTTGCCATTCACTCGAAACATATTTTCCGCTGTTTCAAGCAAATTAATAACGGCTGGTGTAGATGACACTAGCTTACAGTTATCAGTGTAGGATTTTAACCTTGTGAGTGCACTGGCATCATCAGACACCATGGCAGTTTTGCACTGCTCACAAATCCCTGTGTGCTTTGCAACACTGTTCACCACAAATCCAGCTAAATAAATAAAAGATTCGTGCTCCGTAACACTAATATCCAAAAGGTCATTGGGAAATTCAACAGATTCTGCGTCATTGTGATTAGGTGCTTCTGCGTGGAAATTTTCGATACCAACTAGGGAAGGAGCATCGTCAACTGCATAGCTCCCACTTCTACTTGGGCGAAAGAACTGTGCCAAAGTAGCCGCTCTAATGGCGCTACGAAACTGCAGAGCCTTTGGTACAGCATTCTTTGCCCTCAATGTGGAGGACAAATTCTCAAGGGCATCCTGGCCAAATCGGCTGAGCAAAACAAAAAAGAAACCCTTCTCATTAAGATAATAATCTTGCAGTTCCAATGCAACCTTGCAGACTAAAATAATGCCTGTCTGTACAGGCTTCCACACTTGTTTGGATGTTGAGCCTATTTTTAAATCTTGAAATAAAGACACCATGTTCTTCAAGAAACTTAGCGTGCCCTCATATCTTTGATCACTCAACTTGCTGATTGCAAGCTTCGTTGTACGTGACGTCAGTACTTTGAACCACCTATAAATGGTTTCTATGAACCACGCTGTTGTCAACGCTTCTCGAGGCAAGTCCCCTCGTTGGACCAAAAAACGTAGTGCAGCTGCTGTATCGTGATTGAGCAATGAATACGCAGGCCCCACTTTCATTTTTTCATAATGTCCTGGGTCCAAGAAGGATGGTTTTAAGTGCGGCGCTATGTTTAATTGCAATTTAGAGTCTATTTCTACCAGCTTCTGAATCGGCTCAAGGTTTACTTCACTCGAAGGCAGCTGATATTTCTTGACCACTTTTGCGGGCAGAACAATGGACTGCCCACGTGTAAGGTGGTTTCTCAAGTTCTTCAACAAATGCGCGGAGTCTGCCATAAAATAAAGCTTGCGATTCTGGTCAACAGGATGAGAACAAGAAACTCTTGGCACAGAATATTTGCAACTATGCAAATATTCAAACGCAACTATGCCAAATTCTCTCCACAGGGCCATGTTCCCGCCACCCATATCACTAACGACGGCATGTATACGCACCCCAATTTTTTCGCATTCTTGAATGATTGCAATCAAGTTTTCTCTGACTGCAGTGCTGCTGAATGAGTTTCCAATTAGATGATAAGCAACTGTCTGCTTCCATCTTTCTGTAACCCCACCCAGCATAAAAACTAGTCCATGTGTTGCCACTGCAGCATGTGGCAGAGAACCATCTGCCAGTGGTAAAGTGGGCCTTCCAAAAATAGTGCCAGTCGTTTGATCAAATGCAAGCCCTGAACTCAGCTGAATTTCATCAAGCATCAAAACTGCATGCCGCTCGTGCTCCTCCATGGTGGTTATCTGAAAGATGCAACATGTATCAGTCGTAAAATATTACAATGCTTTTCAAGAATAATCATGCTGCACACAGTAACTTGCATATCAGTAGTAGGTACGTCTTGCGATGCTGTAACTACAATGTACTAGAAGTGTTTTCAAATGATGAGTAATACCCAGAAAAACCTTTTGAAATTTACATTTTCTGCGACACTCCTCCCCAGAAGTCATCACTTGTTTTCCATAGCATCTTTGCTGGTTGTTCGATTATACTCTGTGCAAGTGAACATAACATCTAGTAAACCAAAAACTTTGAAGTAGCACTTAAGAATGCGCAAAATAATGAGCATTGAAAGAAGGGCATGCAAACACTGACGCAGGCAACACAGGACAATATCAATAATCTTTTAGGGTTTTTAGTGCAAAAAACGCAATATGATATGAGGGTGCTATGGTGGGGGGAGGGCTCTGTAAAAAAATTTTGTCTTTTGCCGAAGGCATACTGTTGAAACAAGTGCTTACATTAATCATTAAGCAAAAACATCGCTAATGCCCCATATATGAGATATATGAAAGGTTTCTTTTTCAAATATGGCAACGTTTGCTAAAAATTTGCACGCCCCACCCCCCTCCACGTACTGGTTCTACAACCTTCACTACACCAGCCCTTGTGGTCCAAAATTGTGCGATTGCAGTTCGCTGGCTGAGGTGAGTTTAAGACCACTGAACTAGGCCGAGTTTTTCTTCTAGAAACACATTCAGCTGCACCATTATTTCACCTTTAAAGCAAGGGACTGCAGAACCTCGTGGAGAATTCCTGGTGAAAACTTGTAGTTCTGAACACGACGTTGTAATGTTCGTTCACTTGGAATAGGTACAGCAAGCTCCCTGATGGTGTTGTAGCCTCTCGATCCGCATGCCAAACGGAGCTTGAGGCCTTTTTGTATAGTCTCGGTTGACCATGGTGTCCCCCTCGTACTGGAAGTCTCCATGCCTAACAGTTGATCTGGTGACAAGTACTTTCTGATGTTTTGCGACAGTTCATTGTTTCGATTGTTTGCTCTGCTTTTCTGCTGTTGCAGTGTCTTAACTTTTCGCTTCATGTTTTTCAAGCAGTCCTCCAGTGTAGCTATTCTTTTTTGAAGGGCAGCTACTACTGAAGGATCAGCATCCCCGCTCCTTGTACTGTTGCCTGCAAAACAAAGCGAATAGGAAGTGACAGGGGTTGGTCTTTCTGCGATACTAGACGTTCATGTCAGGTAATTTCATGAATTAAGTTTATGGAGCTCTAATGGCAAACATAACTAATTGATCAGTCAGTGATACGTTAGAAACAGGCAGCGACATGCATTCATGTGAGCAGCGAGCCTTCATGTCGAAATATAAGATGCTACGTATTTATGCCACAAAATATGTTTGTTTACATGGAAGAGTTAACGCAAACAAGATTAAATGTAATCAGTAATTTGCATTTGCTTGCACTTCTTTTTCTTGACTCCATGAGCAACGTTTGCAGCTTGCTTAAGAGTTCCAGCACAGAGTCCAAATTCTCATCTGATGAAAAACTCTGCTGTTTCATTGTATTGCCTCTGAATAAATTTGTTTTGGTTTGGTTTTGCAAAACGTGATCACTTTGAGCCAACTTCTGCGAGGACCGATGAAAGTCAGGGGCACCCAGTTCAATTTAGCCGTTGTGGATACCAACTTGTTCAAATTATTTTGAGTTCTGCCCCACAGTACACAGCGCTGTGCCGGAACCAGGGTGTCAGTTTGAATTTACCGCAAGTTCGAATTAACCGAGTTTGAATTAACGAGCTTTTGCTTTATCAACCTGTTACGTGTGTCCATGTAATTTCCCATTAAAAGCATTTATGTGTATGTATTCGGCTGTATACTGCATAGCATCCGAAGACAGTCAGCACTGAACGCTTACCAGTCACATTAGCTGTGCCCTCAGCTGACTGAACTCCTCCATAGAATGCACAAACCTTTTGCTGGGCTGTAAATGAAGAATAATATTATTCGAAATGATGAGGCCCAGCAATATCCCAAAAACTGTAAATCAGCACAGTTGCCAACAAGAAATGGTCAGTGACCAAAATTTAACAATGCATATGGTAATGAACATATATTTCACTCGCACTCATCAGGCACAGTCAAAGCCAGAAATGCCTGACAGTAAGATCCTTGGGAGGTTTCCACATCTGCACACATATGACCGTTGAAACCAACGAAAACATCTGTCAAATATGTGCCTACACAAATCGAGGCAGCACTCACCTGGTGAACAAGCTGCCAGTATGTCACATTCTGAACTTGAAAGAGTTTCTGCAACATTACATACATACATTTATTGTGGGGCAAAAAGAAAAAAAATTAATGAAAGTACATTACAGCAATAATAAATTATTTGAAATTTTAAAACAGTGTGCGACTGCCATTACCTTCTGAGCAATACGATGGTGCTGTATCGGTGCCAGGCTGACCTGAAACAGGCCAAGACAAATTGAATAGGACCACTATCCCTATGGAACCATAATGTGGCAACCAAGCATTAAACAGTGCTACTTGGAGCAACTACAAACCACACAAGTACATTGTAATTTTCGGTATTAAGGATGCGTGCCCACACACAAGTGACAATGCTTTCAATCCTTTCAATTTTCTAAATATTATATTGCCGAGCAAAATGTTGTGGATCTGTGCACACCCTTCCAAATGTGACTAAAATAAATGAGCCAACGATTGTTACAATACCTCGATTACATGCAGCATGTGTGTAATCTATCTTACCGTGTGAAGAACTTAGCCCTGATTGAGTGCCATCACTATTGGATCCAGAAGCTGCAAATGATGAAAATTCAAGAAAAGTATGAAACACGCTTGTAAACACGATAAGAAATAAACGCAGTAAGAACTCACCATCAATGACAGCAGCCGGTGTTAGTGGCAGATCAAGGCCAGAAGATGGGCAGCATGTATCCTTGTGTACTGCATAATACAAAAATGGAGTACTTACAACAACTAAAAGTGGAAAAGACGTGAGATGTGCTTAACGATCAACTCACCATCAGCGGCAGCAGCTGCTGCGAGTAACAACTCAAAGCCAGAAGATGGGAAGGGTGTGTCATTGCACTCTGGAGAATAAAAAAATGCAGTGAAAGGTCGTTAGATGTACTTAACCACATACCTTGACATGCAGGCACTATATTCACTATATGTACAGAATTTAGCAGACTATGAGTGCAAATGCCTAAGCTAATGCGTAGCAATGGACAAAATGTGTTGCAAAATTTAGCTGTACCAGCAATACACGTATACCTTGAAACTGTGATGAACACGTATGGTGTTGGCGGTGGAACGCCCGCCACAAAACACTCGCACGCCGTGCCAAAAATAAACAACGCAGTGGACAGACAAAATGGCGCCTTCACTACCTTCAGAAAAGCTAGTGCGTCATGCTTGCAGATTCTTAGCGCCGCCGAGTTTACACGGCGATAGTGGCGCTGCCATCGAGAGCGTCAGCGCCGAGCGCGTCCGCAAGCAAACGGTTGGCTCTCGCATCGAGTATTGCTTGCTTGAGGTGATGTTTTTTGCAGTGCAAGCATTTTTATTATTTCACTGGTCTACAAAGCATGATACTTGCCGTATTTACCCTTGGCCAAAAGTCGGTAGGTTTTATCTGAGACTTTGTTGTCGAGATATGCACAGGAATGTGGTGTACGCAGATTGAATTGATTAAAAAGTAATTATACACAATATCTACTCCATCTCTCAGCTTTACAGAACCAACATGTTTCAGCTACCAAATATCTGAGGCATTTGAGAAATGGAACAGGGATGCACGGCAACCAAGACCATTTTCATTGGAGAACGAAGGCATGTTTCAGACTAATAGAAGGCCAAGAATTAATTATGCATGATGCTTAAAAAGACTATTTATAAACTTGATAAAACGAGTTGTTGAGCTAGTTGCTTCACGCTGAAGGAAAGGCTAGGAGGCAACACACGTAAAAGTAAAGCGTAGAAGACCCCATCGTTTTTTTTTTAGAGGCGAAGCTCCTTAGGGTGTGTGTCTGTCCCTCCTCTGCAGTAGTAGTTGTCGTCGTAGTAGGTAGCCACGTCTACTTTTATGAAAAAAAAAGAATCCGATAGTTGTGTTTGTAGCGCGGAATCGAACCAGCGACCCCTCGCTTCCAAACTCGCGGCGCTAACCACTACGCCACGAAGCGCACATGAACACACGCACCACGACGACAATAAATACCCAACATTAACGAAAGACTGCGCGTTTCTAACGCGTTTGTGCTAGTGCGTTACGGCCCGTGTAAGAAGCTGGTGTAAGACGCTGTGGCCTCTCCGCTTTACCCCCGTATTGATAAACGCTCCTCGACTTGAACTTGACTTGCCACCGCCTTGGGCAGCGTGTTTGAAACGCGTTGAAGGCGGTGGCAAGTCAAGTTCAAGTCGAGGAGCGTTTATGAATACGGGGGTTATACTCTCTCAGCAGTCATGTTATGGCGTCGGCAAACGCGGTGCACGTTCCGGCATGTGTAAACGGCTGCGTAAGACGCTGTGGTCTCTCCCCCTTACTAGACAGTACTGCACGTTTCTAACGCGTTTGTGCTAGCGTCCCCTTAAGCGGGAGATGGTGCAATTATAATGAAGGGCGCTGTTATAAAATAGGAATGACGTCACATATGGCGCGTGTCATTGGTGGAAGTCAATCGTTCGATTTAGTGCGGCGAGACTGGGCGAATTACACGGAAGATTCACGGTTTACCGATGATTCCCGCCGGAGCTTCGCCCACTCATCATCATTCACCCCGTGGATATGCGGTGTTTTTTTTTTC
Source organism: Dermacentor silvarum (assembly GCF_013339745.2). Lineage (NCBI taxonomy): Eukaryota > Metazoa > Arthropoda > Arachnida > Ixodida > Ixodidae > Dermacentor > Dermacentor silvarum. The sequence continues at coordinate 150,239,566 of NC_051158.1, read as the reverse complement.
TTCTAAGTGGCTTGCGTCCTTACCTTTTCCTCAACTGAACAAACATTGTGCAATTCCTAACGTGGTTGGCTTACCTGACGTTCACAAATGCTGTTTACTAAAGATCGTAGGCGTCGCGTCTCTCTTCAACTTCTTAGTACCAAACTTCCTCAGCAGTATCGGCTCAAATTGGTTTGCAGAGAAGTGGTCCTGGGCAAGGGAATATTCGCAGCTACTGTTACACGGCAATAAAACAGCACGCTTAAAAAAAGTGACTTTAGCGACGACGACGCACTGTTGGGCACATTCTCTTCCGACCAGACTAGAACACGATGCAGAAATGCGCACCATTTAACTTTGCGTATCGCTAATGCAACCACACAGCTTCTGAATACTCACCGAGCTGGAGCACATGCTTAAGCGCAATAATGCGCCATTGACTTCGCTGCACACACACGAAGGAGTTACACAGTGGTCAAAATTCAAGTATACGAAGGCGAATAAACAAAACTTGATGCACACTTGTATGTATGCATTACATGTACTTAAAACATACTCGAGGATGAGCTCTGGATGAAGCCATAGACAGCGTATACACGGCACATGTTGCAACTGGCATGCACATTTACCATCGACGTGGATACACGCTCCATGCGTGAGACTCAAGCTTGAATGTACCGCAACACTGGATGCACGAATACAAGCAAAAAGATAAGGCAGATCACCCGTACTCACCTCACAAAGCCGCGATGACGCAGAGTTCAAGTCAGTCCGCCCAATACGCTGTAGCCACAATTCTCGCCGAATGGCATTTTCTTTTCTTCGCGGAAGGAAAAACAGCTTCTTTCCATTTTCGTACCTGTTTTTGTAACTGCGGGCACAGCAGGTCGGCATCGCGACGCGTGCAGGGCCAACGCGCCAGACTCGAGCGCGGTGTAACGCCCGCCACAAAACACTCGCACGCCGTGCCAAAAATAAAGAACGCAGTGGACAGACAAAATGGCGCCTTCACTACCTTCAGAAAAGCTAGTGCGTCATGCTTGAAAAACTTGCAGATTCTTAGCGCCGCCGAGTTTACACGGCGATAGTGGCGCTGCCATCGAGAGCGTCAGCGCCGAGCGCGTCCGCAAGCAAACGGTCGGCTCTCGCATCGAGTATTGCTTGCTTGAGGTGATGTTTTTTGCAGTGCAAGCGTTTTTATTATTTCACTGGTCTACAAAGCACGATACTTGCCGTATTTATCTCTCGAACACTCTTCCAATGAATCGCTTTAGACCGCAGCGCTCTAGTCCGTTTAGCGGAAAGATTTGAACAAGCCCATCTTTTCGGCCAACAGCCATGCCACCCCTCAACTGGCTCCATTTACGATCTGCAAGACACGCGGGAGAGGAGGAGCCTGCATGGGCGACACGAATGGCGCTACTTTAGTTTTTTTAGGGACTTTATCCTCACCCACCACTCCCCTTCCACTGGCAAGTCGCGTTTCCTCTCCGCCGTGCGTTCGCTTTCCGTGAAAGCGCGCGTCCCTCGCCCTCGGGCGCTTTCACTATCACATCGAGCATACGGCCAATGAGATTTTTTTTTTCTATTGCCGGACGCGACCATCGAAGAGTGAGCCCTTAACAGCTTAGCTGTAAAAACAAGGCATAGGCATAGGCTGCGAATAAAATATTTTATAAACATTGTTCGCGCGCTGCAATTGGGAAAATTATGACGAATGATTCAGTTCAGAACATAGTATTTATAGAGAAAAACATTGACGATTCAATATTACAGCATGTACCTTACATATTGACACGTGTACCACCGTCAGCAGGCTTAATACGAACGCTCCGCAGCGTGGCCTGGCCAGACTTGGCCTGACGCCAGTGCCGCGAAGTGTTGTGTGCTGTTATCTCGGTATGTTTGCGGCTGCTGCCGATAGCTGGAGCGCAGCTCGATTTGACTGCTCGACTTGTCTTTCGCTTGCGCCTGACGAGCGGGGAGAGTTCGATCACTTCACAGGTTCGTTTCGCCACTTTTCGCTCGTGGCTACGCTCTCACGCGCGCGTGGAAAACACGTTGCGGTTAGCTTTTTTCGGTAAAGAGAACTGTCGCACGCCATCTTGCTTTGCCTAGATAAGCAAATCGCAAAGTGTTTTCTGTGGTGTTGGTGAAGAAAAAGTCACAGGCCTGCGGGGCGCACGCAGCACCGTCACAAGGTAAGCTGGTGGAGCGGCTCAAGAGTAGCTCCAATTTCGGCACCACGCACAACAGGTCTTCACGGCGAAGTCTTTTCACCGCCTCGTTTTGACGACAACAATCTGAAGTGCCCGCCCGGCGTCGACGGCGAGCTGCGGCTTGTAATTCTACCTGCGCAGCAGTCTGCTGAACCTCATGATGCCTGGTTGTAGCCGCGCACTTAGCTCTGCGATTTCCTTATTCAGCAGAGGTTCGTACACGTTATTCGTACACGTTATGGCGTTTCCTCGTGACCATGGCGAGGAGACGCCATAACGTGTACCGAAGAGGTATCCAGAATACGTGGCGCACATCTTACATTAGAGCACTGCACGGGCCGATTTTTACGTTGGGCTGCCCGCCCGAGCCTGACGAAAAGTGTTATAGCGGGACCCGGGCCCGGCCCAGCCCGCCACCCCTTTACCTTAGGCCCGAGCCCGGCCCGACCCCGGCTCGAAACCAGCCCGAACCCAGCCTGAGACCGAAAAAGACGTTTTTCAGAGTCGAGACGTGTGGGGATAACTCGCTGCACGTTACATGCACACCACCAGAAAGTCCGAGCCCGGCCCGGGCCCGGGTTAAAAAGCACATGACGTACCGCGCTCGGCCCGAGCCCGTGAAAAAACTGCCCTACCCGGCCCACGGGTTGGGACGGGACGGGCCGGTGCTCTATCTCACATCCATTGACCAGTGGCAAGGTACGTTGTTGTTGTTGTTGATGATGATGATGATCATGATTGTTTATTGGAATCTTCAAAGTGGGCTCGGTGACAAATAGACACCTAGCCTGCTTGAGTTAACCAGATCCAGTTACATGCAGCATGTAACTGCTATATACAACTTACATGTCGGGCACGCTGCGTTGGCAGGTACCTTAACTAGATGGCACCACCATACTGGCGGAGGCTCAGGATGGCCTTGATTGCGCGCCTCCTCTGAATCGCATCTCGTCGTCTGCACCTGCGCAAGCGGCGTTTGCAGGTGCCTTAACTAGACGGCGCCACCATACTGGTGAAGGCTCGGGACGCGCCTCGTCTGAATCACATCTCACCATCTGCGCACCTGCCTAGGGCACGTTTATAGGGCATTTTCCTGCTGCCTGATAGCAAGCACATGCGTGGCTTAGTGGTAAAGAATGCGACTCCCGCGCAGCGGGCCTGGGTTCGATCTCGGTGGTGACGGGGTACTTTTTTCGCATTTCCGGCAATAGCAGTTACGGTCACCAGCGGCGGCGGCGGCGGCGGGCACCATCGCGAACCGAAACAGCTATTGACATGCGCCCATAACAGCTTACGCTGTAAAAGGACGGAACCCTACGTTTATGCATCGATTATCGCAGGGTGAACAAGATCAGGAAGATGGACATATACCCCATTTCACGGATAGACGATGCATTGGATCAGCTCTGCAAGGCAAAATACTTGTCGTCGACGCATCTCAAGACTGCTACTTGCAAATGGAAGGCGACGAGAGGGATCGTGAAAAAACCGCCTTCATCATGCGAGACGGCATCTATGAGACAGCATCATGCAATTTGGACTGTGCTCGGAACCTGCAACGTTCCAGCGCGTGATGGACACGGTGTTAGCACGGTTGAAGTGGCAGACCTGTCTTCTTTACTTGGATGACGTCGTGAGCTTCACCGGAAATTTAAACGATCACCTTGAGTGGCTTGCTACAATACTAAAGGCCATCAAATCATTAAGGTACCCCAATTAATTAATTAATAATTAATAATTAGTTGTTAATTATTAATTAATGTACCTGCCAACGCAGGGCCTCCCCATATACACACACACGGAAAGCTTACTTCAACTCGGCATGCATAACACGCTCGAGGAATTTGTGGAAGCGCAGGAGAGGGCCCAGTTCGTCAGGCTATCTACCACACAAGCTGGAAGACACATCCTGCAGGAGCTGGGCGTTCCCCCCACCGTAGTCAAAACAAAGTTCTGCAGCATCCCTCGAGAGCAGCGGGACCGCATCACTGTCACCCGATCCCACTAAACGTCCATCCGGAACACAACGCGGGAAGACGTCGGGCGCGCGCGAAGGCCTTCCTGGAAAAGGCTCGTGAACGGGCTTCGGAGAATAGTTTTGTAGACGCAGCGCGCTACGCCGACGGACAGGCCTTCGGTGCGGTTAGCGTAGACCATAAAAGTAATGTAACGAACGCAACCTCGATTCGGACGACGTGCTCTGAGACCACAGAGCAGGCTGCAATAGCGATGGCCTTATTGGACGACAAGAGGACATCAATCTACAGTGACTCGAGATCAGCCGCTCGGGCATTTGCCAAATGAACCATATCCGAGTTGGCCCTAGGGATACTAGGAAGCAAGCAGATCAAGCCGCACACAGTGATCTGGTTTCCAGCCCACATGGGACAGATTGAGGGTGCCCCGCCCAACCTCAATGAGTCGGCACACAATGCTGCGCGAGGGATTATCAACCGCGTAGCTACGAGTACTGGGCAGCGTGACGTTGGGGTATTGACTATCGGGACTCTCCTTCCTCGTACAACGAAATTACTAAGCATTTTTACTTGGCTCGTAGGATCTACCCCCTCCCACATTGTAAACTCAATAGACCTCAGGCTTTAACACTAAGGCTTTTACAGACGGGGGCATACCCAAACGGCCTACTTCACAAAATGTACCCCGAAATTCAGACAACAAATGCATGTGCACTATGCAATGACTTAGCGAGCTTACTTCACATGCTCTGGCGGTGTCCCGCGTTACGCGGCGATGAAAGCAACACTTCTTCACGTTGGGATGCGGTTCTACGCAAACCCAACCTCGAAGAACAGTTATGGGCTGTCCAAAGGGCTCGCGACGCGGCGGAGAGGCTCGGCCTTTCTGTCCCGACGTGGGAGCGGCCCGCTGCGCGCTAGCACGCGCCCTAAAGGACACTAATAAAGTTATTCATCCATCCATCCATCAAATCATTACGGATCACTCTGAAGCCGGAAAAATATCGATTCGCTTACGATAACTTCTGTCCCTGGGCCACGTCATCAATAAATCAGTCATCAGCATTACCAGAAGACAGCTGCCATCTCAAAGTTCCAGCAGCCAATCGAAAAGAAGCATGTGCCTAGATTTCATGACAAGTGTGCCTACTATAGGCGCTTTATCAAGGACGTTTCACACATTACTGAGCCACGCACACATCTAAATAAATGTGTTGTCGAGTTTAAGTGGGGAACGCCGCAGGCCAACGCATTTCAATAACTCAAACAACGCACGCGGTCGCCACCGGTATTTGCGCCCTTCGATGAAGACGCCGATACAGAAATCCACACTGGCGCTAGTAGCCTAAGCCTCGGTGCCGTCCCAGTCCAGAGGAAAGACGCACTTGAACGGGTGATAGCTTACGCTAGCCGGTCGCTGTCAAAATCGGAAGGCAATTATTCTACGACAGAAAAGGCATGCCTCGGCATCATGTAGGCTACAGCAAAATTCCACAATTGCCTATATGGCAGGCCGTTCAAAGGGGTCAGCGACCATCACGCACTGTTTTGGCTAGCGAACTTAAAGCACCCTTCAGGAGGGCGGGCACAATGAAGCCTCAGACTGCAAAAATATGACATCACTGTAATCTACAGGTCCGGACGAAAACACTCTCATTCCGACTGCCCCATCTCGTGCTCACGTGGACCCGCCGCCCCAAGATTCCAAAGACGGGGACGCCTTTTTTAGGAAAAATAAGTGCAGTCGAATTAGTCGAGCAGCAGCGAGCAGACCCGAAGCTAAGAAACCTTCCTGGGTACTTGCAACGCAAGACCGACATCGTCCCGAGAGTATTTAGGCACCGATTGTCTTCGTTCTTTTTTTTTGTTTGCTAAACGAGGTCCATGCGAAGAAAAACGTTTTCGCCAGCCCGCGCAAAGTACCTTCTTGTTGTGCCCGCAGCACTCCAGCCAGACGTCCTACAGGGCCTGCACGATGATAAGACAGCCGGGAACCTCGAGTTTTTCCCCTACACTCGCAAGAATACAAGTACTATTGGCCGCGTCTTACTACCGACGTCACCCGTTATGTCAAGACGTCTCAAAAGTACCTGAGCGCCAAGACACCACCGACAAGGCCAGCGGTACTACAGCCGATCGGGCCTCCTTGCCGACTGTTTCAGCAGGTCGGGAGGTAATTGTTGGGGTCCTTTCCGACGTCAACATCTGCAAACAAGTGGATCGTCGTGGCGACCGACTACCTTACTCGTTACGCCGAAACGAAAGCTTCGCCTACAAAGTAGTGCAGCCAAAGTTCCTAATTTCTTCATCGAGAACAACTTGCTGCGAGGCGTTGCCCCAGCTGTCCTCATCACCGACAGAGGAACCGTCTTCACTGCAGAGCTCACCCAAGCTATTCTGCAATACAGCCAGACAAGCCATGGGAGGACAACTGCCTACAGCCCGCAGACGAATGGTTTTACGAAGCGGCTGAACAAGACCCCTTGCCAACATGCTTGCAATGTACGTAGACCTCGAGCACAAGACATGGTATGCCGTCCTGCCATACGTAACCTTCGCTTCCAAGATTGCGGTGCAAGGAACAACGCAGATCACGCTGTTCAAGCTGGTTTACGGCAGGAACACTACGACGACTCTCAACGCCATGCTGCCGCATGTCACCGATGAAGAGAATCTCGACGTCGCCTCCTATATCCAACACGCCGAAGCCCGACAGCTCGCCCGCCTCCACATCAAGAAAAAACACCGCATATCCACGAGAGAGAGAGAGAAACGAAGAGGGAAAGGTAGGGAGGTTAACCAAGGACCTGCCCGGTTGGCTACCCTACACATGGGGAGGGGGAAAGGGGAAGAATAGAGAAAGGGAGAAAAGAAAAAAAATGGAGTCAGTCATTCGCAGAGACAGTCAAAGAAGAATCTCCGCTGTCACAAGCGTTCGTACAATCCAGTACTCTTCACGAACTGCAGAAGGGCTTTTGTGGCCTTTTGCATGCAAGAATGCATAGGCCATGGCCCGCATATCCACGAAGTGAATGAAGATGAGGCCGGTGCTTCGCCTACGCATATCCACGAAGTGAATGAAGATGAGTAGGCGAAGCACCGGCCGGGGGATCATTCGGGCAAAAACGCCGGAAGCGTTCTCCGGCTTCCGGAAGACAGAGCGTGGCGTACATATACTATACATATACTTATATATATACATGTATATATACATATACACTTATATATACTTATACATGTATATACTGTACATGTGTACACTATATACAGCGCTTATATACTGTCCTTGTGTACCGCAGCGCCCCTAGCTACGGACGAGAGAGACAGCGCGCGTCGAGAACGACAAAGAGAGCACAGCTGCGCCTCTAGCGGGAGCAGCGAGTACTCGCGTGGCTACGTCGGCGCGACAAGGGACAAGGCTCGACCCTAAGGAGCTTCGCCCCTAAAAGGAGAGGACCGACAGCCGACACTAAAATCTTCGATGACGCTACGTCGAGTACAAGGCCGGCGACCGCGTTTGAGTCTGGACTCCGATACCTCGACGAGGACTTAGCGAGCAACTGTTACGACGCTATTGTATTTGCCCTACAAAATCATCAGACGTAATGGCGCAGTGGACTATGTATGAGGTCGTGTGTGTGTGTGTGTGTGTGTGAAAACTTTTAGATGCGAAGCAGCTTATGGCGGGGGCTCTGTCCGTCCCTCCCGCCGCGTCTCACACCCCCACAGCGCATGCGCGTCCCCTCCCACTCTCTCTCCTCTCCTACGCTCCCCCCTTTCTCTCCTCTAGGAATCCTCTACTGTACGGAGCGGCGCCCGCATGCCACACCCCCACAGCGCATGCGTGTCCCCTGCCCCTCTCTCTCCTCTCCTACGCTCCCCCCTTTCTCTCCTCTAGGAATCCGGGATACATCAGCCAGACAGGGACCGGGAGGGCGAAGCGTTGGAGACGCTGTGCGGACGTGCTTCGCATGGGCTCCGGCCTTGCGACCGTTTTTCGGCGGAACGTGCTCTACTTTGGACTTGCTTTTGGTGCACTCATCTTCAGGAAGTTGCCCTGCACCTGCGGACACCAAAGGTCGGCAAGTTTACCCCCTTTTTAGGCGTCTTACCACGGTTTTTCCACTCAACCCCGCGGCTCCAAGATAGGCCGAGCCGACGCTATCTCTAGGCCGAGCCGACGCCGGCGACGCCGGGCTTCGGGGCCGTGCTTGGGGGTTGTGGGCCTTTGTGAGGCTGAAGATGTTGGAGTACTCGGTTGAGGGAGAGTCTATAACGCCCGAAGAGTTCGAGGCGGGAGAATGGACCTCGGTTTTGAAGGCACAAGACCGATTCAAGAAGTCTCTATACGGCGACAACGCCGAGAGTACGCCTCGCGAGACGCAGGCGGGCAGCGACGGACGCAAGGCGCTCGGAGCGGAGCAAGTCAAGCGGGGGAGAGCGCCGGTGCGGCAGAAACGACGACCGTTTCTGAAGATGCCGGCCAAGGATTTCAAGGTTGTGTGCAGACCCAAGAATTGGGACTTGAGTGTGGTGACACCGAGGGAACTCGGATCTGCAATGAGAGCGGCAGCGAAGCTGACGAGTGCGACTGCAGCGGAAGAGGACCTGGTTCGGGTCAACGAGACGAACAACACGATGACGGTGAGCACGCCGTGTATACATCGCAGTGGGGCATATGCGAGTGTAAAAACGCTTAAGCTGGGCGGTCGCGACCTTCCGGTTTCGGCGTACGTGGCGGCGATGGAGAACTCCGTGCGGGGAGTCATATACAATGCTTACGACGGATGCCCGGTGGAAGAAATTCGGGCAGGATTCCTGAAGAAGAATGAAGGCATGGAAATTCTGGATGCAAGACCTTTGGGCAAGTCGAAGGCGATTCAGATCACGTTTGGGGGGAAACGTGTTCCCTGGCAAGTCACTTACTGGAACTGTCTATACGCTGTGATTCCGTATAGAGAATTAGTTGAGACCTGCTACAACTGCAGACGAGTGGGACATCGAGCGGACGTTTGCTATCGTCCGCAGACTAATCTATGTCGCCGTTGCGGGAAGGACCATCCTGCACCGCCTGAAGGAGAGTCGCTGACGTGCACACCGGACTGCATTGTGTGCCATGGGGCGCACAACACGGGGAGTCGGAACTGCAAGTTTCGTCTAGCCCGCAAGCAGCCACCGGGTCGGCAGCAGAGCAGTGAAGACAAGAGCCAAGATGGCAAGGAGGAGCAGCGCTCGAGGCCCACGGAGCGGTCATTGAGCGGTGCGAGAGACGGAAACAAGAGCAGGGACCGGTCGGGTTCCTTCCCGCCACTGCCAGGAGCCGGGGCTGGCAAAGCAGGAGGACAAGGTTCCAGTCATGAAAGGAGTGCAAACAGTGCAAACGACACGACAAAAAAGGTGAGCTGGCCAAACACGGGCGCCCCGAATGAGACTGCTCGAGAGAGGGAGCTGAAAAGGCAGGTGCAGCAGCAGGGCGATACTATTAAAAAGATGGAAGCCAGAATGGCAGACATGGAACGCGCGCTTAAAGGCGGCAAGGGACAAGGGGTACTGGCACCGGTGATGCAGGCCCCACAAAAAGTGGCGCAGGCCGCGGGTTCTCGCGTGCAGGAGAGCTCAGCTATGGAAGTGGAGAATCGAGGGCCGGTCAAGAGGCCGCCGCCGGCGGATGAGGGAACTAATGCAAAGAGGGTGGCAGAGACGTCGACGGCGGACACGCCACAGCCGGCGTTTAAAGTGACTAGTCTTAAGGCGGATGTGAGTGCTCTTGTCGATAGAGTAGGGAAACTGGAGGACAGACAGGATAGGTTGGAGGCTCGGGTCGGGAAGATCGAAGCCAGACTAGACAAAATTGAGGAGCGTTTCGACGCCTTCACCAACGAATCTCGGACTTTCTAAACCCAGGTTATGGACATGTTTCGGCAGCTCCATACTTTATTGGAGGCACGACTTCCTGCCGTAGTCGGCCAAGCGCCGATGTTAGTCAACTTAGTGCCTCATCATGGCCCCTCGCCAACAAATTGAGGTTTGGCAGTGGAACTGCAGGGGCTTCCGTCGCAAGCGGGGGAACCTGCAGTTGCACATACAAAATCTGGATAGTAAACCGGACATTATAGCTTTACAAGAGGCTAGTGGCTCGGTGAAATTACCGGGATTTAAGGCATATACACCGCCAGGGATGGATCCAGGGGGTGTATCGAGCATATTCACAGCCGTGCTAGTCCATCGCAACACCACGGCAATTCAGCATACCATAGATTGCAGCAGGGAGGACTACGTCCTGCTAGAGATTGTGCCCAAACAAAAGGATGATAAGAGTCTCTTTATACTTAATGTTTATAGTTCTCCAAAAGATAAGGGGTTCGGCTTGCCACAGCTCCTAATGAAGACCCAACGGCTAGCGGCTAGAGCTCAGCTTATAGTGGTGGGGGATTTCAATGCACCGCATCCGGAGTGGGGTTACATCCGAGCCAGCCCAAAGGGCAATCGGCTTTGGCAGGTGGCCCAGGACCTGCGGTGGACGCTCTTGAACAACCCGCAAGATCATACGAGGATAGGCAATAGCGTGAGCATTGATACCTCTCCAGACCTCACATTTCTGAAGGGTATCCGGGCTGCAAAGTGGGTAAACACGGGACAGGCACTGGGGAGTGATCACTATATCCTGTCCACGGTGTTTAGTGCTGCGAAGCATAAAGACAAGGTAAATGGGCCTAGAGTGACGGATTGGGACAGATTTCGGAAAACCAGGGCAGACACCGCGATTGCGGAAATCGAGAACCTGGAAGCATGGGTTGAGGCGCTCAAGCAGGATGTAAAGGGTACCACGGAAGAGGTTCCGATGGAGGAGGAGGGCTATACGGCGGACTCTAGATTGTTACACATGTGGGAAGCGCACGCGAGTCTCTTGAGGAGGTGGAGGAAACAAAAACATAATGGAGTCCTCCGTAGGAGGATGGCCAAGCTAGAACGAGAAATCGAAACTTACACGTTGGACTTGCAGTGCAAGCAGTGGGGACAGATTTGTGATCGGATGAATGGTCAATTCGGATGCAAAAAGACATGGCAGTTGTTGAGGCACCTTTTAGATCCGGCGGTAACTAAGTCGGCGCAAAGGGGACAAATAGCTAGATTAGTGCATCAATATCAAGGCACGATTGCAGAATTTATGCAGGAACTCCGGGATCGTTACATAAACGGTGGGGCAGGCGGTTGCTTGCCGCACTACTCGGGAGAGGAAAATTCGGTACTAGATGAGGACTTTACGGTGGCGGAGGTGGAGTTTGCCCTGGGGCAGCTCCGTACTACGTCGGCCGCGGGTCCGGACGGGGTTACTAATAAAATGCTAAGAAACCTGGATTTCAAGTCGGTGGGAGCGCTCACCGACTTGATGAACAAGTATTGGGTGGCCGGGGAGATCCCGGCACAGTGGAAGCATGCTAGGATTATATTTATTCCTAAGCCAGGGAAGAAGCTCTGTATTGAGAATATGCGCCCTATCTCGCTCACATCCTGCGTGGGCAAATTGATGGAGCACGTGGTCCTCAACAGGCTTCAGGGGTATGCTGAGGACAAGGAGTTTCTGCCTGCAACGATGCTTGGCTTCAGGGCCAATTTGTCTACGCAGGACGTCATGATACAGCTGAAAACGGACGTGATTGATCCTGGGTACGGTACGGGCACCAAGGCTATCTTGGGGCTCGACCTAAATAAAGCTTTTGACAATGTTGCCCATGAGGCAATATTGAGGAACCTATCAGACATAGGACCAGGGGGTAGAACCTTCCGCTACATCAGATCATTTTTGGAGGGCAGGACTGCAGAGATTGTGGTCGGAGAAGTGAAATCGGATTCCTTCACGTTGGGGGCCAGAGGGACACCGCAGGGGTCAGTTCTTTCGCCGTTCCTGTTTAACCTCGCCTTAATTAAGATACCGCCGAAGCTGGAAGAGATATCGGGACTAAAACACACATTCTATGCGGACGATATTACTCTATGGGTTACCAGGGGCAATGACGGACAACTGGAGGATACACTGCAACGAGCAGTGGATATTGTGGAAAAGCTAGCGGGGGAGGCGGGACTCACGTGCTCTCAGCCCAAGTCCGAGCTTTTTGTGGTTAGGGACAAACCACGAGGACTACATGCGAGGCACTGTGTTCCGCCACCCCCGCTAGAGGTGAAGGTGGGGGGTATGCCGGTCGCTGAGGCCCAAACGATTAGGATTCTAGGTCTGTATCTGCAGACTAACAGGAAGAATAGGGAGGCTTTGGCAAGGCTTAAAAATACGGTCAACGCCACCGTGAGACTAATCAGGAGAATCGCCAATCGCAAAAGAGGGGTGAAGGAAAAGGAATTGTGTAGGCTAGTACAGGCGTTTGTGCTCAGTAGGATAGTTTATGCGACGCCTTATATGAAGTTGGACGCGACGGAAAAAGGCAAGGTGGATGCTATGATTAGGCAGGCGTATAAGGCGGCCCTTGGGCTGTCTAACAATGCGCCTACCGAAAGGCTGCTGAGATTAGGGGTGCATAACACCCTGGAAGAACTACGGGAGGCACACTTGGTGATGCAGCTCGCTAGGCTTTCGAAAACTAAATCGGGCAGGGACATATTGGAGAGGATCGGTATTGGGGTTAAGGCTCCTGTCGGGGACATGAAAACTCAGGTGCGGCGGGAACTCCACAAGACCTTATACATAAAGCCTTTGCCCAAGAATATGCATCCGATACATCATGAGGAACGCAGGAAGGCAAGAGCTAGAGCTTTACATGCTAAGTACGGGAAGTACAACGGGGCAGTCTGTGTAGACGTTGCGGAGTACAAGGACAAGGACGCATTTGTGATTGCGGTGGTGGACGGACGGGGACGCTCGATCGCCTCTGGATCGGTCAAAACCCGCTCCTCAGAAACTGCAGAGGAAGCGGCAATAGCGCTAGCTATAGCTAATACTGAATCTGACCTGATTCTCAGCGATTCAAAAACAGCCATCCGAAATTTGGCAAGGGGCAGAATATCTGTCACGGCGGCACAATTGCTGAATAGGGCCACGAGACGAGAGACTAGGGAGGTGGAAATTGTCTGGGTGCCAGCACACTCTGGGAATCCTGGGAACGAGGCGGCTCACATAAATGCTCGAGGTTTCGTCAGCCGAGCAGGTGGGCTGGTCGTTCCAGGGAGGTCCACGAGAGATGGGCTGGTGTCCTTTCACGACATTACAAACCACTATAAGCTGGAGCGGAGGATTTACCCACCCGCAGACAAGAAGATGACTAAGGCGCAGGAATGCATATGGAGAAGGTTGCAGACTAGGTCTTTTCCCAATCCATACGTGTTGAGCAAAATATACCCGGAGGAGATTAAACCGGAATGCAGATGGTGCCAGGAACTGGCAACCTATGACCACATCATATGGGAATGTAGCATATTGTCGCCACCGGTGGATATTATGCCTGATCCTTCTCTCGAGCAGTGGGAGGCCGTGTTGGCCAGCTCAGACCCGGTCGTACAGACCAGCGTCGTGGAGTGGGCCACCCAGGTCGCCGTCAACCATGGGTTGATGGCCATCTAACACGGAATCGTCCGCACATGCTTTTTGACGAAATAAAGTTTTCTCCATCCATCCATCTAGGAATCCGGAGCGGCGCGCACGACAGGGGGTGTGACAGCTGCATACGCTGCTGGGGGCGCCGCGGTAGTTCCGCGGTATGAAAATGACGGAGCGCGCGCGCCTCGTTCTCTGTCCTGTGCAGCGCCGGGATGAGCGCTCGGGCCGCTGCCGCGAAACCATATCCCCCTCAAACTAACCATCTCACCGCTGCTTCGCATCCACACATGGTTCCCTTTAGCGGTAGATGGAGTAATTTTTATTTACAAAAGTCCTGAGGCTCGACTATTTCAAGCCGAGGTGGGCCGCACCCACGATGGCACCGTTAGGCCCAGCCCTTCAGCGACATCATGGGTCGTGCCAGATGGCATTTCGCAATCACAGTGGCGCAGCGCACCACTTGCAGTCATTTACGTGGTGCGTCTTAAGCCTTTCTACGCCCGCTGACGAATTTAGGGACCTTGTTTTCTTGTTTTGTTTTGTTTTCCTTATTACGCGTAGTTTTGCTCTCGCCTTCGTGTTTGTAGCATCGTGAGGATGCTTGCTAAGGGGGAAGGGGGCGTATTGACACGTGCACTTGTTTATATTTCTTGGGCGACCGCGTTTCACGATCTAAGAAGTGTTAACGCTCAGCGAAGGATGCACCTGCATGTATCGAAGGTTCTTCGAATGATATCGATGGTTCTTTCCTCTGTCTGTTGTCTCCCAACCTTGTGTAATCGGATTGCATGTATGTGCGACGCGAATTGTGTAGTAACTTCTGGAAAACACGCCAGCACAAGCAATCACTCTGGAACCTTCGATGAGTCAAGTATAAAAACCGAGGTACGTGACCCGCTGATCAGGATTCGACGCTCGCTGACTGTGTTCGACGCTATCGTTGTGCTTCGAGTCTAACCTGCTTTTGCGAGCACAGGTTCGCGGACATAAATGTCCGTTTCGTGATTCGCAGTTTTGCGACTGTTTCCTTCAGCGTCAACTACTACGTGACAACATAGGTGTGGTCGAAGGTATAGCATACGCTATGCATGCAAAATATCACGGCGACGGTGACAGCGCAAAATCACCTGCAGTGTCCATATAATATCTGTCGCAATAATAGCTGATACACCAGCAGAGAAAAAAGAGAAACGACCGTAAGCCTTGCCTTAGGTGTGTGGTAGTGGCACTCGAACCTCGATCTTGGGGTACCCTAGTGTAGGGCGGTAAACCGAACTCAGAAGAGCGAGCGAACGGAACTGGTGGGAAACCGCCCTGCTCGAAACGCGGGCGGCCATGTTCTCCCTCAGTTGGGCCAGCAGCCATCTGGCTCATGACGTCAGTCTACAGTGCGGGCCCATTAGTGGAGGGTCGTGCCTATCCGCCTTTGAGGAGCAATTGCCACTTCCTTCTATGTTGTACCCGACTATAGGTATGTGAAACTATGACCCAAACTTCATTGAGCCTTGCACCCTGGCTATGTCTCGCTCTTCAATGAACCACTTTACCACAAACTTGCGTAACTGGGTACGTGTCAGTGCGTATGTGCCAAAAGGTGTGTGTCAGAAGACACCGCTCTTCACTAAATTTCTTTCGTACCAACTTCGGTCACCAAGTATGTGCCGTTTCTTATTGAATGTCTTTAACGTCAACATGGGTCACTTAGTATGAGCCACTAGGTATGTATGCCTCTCTTCAATGGCAAAAATCATTTAGGTTTGGCGCAGTCGAACACACTGAGTAATATCAGTTTGTGAGCAGATATATGATTCTTCACTGAAACGTTCTGACCTTTCCTATTGCAGTAAACTTCCCGCCCAACGTTACTTTTAATAGGCTGCAATAAAGGTGTGCTGGTGCTGTTCCCTTCACCAGAGCCTGGTGTCCGTTACTTTGTCAGGCGTCATGGCTGATGCTTGGTGTCAGAAGATGGATGTTGTAACGCCCTGGGGACATTACGGACCGGTTGAACAGTAGGAACAGCGTTTTCTTGCAGCACTACCATGTACTCGCTATTGATACAGCCTGTTCCTTGAAAACGTCGTGGAAACTCTTTAAATGAAAGATTGCTTGCTACGGTGGTGCCGAATTCTCGCTTAACTAGTCCTAGCCATTCACTAGAATCCAATGCAAGGATAGCCTAGTAATCCTTTTTTACCAGAAAGAAACCTATACAAATCTTTCGGTCGCCGATAATAACACGGTCGAAGACTATGCCGCAATGCTTGATAATGCTACCGTTATATGAGTGCAGGATGGCCATCTTCGGCTTTAGAGAGGTACACAGAAAGGGATATTAGGTTCCTTGAGAGTCTGTGTCGACCTTCATTGATACCTCCCTTTAGCATATCGTTGCTGTGACGAGCCAGTCGCGGTAGATGCTGACGGCGGCAATTGAGATGTCGAGAACGTCGAAATTTTACTCGTGGTGCATCGGCCGGGAATGATAGTAGAAAGACGACGCCTGCGGACACCTCTGTCCTATTTTTGGGACCACCCGGCTGTCTAAAGTGAAGAAGCACAAGCAGGCAAGTGTCAACCGTGCATCCCTTCCGCGCCTCTGCGGAGATTACGTATTACGCATCGAAAATAACTTGTGGTCAAGCAAAGCCAAAGTGTTAGCGCCAGCGGGCCTGAAGTCTTTTTTTCCGATGGCCACCAATAAGCTACTGCGGTAATGTCAGTAACAGTTGCAGATAACAAAAGAATATATCCACCAGGAAGCATTTTCTAAGTTAAGTGATGACACCAATGGTGAGCTTTTCACACCCCCTGCAATCCACCTGTCAACGAACGTGTTACTAGTGCCGGTGACAACGCCTAGAGCATATTCGCCCGTCTTGCGGAGATCCAAGAAGCCAGGCCAACAGAACTCTTGGGCTGCATGGGAGTCTTTTAACAAATTAGCAAGTGACGGGAAGATCTGTTTCCAAGCAAACTGTTTCTTGAGTGAGGAGGATGCCTAACATCAATTTGTGCGCACATTTATCTTTGCTTCTTCACAGAAACGTACCGACCTTTCATTTCCTTTCGCAGTAATATTCTCCCCCAACATTACTTTAAGTAGGTTGGAATAAACGCGAGAGAGGAAGAAGACGTTCCTGGCGAGCGGGCGCGTCTACACAAAGCTCTGCTTTTTCCCGGCTGTCTTCCTTTAAACGTGTTACTAGACCAATGCTTCTATCACGAGTGGGTGTACGAATTGTTGCCGAACCCGTGGACAGCATCCCCGACCCGATCCCGCTGGACATTCTCGGGTGATATTTATTGTTTTGCTGAACAACGCCAACCAAGGCTAAGCCTAACAGGCTTAGCTGGAGTACGGTGCCACGCCCAGGCCTTGCGCCGCAGCTGCACGCGTAGGATCGGCGTCACAGCTGTGAAAACTTCTCCCCGCCGCCGCGCCTGGTCGCCCACCGACATGGCTTGCCTGGTGGAAGGCACCACCATCTCGAAAGATGAGTGGAACGACGATTCCTGGGAGACGCCCGGGTACCGAGCCCAAGAGAAGCGTCGGAGGGAACTCCGAGCTAAGCTTAGCCCACGGAAAGGCAGTGATAGTGATCGTGCTGCGCCGAAACACCAACAAAATCAAGTGAAACCGCGTCCGCCCCCGCTACGAAGACGCGCTCCGCTACCAAGGATGCCGGCAGATGCCATCCACATTGTAGGACGGCCAAAAACACCTATCGCCTTAACAAAGGTGCCGCCATGGTAACTATATGACTCCCTACTTAAGGCAGCTTCGCTACCAGACCAGCCTCCCGCCTCCAGAGACAAAGTGAGAGTTCATCCCACGAACAATACATTTACGCTAAGCGTCGCGGAGTCCAAACGTGCGCAGACTTACCTCAGCATCACGTCGATTCAACTCGATGGTCACAATATCGACTTTCACATCTACGAACCACCACCCGACGATGCACTACGGGGCATTATGTTCAACGCATTCGTTAACTTCACCGATGAAGAGATCCTGCAGGACCTTCAAGCAAGCAATCCCGACCTGCCTATTGTCGGGGGAACAAGAATGGGCAAGACGAGACACATTCTCATCGCGCTGACCGGAGACTTCCTGCCCCGCTGGATTTTCTACCACGGAGTGGACATTCGCCTTTACCCTTTCTACAGTCGGGTGGAGGCATGTTATAACTGCCGAAAAGTAGGGCTTCGCCCGGATGTATGCCCCCTGCCCAAGCAAGACCGCTGCACCCGTTGCGGCGACAACCACCCTCACCCTATGTCGGACACCGAGCCCAAATGACAGGCACGTTGCATCGTGTGCAATGGAGCGCATACCACCAACAGCCCGAACTGTAAATATAGTTTTATAAAGAAGATAACTTCTACCAACACCACAAATCAAGTTCACGGATCAATAGCCGGGCCCTCTAACAACCCCATCACTCGACGGAGCCCGGTCCGCCTGGGCAGTAGCAGCATCTCCCACAGCCGCACAACCTCCCGTAACCGGTCAACCTCCTTCCCACCGCTGTCCCGAGGGGGCGACGGAGGGACGCCGCAACGACGAGCCAGCAGGTCCCGGTCCCGCACCCGGTGCTCAAAACGTCACTCGAGATCTCGTCCAACCCAAAGGACTCCCTCGTCTTCGAGGGCAGTCACCATGAAGGAGTGGTCCCGGTCGTCCAGCAGAGCTCTACCCAATGAGGCGGCCTACCAACATCCTCCCAGGAAGGTGGCCTGGGAACAAGGACCCGCGGCCTCCATCATGGTGTCGGCATCGGCCATTTCACAGGTGAGGGAGCTGGACAGGGAGAACTCTTTCCTTAAAGCTCAACTCTCTTCCCAACAGTCCCAGATCGCAAAATTAATGAACTACATTCAAACCCTCGAGAATAAAATTGACAAGGCACTTTCCACTAACCACCACACACAAACACCTCCAACACCTACGCAAACAAAAGAAGTACACTCTTCCCCTGCAGCCAGCAATACGGCGCCAATGACGGAACCACCACCACAACCAGTACAGAACGCCGGCAAGCGCAAGGCTTCCACATCAACTGCATCCCTTCATGCCGAAGCTGACATCACCACGGCAGTTACTGCAGCGGTCATTGCGGCCATATCTACACTAGCGACAAGATTAGAAGCCCAATTTGATGCACGCTTTAACGCGATGCAACAGGCCATTATAGATACAAACAACTTGTTTGCCACACTCAAAAGCTTTACAGAGGCCACGCTAGCCGATTTCGGCGTGCAGCTGGCCAAGAAACGCACCTCATCAGCAAGCCGTACAGCTATTTCGAAGTCAATTCAGCATTTCAAGTGCATGGGGTCACTCAAGAGCAGCCGACGACAGATTCCCGCCTCCTCCACATGCGGGAAGCGCATGAAGGCCTCCAGATCAATGACCACGTAATCCATTATGGCTCCCCGTCACTCCAGGTTAACAATTTGGCAGTGGAACTGCAGGGGGCACCGTAAAAAAAGGAGCCACCTGCAGCAAATTATCCAGCATATTCAGAATAATCCCCAGCAAAAAGATGACGTCCCTGACGTCATAGCTCTACAAGAAACGAACGGCCACGTGACACTCCCTAGCTACAAGGAGTATAACCAATTAGGCACACACAACACCCCCAGTACGGCCATCCTAATACACAACAATCTGACGGCCGTGCAGCACGAAATTGAAAGCACTAGCATACAACACACGCTCATTGAAGTTCTACCGAAGAGAAGATGACTCAAAACACTCTTCGTATTAAACCTATACAGCTCACCCAGAGAAAGGGGAGCAGACTTCCCACACATCTTTCGAAAAACATCTGCGCTAGCCAAAGATGCACAAATACTAATCATTGGAGATTTCAACTCTAAACACCCAGACTGGGGCTATCCCTAATCAGACCCAAAGGGCGTCCGGTTATGGGAAGCCATCCGAGACTTAAAGCTAACCATTCTGAACGACGCCCAACAGCAGCCAACGCGGATCGGAAACAGCGTGTGCAAGGATACCTCGCCAGACATGACGCTGTGCAGAAACATACCGTGCACTCGATGGGAAAACACTGGCCTCTCGGCAGGCAGTAATCACTGCATCCTCTCCACTACCATTGCAACATCCACCAACAAAAGAGCCAAGACCACTGCGCGAATTACGGAGTGGAACAATTTCCGACAAATGCGCGAAGAAGCGGCACCCGACACCATTTCGGACATAAACAAATGGGTCGAGTCGCTAAAGCAGGACGTGACCACCGCGACGCGCGAAATGGAGGTCACTCAAGACCGTCCGACGACAGATTCCCGCCTCCTCCACATGTGGGAAGCGCACGAAGGCCTCATGCGCAGGTGGTGGCGTCAACGGCACAACAAGAAGCTTCGCCGTCGCATCGCGAAACTCGAACGAGACATTGAAGCCCACAGCGCCACACTCGAACGCCAGTACAGTATTGTATAAAATATTCACCAAGATAATTTCCAATAGAATCAGGGCAACACTTGACTTCAGCCAACCAAGAGAACAGGCTGCCTTCAGGAAGGTATATTCTACGATGGATCATATCCATGTCATAAATCAGGTAATCGAGAAATCTGCGGAGTACAATCAACCTCTCTACATGGCTTTCATAGATTATGAAAAGGCATTTGATTCAGTAGAGATACCAGCAGTCATAGAGGCATTGCGTAATCAAGGAGTACAGCAGGCATACGTGAGTATCTTAGCAAACATCTACAAGGATTCCACAGCTACCTTGGTTCTCCACAAGAAAATTAGAAAGTTACCTATCAAGAAAGGGGTCAGGCAAGGAGACACAATCTCTCCAATGCTATTCACTGCATGCTTAGAAGAAGTATTCAAGCTCTTAGACTGGGAAGGCTTAGGAGTGAGGATCAACGGCGAATATCTCAGCAACCTTCGGTTTGCAGATGACATTGTCCTATTCAGCAACAATGGAGACGAATTACAACAAATGATTGAGGACCTTAATCGAGAAAGTGTAAGAATTGGGTTGAAGATTAATATGCAGAAGACAAAGATAATGTTCAATAGCCTGGCAAGGGAACAAGAATTCGGGATCGCCAGTCAGCCTCTAGAGTCTGTAAAGGAGTACGTTTATCTAGGTCAATTACTCACAGGGGACCCTGAACACGAGAAAGAAATTTACAGAAGAATAAAATTGGGCTGGAGTGCATACGGCAGGCATCACCAAATTCTGACTGAGAGCTTACCACTGTCGTTGAAGAGAAAAGTGTACAATCATTGCATTCTAACGGTGCTACCATATGGGGCAGAAACTTGGAGGTTAACAAAGAAGCTCGAGAAAAAGTTAAGGACCGCACAAAGAGCGATGGAACGAAGAATCTTAGGACTAACGTTACCAGACAGGAAGAGAGTGGTGTGGATCAGAGAACAAACGGGGATAGCCGATATTCTAGTCGACATTAAGCGGAAGAAATAGAGCTGGGCAGGTCATGTAATGCGTAGGAGGGATAACCGGTGGACCATTAGGGTTACAGAATGGATACCAAGAGAAGGGAAGCGCAGTCCAGGTCGGCAGAAAACCAGATGGGATGATGAAGTTAGGAAATTTGCAGGCGCAAGTTGGAATACGCTGGCGCAAGACAGGGGTAATTGGAGATCGCAGGGAGAGGCCTTCGTCCTGCAGTGGACATAAAATATAGGCTGATGATGATGATGATGATGATGATGATGAATGGCCAGATGGGCTGTAAGAAAACGTGACATCTGCTGCGACACCTCATTAACCCCGGTAGTTCCAAGTCGGCAGTACGCAAGCAATTCGAGCGTATAATCCACCAATATCCGGGTACCGATGAAGAGCTGCTGGAGGAGCTCGCCAACCGGTACATCAATACCTCCCACCAGAATCAGAGGAGCAGCAGCGCTAATGCAACAACAGTACAACTGCCACAATACACTGGAATACCCAACCAAGAACTGGACGCCGCCATCTCGGAGGCAGAGGTCGGCGCCGCGCTCCACAAGCTGCGTACAACATCGGCGCCCGGCCCCGACGGTGTGACCAACAAGACGCTGCGAAACCTCGATTCAAAGTCGGTAGGGGCCATCACCAGGTACATGAACGAATGCTGGAAATCCGGACAATTACCCCCGGAATGGAAACACGCCAGAGTCACCTTTATACAGAAACCGGGCAAGAAACTCGACCTCGGAAATCTTCGGCCCATATCCCTGAGCTCTTGCTTGGGAAGCTAATGGAACACGTCGTGTTCTGCCGTCTACAAAACTACACGGAAGAGCACAACCTACTACCCCCCACTATGCTAGGCTTCCGAGCTCACCTATCCACCCAGGATGCCCTCATCCAACTGCACCATGATCTCCTAAGACCAGAGAGTGGTACAAGCACCAAAGTCTTACTCGGCCTAGACCTTCACAAAGCATTTGATAACGTGAAGCGCACTGCCATAGTAAACACGTTGGCCGAGTTGCAACCGGGAGAACGCACGTACAATTACATATTGCTACCAGACAACATTGCTTCACTTAGAGACCATGACGCTTTTTGTGTTCAGTTGAACAAACATTTTCCCACACACTGCGCTTAGTATTCTTAACGGCTCATAATATCCTTAATTTAGCTATTGCAAGGGTACTTTTCAAACTGATGGCGTCTGTCTTTTCATACCACTGTCGCACATTTTTTTGTTTTTTGTTTTTGACCACAAAATGTAGAATGACGCAATTGTATGGTGACTGTGTTATATTGTGTATTGTGACTGTAACTCGTATTATATTACTCCTGCACGAATGGTTTGCACGTAGTTATCTGTTAATATTCTACTGCCCTGTAATTTGTACTCTGTGAAAATCTTCATATACAATGTATTGAATTGTACTGTATGCCCCCCCCTCACCCTATGCCTCTTACGGGGCCTGTGAGGTATTATCAAATAAAATATACGCTTTTCTATCCAACCGTACGGTCGAACTCTCGGTGGGCAATCTAGTCTCCAAACCGATCAAACTCGGAGATCGCGGCACTCCTCAATGAGCAGTTTTATCACGTTATTTAATCTCGCAATGAAGTCGCTACCATCCAAACTCGACACGATACCCGGCCTGCGACACACTCTCTATGCCGACGACATTACGCTCTGGATGACCACGGGATCCGACGGACAAGTTGAAGAGACCCTGCAGAAGGCAGCCGACACAGTCGTCCAGCATGTGACTGACGCGGGTTTAGAGTGCTCGCAGAGCAAATCGGATATACTAATACTGCGACCCCCAGACCGGCGCAGAATAAAAACCCCACTACCCAACATTTACGTGTACGTCAACAACACTGCAATACCTCACGTGGATTATATAAGGGTCCTGGGCCTTTTTGTACAAAAGAATCGCCACAACAACTTCACCATTGATCGTCTTACCATAGCAGTGAATCACACGGTCCATTTAATCACCCGAGTGAGGGCACGCAAGTAAGGTATGAAGGAGAAGGAGCTACTCCAAATCATTCACTGCTTTGTCATCTCAAGGCTCACCTACGCACTTCCCTACCTACATCTACTCCAAACTGAAAAAGCAAAACTGGACTGCCTCATTCGCAAAGTGTACAAATCTGCGCTGGGGTTCATCCGTACCACCCCTAACGAGCTCCTCCTAAGCCTGTGGTTGCACAATACCGTGGAAGAACTTCTAGAAGCACACCGCATGGCGCACATTCCCTGACTACAGGGAAGCAAGACAGGCCGTTGGATCCTGGACCGCATCGGGCACAGAGTGTCTCCAACGCACAACGATCCTGCCACCGTCCCCCCCCCCCCCAACATCAGAAAGAGGTTCATCATCAAGCCACTGCCAAAGAACATTCTAGCAGGTCATCACGACGGCAGACGAAAAGCGAGAGCTCAAGCCTTGCACAAAACCCATGGGTCCAACTCCGAAGCAGCATACGTTGACGCTGCTCAATATTCCTTGCCACATAACACGTACGCAATTAGCGTAATTAGCCTCCCCAAGATAATCAACAACAATAACAACAACCAGTTTACTCCCCGAGCAACACCAATACTACCGGCCTGTTCTGTGCGTGCCCTCAACTCGGCGGAGGCAGAAGAGGCGGCCATTGCCCTCGCTGCAGCAGCCGGATTTACAACTATAATCAGCGACTCAAAGACCGCCATATCCAACTTTGCACGTGGAATCGTGGCCCCAGCCACACTACGACTACTGCATCCCCTACTCTCCCCTAAACAACAAGATAGTGAAGAAGAACCCACCCCAATTGAATTGATATAGGTCCGGGCTCACGCAGGTTACCCGGGGAACGAGGCGGCCCACCAGTGTGCTCGAGGATTCGTCAGCCGAGCGGTGGGTCCCGTCTCTGACCCAGGGGACCTGGTCAGCGAGCCACTGACCACATACCACGAAATTTCCCAATACTACCGCCTCGCAAGACGGACAAAACCCCCACCTCATCCCAAGCTCACCAAGGGACAAGAAGTCACCTGGCGCCGACTCCAAACGCACTCCTTTCCAGGCCCACAAATATACGCACACTTTTACCCTGACTTGACAGACCCACACTGCTCATTATGTGGGTCCATAGCCTCCTTAAATCATATTCTCTGGGACTGCAGAGAAGATCTCCCCCCACCAGATCTCCTGACCGCTCCCTCGCCTGAAGCGTGGGAAGCGATACTCATGAACCCGAACCTGGAGGTTCAACTTCGGGCTATCAAAAGAGCTGAGGAGGTGGCTGTAAGGCACCACCTGGTAGCCACCCCTCACTAAGCAAATTACCAAAATAAAGTTGTTTCCTCCTCCTCCTTGAAATAAGCGCGTCAGGGGTGTTGTTTCCTTGAACCAAGTCCGTGTACGTTATTTCGTCGGTCATCATGACTGGTAAATTATGAAAATCTTGTCTGACTTCACTGCGGTGTCGCTGGATAGCGAAGCGTGTCTGGTGGGAATTGCGTGAGAGCAGACCGTCTGCATAGGCGACTTATACACGAGGCGTTTCTGCGGTTGCAATACGGGGTGTCGATACATTGCTTTTACGCTAATCGCTTTAATGCCACTTTTCACCGTGAGATGGGTTCTACCGGATTTTATCGAATTCCTGTCTTAGACAAGAGTGCAAACAGTGGCAAATTCATTTATACAATGTATGCGCCTAACATTGTCTTTTATGCCTTACTGTAGTGCCTACATGTTTTACTAGAACTAGAGCGTAGGATGCTTGATGAAAACTTGGCGGACAGTTTCAGGCTGTTTTTGCCTCTTACCATGTAATACAAATATCTATGTAATACGGGAATATTTACGTTTTGAGAGACACACACGCAATTTTACATGCTGAACTTGTAGCGATTCTCACAAATTTTATCTGGGTGCTGACGCGGCACGCATCTGCATTACGAAAGAAAGAGACTCCTTCAACTGTACATAAGCTACGATATCCGAAGCCGACATTTTTCCCGAGTCTCGCGGTTTCGAAAACCAAACTGCAGTTTAGGTGTGACAGCGGGATGCAGCCGAAACATTCTTCAGAAAGTGCGGCTGGTGCGCTTAGTGCTCCGAGCATGCACCGACCGAACGGGCGTGCCAGACAGCCAAGCTAGCGGGAGGGAGTTGCGTGCTGGCAGTGATGCGAGTTGGGAGAGAGCTCCTCTACAGCTTCTCGCATACAATCGTAAAATATTTTGCTTTGATTACAAAGTTTATACACCTTATGCATCGCATGCAGACGTATTATATTATCGAATGTGGCATTTTTGAATTTTTCTTACTTGTGGTGCCTGCGATCCTATTTCAGGACACATTTCTTGTATACTGAGTGTTGTTGTAATGGAAATAGGAAAGAAATGCTGCTAGTTGCGCTATGTATTCTGTTGTAATAGCCTCCATTGGTCGCGCCCTACATTTTCTCTGAGCATGACCATATAATACCGCACGTTTTTAATATTACACTGGTAATAAGAAAAAGTGGACTAAATAGAATTAAACGAATATTTTTTGTGCAGCTTCCTTTGGAGCATAGAATTTGCCTTCTGAAGCACAATCCCGTGGAATCTTCAGAAGAGTAGACCAGTGTAGGAATAACGACTGTGGCATGTAATTCGCGTACAGCCAAGCGGTGTGGCCACCCTCCACATGACCTTGAGACAGCTCTACATTTATGAGACACGATGTGCGGTGCCTTCTGTGATGTATTTTCTGGTTTTACACCCTGAGTTTTCGCAAAAAGTCAGTGGGCGGAGTTTCCGGCTGAAAATTATGTTCCAGTACAAGTTTAGCAGGTGCGTTTTAGCAATGCATTAAATTTCAAGTGGAGTTGAGGATAGTGAGTTGCGTGATTGAATTTGCCACTGCACGCCCGCAACCATGCAGTGTAGAGAGCGACAATTTTTTGTTCCCGTACTAAGATTGCGGTGTAGGGTTAATCACTCCAGCTCACTCTCCTCCAAATTATCTAAATATACTTCTTTGAACAAAACTTTTTCACTCACCACATTGATATCTTAGGACGCAGTCATTATATTTATTCAGGTAGAGATGATGGCTACAGCGGCATGTCGTCTTGCCACTTTTGCATGTGCGAAAGCTGACTTCAGGACAAAGATTTTCACTCCTGCGCCCATTGTAGCAATGATCTTCATACTCATTGCTGCCGCAAACTGTGCGCAGAGAGAAACGGTATCATCAAAATATTTTTAAAATTCACATGCCGTTTGTGCCTAAACTTTGCGTGCAACCTACTCTCACGATTTTCCTTAGTGTACTCACACTGTGCACGCCTTTATTATATATAATCAGGAAAACAAGCAGTAGGAAACAAAGGTATATAGTAATCGCATGCAGTCACATTTATTATCTCCATTTAAAAGAGGCAACTGAAGCATATGTAACTCTCAAAACGAATAATATCAACTTATCAAGGGAATTAAAAAATTTCTAGCAGTACTCTGGGAAAAAAGAACTCTTTGCAATACATATATTCTATGCCGAGTTTATGCAGTAAGAGGTCATTTTTGAAGCCAGCAGTTAGGGAACCCTGAAAAGTAGTGTGCGTTTAACACAAGAGCCTCCACAATGCCATCTAACTGCCAATGGCGCACACCATTGCTTAGGTACATTACCCAAGGAACGTAACTGCGAGGTTCATTCTATGACAATTTTGTGACAAAGAGAGCAATTACCCGCAGCATAGGAAACCATTAGTGAAATGCGCATTGTTTCTAATAAAAAATTGCACTTCCAGTTATGTGATAAAATTTATATCAATTCTGAGATTTGGCTTCAGAATACCATGAGTAGTTTATGGAGCATGCCGTAATAGGGGACTCGATATTTTTTCACCACCTACAGTTGTTTAATATGCATCTAAATTGAAGTAGATGACATTTGTGCGTTTTCCCCCCAAGGAAATACGGTTGCGGTGGCCGTGATTGAACGTATAACCGCGTGATCAGAAACTCAACGCCATA
The DNA here is from genome assembly GCF_013339745.2 of Dermacentor silvarum. Classification (NCBI taxonomy): domain Eukaryota; kingdom Metazoa; phylum Arthropoda; class Arachnida; order Ixodida; family Ixodidae; genus Dermacentor; species Dermacentor silvarum. Next base: position 150,212,351 of record NC_051158.1, on the reverse strand, counting down.
TATACTTTCGCGCAACCGAGCAGGATAAAAATTTAATCCTTCTCACTTATATCAATAAAGATAGAGGCACACAAGATGAAATTGCTAAATAGCTGTATCTCTGTTGCTGCCATAATTCGATAACTTGCGAAACTAAATTGTTTTAATTCTAACGAGCTCTCTGATTATGCTGCAGTAAGCTAAGAGTGGCACTGCAGTTTCTGCGCAAATGGAGGAAGAATTTAAGAAAGTGGCCAACCAAGAAAAGTGTATTTTTGAAAGTGTAAATTGGAAACCAGGGATACTAAAAAAGACAGTGAGAGAAACAGAGACGGTAATTTGGATGCAAAGGGTGGAAACAAAGCAATAAGACCATGGATATCTACAAAAAATGGCAAGCAGGAAATCGGGAGGGCAAATCTCTATGATAACGCAAATGGAGTGCCTTGAAAGATAAGGCCCGAGCTAGCTACCGGAGGACAAGATCATACCGGAGCGAGTATGCTCCATAGTATGAGGCATGTGTGTGTTGCTAAAATGAAGCAGCTTCGCCTCACATGCGAAGCAGTGATTGCAATAGCAAATTATTAGAAATATATAGGAAGTAAGGTTAGGTGATTAATCAGCTGCATAAACTGCTGTAAGCATTGGCTTATTAACTGAATTACGAAGTACATTGTGCGCGAAAAAAAGGCAAACAAGACTAGCTCTTACTCAATGGCCGCAGACACTCGCTGTCGCAACGCTGGCGTGAAGAGTGGCAACAGCGGCGAGCACATTCCCCTTCGTGATGCGTATCGCTTGAATGCGCAATAAGCGCGGCCAAACAGAGCACAGAAAGCAATCAGTTATCTCACGTCCCATGGCATTGGAGCCCAGCGCATATTGCCTTCACCATAGGGCGTGCATGGCCGCGTTGAGCCGCCATAGCTTGAGTAGAAGAGGATGCCCACTAACCTGTCCACTTTCCCGTCCTCTCTTCCCTCCCCCTCTTCCCATCTTCCCGCTTCCCCTCCTAACTTGCACACCTGTGAAGACGGCGCCCAACTTCCACCCTTGCAAGAGCAAAAAGGCACTGCCGCCTCAAGCTACCATCGTTCTCGGCTCACCCTGGTAAGCATTCACTCGCACCAACAGCATACGGGGCTCGGCCGCAATATTATCGTACTTCGACTTTATACGGCACACCATGGCGACGCTGGCAGAAACGACAGAAATACGCCTAGAGTGTCCATATAAACGTTATACGGGCACTTAGCTTATAATTGTCAATATATTGTCCGAAAACAACTTGGCGCATCACAATGGCATGCCAAGATATTCACCCAGCGAGTCTCGTAGAGAACTGGCATTCAAAGAAGATGGCAGGATTAACTGGTCCGCAGTCGAAATAAGTGAGACGATTAGAATATTGTTTTAAGAAAAGCAGAAAAGAAACTGATACAACCGGAGACATTGCCAGTGTAGGTAAAGGTACAATATAATGATATAGGTTTTAAGCACTATAGTTCATATCGAGATGAGATAGGCAAAAAGCTAAATAGCGACAGATGTAGTAAAACATAATAAAACCAATTAGGGTAAGGGAGTATGTGGCCCCATCATCATCATCATCAGCCTATATTTTATGTCCACTGCAGGACGAAGGCCTCTCCCTGCGATCGCCAATTACCGCTGTCTTGCGCTAGCGTATTCCAAATTGCGCCTGCAAATTTTCTAACTTCATCATCCCATCTGGTTTTCCGCCTACCTCGACTGCGCTTCCCTTCTCTTGGTATCCATTCTGTAACCCTAATGGTCCACCGGCTATCCATTATACGCATTACATGGCCTGCCCAGCTCCATTTCTTCCGCTTAATGTCAAATAAAATATCTGCTATCCGCGTTTGTTCTCTGAACCACACCGCTTTCTTTCTGTTTCTTAACGTTAGTCCTAAGATTTTTCGTTCCATCGCTTTTTGTGCGGTCCTCTTTTGTTCTCGAGCTTCTTTGTTAACCTCCAAGTTTCTGCCCCATATGTTAGCACCGATACAATGCAATGATTGTACACTTTTCTTTTCAGCGACAGTGGTAAGCTCCCAGTCAGGATTTGGCAATGCCTGCCGTATGCACTCCAACCCAATTTTATTCTTCTGTAAGTTTCTTTCTCGTGATCAGGGTCCGTTGTGAGTAATTGACCTAAATAAACGTACTCCTTTACAGACTCTAGAGGCTGACTGGCGATGCTGAATTCTTGTTTACTTGCCAGGCTATTATTTTTGTCTTCTGCATATTCATTTTCAACCCAATTCTTACACTTTGTCGATTAAGGTGCTCAATCATTTGCTGTAATTCGTCTCCATTGTTGCTCAATAGGACAATGTCATCTGCAAACCGAAGGTTGCTGAGATATTCGCCGTTGATCCCTACTCCAAAGCCTTCCCAGTCTAAGAGCTTCAATACTTCTTCTAAACATGCTGTGAATAGCATTGGAGAGATTGTGTCTCCTTGCCTGACCCCTTTCTTGATAGGTAACTTTCTACTTTTCTTGTTGAGAAGCAAGGTAGCTGTGGAATCCTTGTAGACGTTTGCTAAGATATTCACGTTTGCCTCCTGTAGTCCTTAAATTCTCAATGTCTCTAAGACTGCTGGTATCTCTAAATCAAATGCCTTTTCGTAATCTATGAAAGCCATATAGAGAGGTTGATTGTACACCACAGATTTCTCGATTACCTGATTGATGACAAGGATATGATCCATCTTAGAATATCCCTTCTTGAAGCCAGCCTCTTCTCTTGGTTGGCTGAATTCAAGTGTTGCCCTGATTCTATTGAAAATTATCTTGGTGAATATTTTATACAATACTGAAAGCAAGGTAATGGGTCTATAATTCTTCAATTCTTTAACGTCTTCCTTCTTATGAATTGGTATAATGTTGGCGTTCTTCCAGCTCTCTGGTACACTTGAAGTTGTGAGACATTGCGTATAAAGGGCCGCAAGCTTTTCAAGCATGATATCTCCTCCATCTTTGATTAAATCCCTAGCCTCTGACAAGGGATTCAGATGCATTATTGCAATTTCATTTTTGTAAATTGTTTCATGTCAATAGATTCAATACTTTTTTAAATTTACTGTTATTCCATCTTCTACAGCAGCTTTTCCCCTGGTCATGTCTTTCAAGGCCCTTCTAATTTCATCGCTTGTTATAGAAGGAGCCTCTGTATCCGGTTCATCACTATTTCGAATGAAAGTAGCTTGGCTGTTTTGGGCACTGTACAGGTCAGTATAGAATTCTTCCGCTGCTTTAACTTTGTCATCGAAATTGCTGATGATATTACCATGCTTATCCTTCAGTGCATACACCTTGCCTTGTCCTATACCAAGCTTTCTTCTTACTGATTTAATGCTGCGTCTATATTTTACGGCTTCCTCACTCTCTCCCACGTTATAATTTCGAATATCCCATACTTTCTTCTTGTTGATCAGTTTTGACAGTTCCGTGAATTCTATCTGATCTCTTGAGTTGGACTTTTTTATGTTTTGCCGTTTCTTTATTAGGTCCTTTGTTTCTTGGGAGAGCTTACCTACTGGTTGCCTTGGTGCCTTACCTCCCACTTCAATTGCTGATTCTGAGATCAGCCTAGTCACGGTTTCATTCATTACCTCTATGTTGTCTTGATCTTCCTGTTCTAAAGCTGCATATTTGTTTGCGAGCACCAGCCTGAATTGGTCTGCTTACTGCCTGCGGTCCCTTACTGCCTCTAGGTTGGCCTGTTTTCTCTTGACTAATTTCACTCTTTTTCTCGTGGTGGCGTGGAGCAGAGGTAGAATACCCGGCTTCAAATCTGAAGGTCGTAAGTTGGAATCCTACTCGAGTCCACTACATTTTCAGGCATGATACCTGACACCGGTAAGAAAAAAATATATTGCCGAGAGCTAGTGGGTCTACACTAGTTAAGGTGCAACCAAACTAGAAGGTCCACTAAGCTTCATCAAAGTCACTCCCTCACCAGAACAGGAATTGGCCTCCCTGGGGCAGTATTCGGCCACTACCTCCCTCATGACTCCAACATGTGGCCCCACCCCGTTTCACATCAGATGTTGAACAACATCATCCCCAATATCAATGATGGTCCTTCAAAACGAAGAAAACTGTGAGTGCTCAAAACCCTACCACACGGCTGGCATTGCCAAATCCTGACTGGGAGCTTACCACTGTCGTTGAAAAAAAAACTGTTCTATCGTTGCATTCTACCGGTGCTAACATAAGGGGCAGAAACTTGGAGGTTAATAAAGAAGCTCGAGAAAAAGTTAAAGACCGCACAAAGAGCGATGTACCGAAAAAAATTGGCGCCGTTTCACCCAAAAGGCGAAGCAACAATTACGATAGCAAATTAGTAGACAGCGATACGGAGTAAGCATAGTAGTTTTATCAGCTGCATAATATTGGACATATAGCAGCGCCAGCTGCGCGCAGAACTGTTGTCGACGCCATCGGCTTGTCGAGCAGCGTCGGATTTTACCACGTTCTCGCCTCTCAACGTTTTTTTATATAAGTACGCATTTGGTGCCGCAGCTAAACGTCGCCTCCCCTCCCGTCCCCTCACGGCCTTTCGTGCGACGTAAGAAGTCGCGTATGCTCTATGTACATGGTGATTGTAAAGGAGGACGGAGACGCTTAATTCTGCAGCCCTTCAGGGAGCACGGCGCCGAACGCGCGTTTGCCGTGCGTTCGCTCCCCGTGAAAGCGGGCGTCCCTCGCACGCTTTCACTCGCACAAACAGCGTCCAGCGCGCTGTATGTGCGATTGACACACAGGACGGCGATCAATCGCCGTCAATGGCGATTTATCACCGTTGACATCATACGGAACCTCACGGCGACGGCGATGCCAGAAATCCGCTTTGGAGTGTTCATCTATCGCAATAAAATCCTAGGCGTAACGTTAAGAGACAGGAAGAGAGCGGTGTGGATCAGAGAACAAACCGGGATAGCCGATTTTCTAGTTGACATGAGGCGGAAAAAATGGAGCTGGGCAGGCCATGTAATGCGGAGGGTGGATAACCGGGGGACCATTAGAGTTACAGAATGAATACCAAGAGAGGGGAAGCGCAGTCGAGGACGGCAGAAAACTAGGTGGGGTGATGAATTTAGGAAATTTGCAGGCGAAAGCTGGAATCAGCTAGCGCAAGACAGGGGTAATTGGAGATCAGAGGGAGAGGCCTTCGTCCTGCAGTGGACATACGTATAGGCTGCAGCTGCTGATGATGATGCTCGTGTTCGCGGTTCGGAAAGAAACGCCCTGATGTAATTGTAGGTGCGCTCACCACAACCCGCGAGTTCGAGTTCCGCGAGTATTGCGACGTGAGAAACGCTGTCGAAGGTTCCTTTGAGGTCTAGTGCTAGGACTTATCTGCCATCACCGTGCGGCATATTAGTTAAAATTTCGTCCCAAAGTAGGAGGAACGCGTCTTGACACGACAAAGCCGTGCGAAATCCTATCTTGGAGTCTGAGAACGAGCTCCGCTCTTCCAGGTATCGCTGTAGTCTGCTGTGGATCACCCTCTCATAGAGCTTACCCAGGTAGTACGTGAGCGATACCGGCCGGAGTGGATCGATGGACGGATTCTTTTTTGGTTTGAGGATCATGATATTAGCCCATTTCTATTTATGGTGCAAGTTTCCCTTGGCCCAGTACTCGCCATTGAAAATCTTAGTTATTTTCGCGAGGGCCACCAAATCCATGTTTCGAATTATTGAATTTCTGATCGTGTTTAGGCCCGGTGCCGATTCTTTAACTGCGGCTTGTGCCACTTCGTCAACTGCCGCGTACGTTAGTTCTTCGTCTAATTTAGGGTTCGCCTCTCGCACGTATGCTCTCGTCGTGTATGGCGATACCGCCACGGGTGAGGGTCCACTGTATTTGTTCTGAAGGATGTCGACTAGTTCTTGGTCTGTACCCTCGAAGTTATCTGCTAGAATTTGGAGCTTCTTGTTTCTCAGTACATGTGATCATTGGGTCTAGCATGCTCCAGAGTATTCGCCAAGTACTGGTCGTTCCCAGAGTCCCTGATAGGGTTCCGCAGAACGTCGCCCACTTGTTTTTAGCTATTTCGTTGGTGTCGCCTTGGGCTTGCTCTGCTGTGTTGTGTTGATGTGTTGCATCAGGTGTTTGTTTAGGCGTTGTCTTTTCCACCTCTTGACGAGTTTCCGCCTCTCTTCCTATAGGCTGACTAGGTGAGAGTCTATCATAGTGCCTCTGCGGTGCGCTCAATGGCTTTGGTGGTGTCCCCGTGCACTTGTTTCTGCCGTCCTCGACTGTGCATCCCTTCACTTGGCATCCATTCTGCAACTATAATGGTCCACTGGTTATCTGTCTTACGCATTACATGGCCTGCCCAGCTTCATTGTTTTTTATTTCTAGTTTTTATTTTTACAGCGCAGCTGTCTATCGCTAGGATCCCGGGATTTCTTCGTGTCATCGGCAGAAAACAGTGGTGTGCGGATCCCGGCGGCAGTGCCAGGCAGAGCAATGGCTCATACCCCGTAAGGTAAAGGCTACAACAGTTACTCATCGCAAGCACCAGGGGATTTGGATGCGTTCCCCGGTAACAGAATTATATTTTCTCGTATGTTCAAATTACAATCCGACGCTACCACGACTGACGGTTGTGCTTAGGTCATACATTGCGAATTTTGTGACGCATTTTAGCATGATTAATTCAATCAGTTCAGTAACGCCTATGCGTAGTGGCTGGGGATGAATATTTTTTTTTAATGACGGACAACACCACCGATGGTAGACGCCGCCACAGGATTTTCTGCGAGACGGGGGACTAACGCTATAACGTTAAAGTTTGGCTGAATGTACAGCCCCCGCATGTTTAGCTACATCATACGAGCGTCCATCTCGCGTCATTTTAGCGCCTTTAGGTGGCGATAATCAGCGAGACCGGCAGAAGTACTCTCAAGTGCACTAAGCACTCTCCTGTGTAAGAGTCTTCTAATGCGATCTTCCCTTCAGGAGGGCGTAGGATCGTATTATAGTGTTCTCGCGCAATATAGTTAAAAATGCGGGAGGCTGTACATACACTGTCAATCGATTCGTGATCTGCTCGCCAGCTGCCGAGAAGACCAGATGAGTTTCGATTGCTGCGTTAATCGGGTCTGATAGAGCCGTCTCGGAAGTCACCGCCCGTTGCCGCATTGCAAGTGCTACGTGGTACCACCACTGGCTGAGCATTACCAGGACTAGCCGTCTTGGCATGCAATCAAAGCAGTGTGCAGCCAGAAGCCTAAGAAGAGGTTCCTGTGTCGACCCTCGACTATCCTCAGAAGCTAGACTAACTGCAATTGGCGCCGCTCGCCTCAATGTCCTGTGCTGCGGGCCCGACAAAGCAGCAGCGACGGTGGCGACGCTGCTTTTCCTTTCACAAGTAGCCATACCAGTGTCTGAAGCAGATAAAGAAAATGAGAGCGAGAGAGAGACGCATTCACGGAGCGGGTCTGCTGGAACGCGTTGTCGACATTGCAACGCGGTGTCGGTTTGCAAGCTAAGCTATGCAACGCCCAGTGACGGCCGTAAGTCCGAGACGCGCGAAAAGAAATTATCATCATCATGAGTAATCAGATGAAAAGTTCGCGCGCATTTCCGGAAAATGCTTGGCTACGATCGCCCAGCTTCGTTATTTCAAGCGTTGCGTGGCCGAGTGCAAGGTTAAGCATTTTTTTTAAATACCCTATCTTCAGGATCGGCTCAAGAAAACGATGAGATACACTACAAACAAATGTTTACGCCAAATAGACTGCTTCGCATTGAATAGATTCAGTTTTCTTCGCCAGTGTGCCGCTTATATTAAATTAGGTATCAGCAGATTTTCAATTGTCAGTGCAGCTGACGTAGGTCTTAAAAAAAGTTATGGGGTTTTACGTGCGAAAATCACGATCTGATTATGAGGCACGCCGTAGTGGGGGACTCCGGAAATTTGGACCAACTGGGGTTCTTTAACGTGCACCTAAATCTAAGTACACAGGTGTTTTCACATTTAACCTCCATCCAAATACGACCGCCATGGCCGGGATTCGATCCCGCAACCTTGTGCTCAGCAGCCCAACACCATAGCCACTGAGAGACCACGGCGGGTAACGTAGGTCCTAGCTGCCTTCACTTTCGATCCCTTAATATCTGCATTGAGTAAATTTTCTTAACTTTGCAAATTTCCTCACAGTTTAGAAAATGAGCGTACATAAGAAAACAATGAAAACAGAATTTGAAATAGTTTTTACAGCAGTGAATAACTGTGTTGAATTTTGCGCTATTTTCCACTATAGAGTGCAATCATTAAGTGTTTGCTTTTTGAGTTCGCGAATTTTCCCCAAAATAAAATAACTAATTTCAAAGGCACACATGGACGCTTTCAAAATTTGAGGGCTGCTGCCGTTTTCTTACCTGCTCGAAAGTGCGGGTATGAACGCGAATCACATAATGTCAAGTTAGTCAGAATAAAAATAAGTGTCTTGAAGCGTACATTCATTTTGTGGACAATTATGTTGAATCTATTGATCTGAAATGATTAGTAAAGAGAAAAAAATATATGCCTTAGTGATTCATCAGCGTGATCGTATTAATACATTTGTAGCATCTAAGTGACGTCAAAAACAGCGTTAAATTATTTGTTGGGCAGTTCTACTGTGGACACTATATGTTCTATGTTACACTATATTACTATAATGTCTGCTTACGTAGTTTACCATTGCCGTGTGATCATGATAAATTTGGACGAAGAAATTACAACCACAAAGGCACTCCGGCAACAGCCTAAGTCACCCCATAAATTTCTTCAAATGAGCAATATAATATCACTTAATTAGGCATGGCTATGGGTCACCTTCTAATTTTTTTTCTTACCATCAATTCAGTAGAGTGCTAAAATGTTGTCGAAAAGTGAAATAACGAGATCGCAAATTACGCCGTAAAACATTTCCGTAGTTTTGCGGTCAAAGCTTACGTAAACATTACATAGACCGTTGTATCTTGTGAAAAACGAAGGAATTGTACGTAAAAAAAAGAGAAAAAAATACGAGCATGAGCACTGCGCAAATGCGGAGAGGCTGTCCTTATTTTCATGTGGAGGACAATTGAACATGTTAAAGAGCTAAAAATCAGTACGCAAAGAATATGAAGAAAAGACACCGCGTGACACCACCAGGCACCACCAGGGGCATAATATCACAATGGATAACGCTGCTTGAACATTATTTGCATGCGAATAGTAAAAACGCAAAATGGCTCTTTCCCAGTACAGACGAAGCATCGATTGCGATAGCAAATTAGCAGACAGCTATACGAAGTAGCGATAGTAGTTTTATCGCCCGTTTAAACTTGTAAACATAGGCAACTAACTAAATTAACAAGCATTGTGTTATGCGTGCGCAAGCGAACATCAGCCCATCTAACTCCATGACCACCGAAACTCGCTGTCCAAGCGCTGGAGCGAGGAATCGCGGCAGCCGCAGCTGCGAATTGCCCTTTGTACTGTGTCTCGCATCAACTCGAACTAAGCCGCGAAAACACAGCGCACTCGGTCTCCGTCGCAGATAGCTTTCAGGATACAGCGGCAATGGCGGGAACCTGCCGGGGTGGCTCAGTCTGCGTAGGCGTTCCGCTGCTCAGCACGAGGTCGCGGGATCGAATCCTGGCAGCGGCGGCCGCATTTCGATATAGGCGAAATGCAAACATTCACAAGCCTGCGCATCACACGCAGCACAGTAACAGCGTAGGCTGGTGGAGCGGCTCAAGAGTAGCTCGAATTCGGGCACCACGCACAACAGTCTTCGCGGCAATCTCTTCGCCTCGTTTTCAGGATCTGAACTCTCCGCCTGGCGTCGACGGCGAGCTGCGGCTTGTAATGCTCTCTGCATAGCAGTCTGGTGAGCCTGATCAAGTTTTACAACTGCAACTTACAACAGCAGGCACCTCAACTAGATGGCGCCACCATACTAGCGGAGGCTGGGGATCGCGTTTTCTTTTTATCGCGCACCTTGTCTGAATCGCATCTCGTCGTCTTCGCCTGCGCACGCTGCGTTTGCACGCGCCTTACCTAGATGGCGCCACAATACTGGCGGAGGCTCGGGTCGTCTGCGCCTGCGCGTCTGCGTAGGGAGGGTTTATAGGGCATTTTTCCACTACCCGATAGCAAGCCTTGCGTGGCTCAGTGGTAGAGTATCTGGCTCCCACGCAGCGGGCGCGGGCTTGATTCTTGCGGCAACCGGGTACTTTTTCGCATTTCCGGCGATAGCGGTTGCGGCGGCGGATGCCATCGGCGGCCGACATCATCGCGAACGGAAACAGCTATGGGAATGAGCCCATAACAGCTTACGCAGTAAAACGCCCGTGTGCTTGCGTTTTAGGGCTCGGTAAGGAACTTCGGGTAAGCAAATTTTTTCCGGAACCCTCCACTACGGCGTGCCTCATAATCAGAACTGGTTTTGGCGCGTAAAACCCTAGAAACAAGGCAACGGCGGGCGCCCCCCCTCCCCTTCCTTCTCTCTACTTTCTCCGGAGCTTTGCGCACAACGGAAGGCGGCGCTCTTCCTCCCAGCTTTTCTGCGTTGCTCGCGCGAGATTGAGCCGCGATCGCCGGCTCACCCTCGCAAGCTTTCACCGGGCACACCTGTATAGTATACAGCGCGCGGCTACGATTTTATCGCTCTTATCGCCCTTGGACTTTTTACGAAACCTCACGGCAACTGCAGAAATGCGCTTGGGGTGTCCATATAATTGATATCGCAATAAAACAGAAGTAATTTGAGCTGTGGCATTGCATACCCCCTTCATCGCGCCTACACGCCGACACTCCGGGTTGCATTTCTCCAGCAAGCATAACAGCACGAGTGGCAGCAGCTACAAATAGCGGTATGCGAAGCTGTGATTCCTATCGCATTTGTGATATCACATTTCTATAAGGAAGGAATTGGCACTGCTGTGTTACTGCGCAACTAAGTGGTTTAAGTGTCCCCCACCCGCCGGGGTGGCTCAGTCAGCTAAGGCGTTGCGCTGCTGAGCACGAGGCCGCGGGATCGAATCCCGGCCGCGGCGGCCGCATTTCGATGGAGGCGAAATGCAAAAACGCCCTTGTGCTTGCGTTGTGCTTGCGTTGTAAAGAACCCCAGGTGGTGAAAATTAACCCGGAGCCCTCCACTACGGCGTGCCTCATAATCAGAACTGGTTTTGGCACGTAAAACCCAAGAAAGACGAAGGTTTAAGTGTCCTTTTTTCGTTGGTTGCGCACTTCGTGCATGCCCAATGCACCGCGATGACCGGCGACGGGCTCAGTTGTGTTGTGAGAGTACACCCTTTAACGAGATTCCTGCTTGGCCGTGAGCATTGATAAAGCGACTTTGCGGGTCTGTGATAAAGGGGTGTAGATTTGTTGCGTTGACTGCAGATGGAGTACATCGAGACATGTAGCCAATATCAGTGACATTAACGCCTCTAGCAGCTTCTTTGTCGGCTGTATGTAGCCGCTGGTTTACTGACGTAAGCATTCCAGCTTACACGGTGTTGTGCAGTGTTTTTGGGGTTCCAAAACAAAGTGAACTAGATGTTCCCCTTGCGAACCTACCTTGAGGCGGTGAAACGATATGTTAGCCATATTTGGTGCCGCATTGCATCACATCGAAATTATTCGTCATTACTATTTTTCGTTTAGGTTTCGGATGCACTGTCCTGGCTAGGCGTGAATAATCGCAGTGTTCATACCCCGAATTGAAAGATTGCTCGTGCATGAAGACCTCATAGAGCATGTTCGATGCGTTTGCCCCTACATAACTATGAAAGGACGGTGTAGCGTGCTTGCTGCCATAACCGTGTGCCACCTGCAGTGTTAGGTATCACGGGTGTCACACGGTGTCCTTTCGAGCGTAATCGAGGCCGAGCAATTGCGCTCGATCGCGATTGAAAGTGTCCGTGTGATATCTGTTAAGGGTCCCTGCAAAGAAAACGGAATATTTTTCTACCTGGCAATCTACGTCAGATGTTTCTCGTATTTTTTTTGACAGCTATCAGACTGACGATTAACCTTCTGACGCAATACGTCAGCATTTCACGTATTCTGGGAAGGAGAATTGCTAGGTAAATTCTGTTCATATTCAGCCGTAATTATAAACCAAATACCTGCGGTAAGTAATTTTTAACGTAACCTTGGCATTGAATAGCGATGGCCAAACTTCCAATATGGACATTCCAAAGTTATGAAAGTTCCAAACATGCTAGAAGTATAAAAACAAACCAAAATATGTGTCAAGACTGATGTTGAAGGTCGGTTCTCACATTGACTTGTCTCCAGTTGCGTAGACTAATTTTCAGCTTATACCCATCCCTACAAAAGTTATCAAAAATGCATGTGAGTATTGTATGTTAGGCAGAAAAAAATTCAACTCGTTTGCCTAATAGAAGGTACTCCATGAAGTTTGTTTTTTTCTTTTTTTTTTGCAAACGAGTTGAACGAGACCCTAAGCACGTTATAAAATACTGTGAGCTGTCCAACAGCAATAAAACTAATTGAGTGACGAGTTTGTATGCAAGAGTATAATTCCTTAGGAAAATGTTTATGCTTTGCTGTGGATGTCCGGTCGGGAAATAACCGATATCAGTATTTCAATTTCAGCTGTTTCACCAGTGAAGGATGTCTGTGTGCCGCCTTGCGCCAAGTTTCTCAGCTATGAGGGCTTGTTTGCAATACCAATGGCACAGCGGTATGTTGGGTGAGGCTTTTTGTTCTGCTAAGTCGTGCCATTCAATCGTATATCGGTCTTGCATATGCAGTCCTGACGAACATTGACTGTAAATGCTTGTGTAAAGACGAGACCTGTGCAAGTATAATAAATGTTGCAAATGCATTCAAAAGATAAATAACAGACGTTCTTTTTTCCTGTAGCAACCAATTGGTTGAGCATAAGGATGTCGACTGCAAAGTGATCTTGTCTCATACCTGTCACGGGTGCACAAATGAGTGGTGTTTTAAATCACTATTAGCGCCGGGCTTCAGGTTTTGAGGCAACAGATAAAAGATGCACCAATAAATTAATTGCTCAAATCAGCACAAAAAACACCTGCATACTAATCTCTAGCACTTTCTTTGATGGACTTCATGATAATTAAGTGTAGCCACCGTTAAGCTCACTGTTAGCCACTGTTAAGCTAACCATAATAGGTGAAAATCCGCCGACAGAATTAAGTGCGACATTGGAAGGCAATATAACAATGTAAAATAATATCCCGAGCACGCAGCTGTGTGACGTGGTCAGGCGGCCAAAAATACACGAAAATTTAGAAGGGAATCAACAGCGGTATGGCCAGAACAAAGCAAAGGCGACGGACACAGCAATGTATTCACTTCGTCCTGTCTGTAGCACCGTTCCATTCCCTTGTAAACATGCACCAACAAGTCTAGTTTAGGACGCTCCTGCAGTTAATCTGAATACCTCAATTTTTTGAGCAGATTAAATGATGACAGGACGGCTACTCGATACTCGTCGACTACTAGATATTAAGCGGGAATATGGCAACGCAGCTGATGAAAGTAATAACGCCCTGACATAACTCGCAGATTCGGACGGCTGGCGGCCACTTCCTTACTCCACTGGGCGCCTGCACGACTAGAGTTGAGATTCAAGGATATACATTCGTAGTGACCGGCCTTGTCTTACGCGAATGCTCCCGCGACGTTATTCTTGGGGTTGACTTCCTGCAGGAGTACGGCGCTAATATTGATCTGCAAGAGCGTCGTATCAGATTCTCAGCTGAACGAGCAATCGACGTGCAAAATAGCCAATGACGTGACGACGTACTTCGTGTTTCTGCAGACAGTGTGACGCTTCCGCCACGAGCCAGTGTACTCATCGACGTCACATGCTGTGTCTTACGCCATGGCGAAGCTGTGGCTGAAACTAACTTGGAATACCTACTGAAGCAAGGTCTTGTTTGTTACCAATTTTAGCAACGAGCACCGACACCTGTTCCATGGCACTTCGTTAGTTGTTGCACACGTAGTAGCAAACGTTAACAACTGTTTCACGTCAGAAGTAGCAGAGACAGCAGGGTCTCTAGGGCATCTCGACCTCAATTCTGTACTATGCACCGATAGCCAAACAGCGATGCTTGCGCATTGCTGTCTGGCTATCGCCTGAATTCTATAGGCTATATGCTTGAATTCAGGACCTGCTTCGCAAGTTCCTCAAAGATACACCGGACTTCTATCACTAAACAAAGGATCATCATGTACGAAGACGCACGCCCGATACACCAGCAGCCTTACCGCGTGTAAGCGAATAAACGCGACGCCATACGTACGCATGTTAGGGAGATGCTTGACGATGGCGTCATCGAACCTTCCATTAGCCCGTGGTCGTCTACGGTCGTCCTTGTCAAAAAGTCGGAACGCTACGCTTCTGCGTCGACTACCGGAAGCTTAACAACGTGACTAAAAAAGTTGCAGTTTCGCCCGAAAGGCGAAACATCAATTGCGATAGCAAATTTACTAGCAGACAACTATACGGAGTAAGGATAGTATATTTATCGGCTGCATAAACTTGGGCACATTCGCTTACTAACTGAATTAACAAGCATGGTGTCAGCGCAGACAAGCAAACAAGAATAGCCACAGTCGATGACCACAGACAACCACTGTCAAAACGCTGGCGTGAGCAAGCGCAACTGCAGCGGCGACCCAAGGTTCGTGTGGTCTATCGCTTCAACGGAAACTGAGCCGCGAAAGCACAGCGCATACAAAGTCAGAGCCGTTTGGAGATGGCTTTCAAGATACGGTGCGCGCGACAGCCCTCAGCCGCGCAAAGTACGCAGTTCTGGCAGAGCAGAAGCCGCGCACCCTCCCTCCCGCGCTGCCTTCCCGCTTTCCTCCTTTCGCGTGAGAGATTGAGTCGCCAGTTCTCCTTGCGCCCGGTCGCAAGATACGTATTTATTGACCCAGTTAAACGTCGCCTCCCCTCCCTCTCTCTCATCCCCCCACGACCTTTCGCACGACTGGAGACCGTGAAAGCGCGCGTCCCTCGTGCGCTTTCACTCACACGTGCATCATACGGCGCGTGGCGACGTGTTTAACGTCGTTGGACTTTATGCGGAACCTCACCGCGACGATGACGGTGGGAATGGGCTTGGAGTGTCCATTTAATTGCTATCACAATAAAAGGACGTTTATCCGCTGCCGCGTATCGACGACTCGTTAGATAGACTATGTCATGCCCACTATTTTTCTTTTCTCGATTTAAAAAGTGCGTACTGGCAAATTGAGGTATATGAACGAGACCGCGAGAAAACAGCCTTTGTGACTCCAGATGGTCTTTATGAATTCCTAGTTCTTCCTTTTGTCTTTTGTTCAGCCCCGGCTACTTTGCAGCGAATGATTGATACTGTCCTCACTAGACTGAAAGGGCAGGCCTGTCTTGTGTACCTAGATGAAGTGGTCGTCTTCTCTGAAACAATGGAGCAGCATCTTCACCGCCTGCTAAGGGTGCTAGAAGCCATCCAATCGGCAGACCTCACACTTAAGCACGAAAAGTGCCACTTTGGTTATGAAGGGCTGAAGTTCCTGGGGTATGTAATCAGCGACAAAGGTGTTCGACCCGATCCAGAGAAGCTTGCAGCTGTCGTTGCATTTCCAGCACCTTCCGATATAAAGGTCGTCGGGTGCTTCCTGGGTTTGTGCGCCTGCTATCGCTGGTTTATTCAGGGCTTTTACAAGATAGCGAAACCCCTAACTCGCCTTACGAGGGATGACAAGTCATTTGTCTGGCATAATGAGCAACAGTCGGCTTTTGCTGAATTACGACTGCGCCTGCAGTCAGCACCCATTCTCGCACATTTTGACGATGATGGTGATACTGTGACCTTGGTGCAGTACTCGTATAGCTTCAAGATGGAGTAGAAAGAGTTATAGCCTATGCCAGACGCTCCCTGTTCCATTCCGAGGTGAATTATTCGACTACGGAGAAAGATTGCCTCGCAGTCGTGTGGGCGATCATCAAGTTTCGCTCCTACCTCTATGGTAGTCCCTTGAAAGTAGTGACGGACCACTACGCCCTCAGTTGGTTGGCAAGCATGCGCGACCATTCAGGACGACTGGAACGGTGCAGCTTGTGGCTACGGGAATTTGGCGTCACCATCGTTTGTAAGTCTGGCCATAAGCACGACGACGCTGACACCCTGTCCCGCGGACCCATTGATTCTGCCAGTCAGGAAACAGAGGACGACGACGGCTTCCTGGGCGCCATTAGTTCGTCGTACTTTATCATACGGCAGCGTGACGACGCTGTGATTCGACCGATCATCGATCATCTAGAAGGCTGCGGCACAGCCCTACCACGCCATCTGTCCTTGTCGTTGACGTCATTCTGTCTAGGAGACAACGTGCTGTATAAGAAGAATGGCCGTTCGACCAGCTGTGCTTGCCTCCTGGTGGTTCCAAGACACATTCGAGACAACGTCCTCTTCGCTTGCGATGACAAACCCACATCTGGCCATTTAGGCTTCTCACGAACACTCCCTAGAGTAAGCTAGATGTATTATTGGCCCAGCATCTCTGCAAGCCTCAAACAATACGTTAAAAGCTGTCGTGAATGCCAGCACTGAAAGACACCATTCGTTAAGCCTGCTGGCTTACTTCAGGCGATTGAAGCACCTCACATGCCTTTCGACCAAGTCGGCATGGACATTCTCGGACCATTTCCTCTGTCTGCCGATGACAGCAAATGGGTGATCATCGCGACTGATTATTTAACACGATAGGCTAAGACGCAGGCGATCCCCCGAACCGTGGCTGAGAGGTAGCGCAATTCTTCATGCGCCACATCGTATTGCGTCACGGTGCTCCCTTCATTGTAATAACAGACAGATGGACAGCATTCACAGCGCAGCTTATGGATGAAGTTTGTGAATTAGGCAACACCAGGCATCGCAAGACGACCACGTATCATCCGCAGACCATTCGACTAACCGAGTGACTGAATAAGACAGTCACAGACATGCTCCCAATGTACATCGACGTCCGACACAAAACATGGGATCGGATCTTGCCTTACGTGACCTTTGCGTTAACACCGTGGTGCAAGAAACAACGCGATTCACACCATTTCGCCTTCTCTACAGTCGTAATTTCCAGACGATGCTGGACGCTATGCTGCCGTGTGAAGACGCTGAACAATTGATAACCGACGCCAAGGAATTTGCAGAGCGTGCCGAGGAAGCTCGGCAGCTCGCGCGGCTACACATCTTCCAACAGCAGCAGACAGACGCCCGACGCTACAACATCCGCCATAGGGACGTGTCCTTCATCCCCGGAGACCAAGTTTGGGTGTGGACCCCCGCTCGCTGCCGTGGCCTCTGTGAAAAGTTGATGAGCCGGTATTTTGGTCGATATAAAGTGCTCCGCCACGTCAGTAACGTAAACTACAAAGTGGTCCGGGAATCAACATCGCTGACACGGACCAGGGGCGCTATGCTGGATGCGCCGAGTTTCTCGTTCGCACGAGTTTTACCCGAGTTTGGTCGATGGCAGTCAGTGAACGGAGATAGCAAGGAACATGCAAAGCAGCAGGCAAAAACAAATGTCGAGATAAAGCCGCGTATGACAACATGCGCGCACCCTGCGCGGCTCAGTGCTTCCGCGCTTGAGGTACAGAAGACTGCGCAACAAAACGCGCCAGCGCAGCGTATTGTTATCAACTTATTATCGCAATTTAGCAATACCGTCACTATCACGCTGTCTATCTGCAAACTTGCCGTGAGCCGCTTTCCACGCCTTTCTCGGGTGCGTCAAGGGCGTTCCTCCTCTTTCGGGCATTATCTTTCTATTCCCCTTCGAATGTGAACATGGCACATGCGGTGTATTCTTGCAGCTACACTTTCCCTCAATCGAATACATTAAAATACAACAAATAAAGTAACGAACATTTTATTTCTTAAACTATCGGTTTTTTGGTTTGAATGCTATAAATTTTTGTTGACAAATGGAGCTCGAGCAAATTATTAAATTTTGCACTTTTTTTGCCACCAGTGGCGACAGTGAGGCGAAAGCTTACAAGCGGATACATTCTAGAGGGTCGCACGCGCAAGGGAGTTTATACGGTGAGCAGTCACTAGGGCCGCTACAGTGCTATGTTCGATAAAGTCAGTCATGACAATGATCTGTCCCTTTCCTGTGTAATAGGGGAATGCAACGCAGTGCTGCGGCATAGCTGTTCACTGCAGGTGCTTCACCGAGGCCGCCGCTTTACCAAGTTAAACGACACCCAAGCCATAGAGACACGAGCAACGGCGCTGGCTGCAAAATGGCTGTGCCGTATTCTAGGGTCCGTAGTGACGCAGCACAGCGAAAATCCACCAGTTAATCTGCGTGCGCGAAGCCTCCGCGATGCATCGCGAAGAAGCGCGTGCTGCCCAGCGACACAATTCATCGCTTGTCATCGCTTGCCCAGTGAAGGTGCCTCCGTGCGCATGTACGCAGAATTTGAGTGCGTTGTTCACTCCAATGGACTTGCCGATTGCCTCTGCTGCTGAGATAACAGCGATCGCAGATGGATATCGTAACGACATCGCAGCAGTCGCCTTTGGCGGGTGATGGCTCTTGTGTGCCGTTAGGAAATTATACTTTGAAAGCAGCAAGCTGTTGCAAGTGTTTAGTGTGCCGTGATGTGATGAAGAAATTTTATCGCACTGGGTCTATAAAAGCGAACGTTTCTCGACGATGACCATGTTTGCGACACTGCGGCTCCGATACATCACCGATGATAGTGCAGCCCTATCAAATGACAGCTACGATACGTTGTCGTTGGAAAACACTATGCACTGCTCAGAATCTTCATCCACCGCGGCACATCGACGCCTTGCAAGTAGCTACAGTGACGTGCCGTTAATTTGCTGTGCGCTACGTCGCAACAATCCTGACAAAGAACCGTGTTGTGGGGCCATCACAGCCTAATAAGATATATGCACAAGCCAGCGAAGGTCGACGCTTTGTTTTTGATAGCGGTGCTCAGTACATCACCGATGACAGTGCGCTGTGCGTGTTTTATTTTGGCGGTCAAGATTGTTGATGCCTCCCAGTACCGCACCACATCGCTGTTGCCGAAAAATAAGTTGGGCGCGGCTCAACCGTGGTTGGCGCGCGCACAAGAGTTACATGCCCCGCGCGGTGCGTGACCTGTGGTTTTTATTGACAGGCTAACTCGTGCCAAACTCGTACATCGCGAAACCCCCCTCAAGTTGAACTCGCGAACATGGCAGCGGCAGCAAGCGTCAATATGACCGTCTAGACCAATTCACCTGCATGACCGACGTAGAGTTTCAGCGTCATTTTTGCCTTTCCAAAACGTCAGTGCGCTGGCTGTGTGACGAGTCAGGCAAAGGCCCTCGTCTGCGGAGACAGCGTGACGGGCAAATTATGCTTTCCGAGCACAGACTGATGTGACTAGGCTGCTGAGGAAAAGTTCGTGCGGTCACTTCGGCTCTCTCCGGCTTCAAGCGCTGTTCGTCCACCGCGCCCCAGCCCCAGGCCAGGTCGGGAGTCATCATCGGAGTACTGGGGCACCTGAGAGCACCTCGGGTTCAACCCAGACGAACAAACCTGCGAAGGTGAAGTGGTCACATTACATAGGAATACTCAGAATGGACGCCGGGCTGCCTTCCGGTGCATTAGGTGCCTAAAGCAGTTTTCGCAGTTAGGCGGTGCCGCTGCACTGCACGGGCAGACAGGCGAAGGAAGTTACTTCACCAACACGTACCGCCTCGGCCGTCCGAACGACCACCTCTCCAGGGGGCAAATGATTTTCTCACGTACTGCGTGAGCAAAAGCGTAGATATCTGGCTGTTGAAGGAGATGACCGTCGTTGTTTCCTCTATCGGAGCACACCATCCCCGACTGGAGGAACTACCCCCGTGAGTTCGCGAGGGTCGAGCTTCTGGCGCGACCTCCTCTCGGTGCCCCCGGGAAATTGACGAGTGCCTTCTTCGCGGCGAGCAAAAGTACAATCGAGGCCACCTAATGATGGGCGACAACGTTTCGCCAAGCCGCCAAAATTACGGCCGTGTTAAATATGGTGGCCCATGGATCTTCGGCGTGGTCTGCATGACTAGAGGGGTGCTGCGACTTTTTAAGGTCGACCGACAAAAGGCGGCGACGCTAGGCGCCATTATTGCTGCCAACGTTCAAATGGGGACGCATATTCATAGTGACGAATTAGCCGCATACAACTGTATCCCAAATTTAGTTGACGATAACGGGGCTATGCCTCTGTCAGCATTGGGAGACACTCAACCACAGCGTGAACATTGTGGACCCCATCCCGGGCGTTCGCACGCAAAAAATAGAAAGTTATTGTTAAGAAGTGAAGCGCCACCTCGTCAGTGGTAGGTACAGGGTAACTGCACCGATGCTGGAGTCCCACCTGGGGTGGATGTGGTGGCAGTCAACAGCCACGTGCGCTGCAAAGACCCTTTCTTGCGTTTGTTAGAAGCCACTGATCGCTCGGGCTACCCAGTATAAACACTCTTTCTCGCCCTTGTTAGAAGCCTTCGTTCGGCGCTAGCCAGTTAAAGGTGCATCACAAAGTAAAAGAAAATAAAGCGTAGTTTTCTGATCCTTGCATGGGCGCTTTCCGGCATCCCTGAGTGCTTACATGGTAAGCGCGCGGCAAACCACTTCTGTGGTAACCGACCTTACTTTAGCGCGAGCAACGAGCCCAGTGGGAAAACCAGGCGCACACCAATCTGTGCTCGGAACTGGGAGCACAAGCACGTAGCGAGCCGCGCCAATCCAATCCAGAGGAAAAAAGAGGAGGGCGAGCGTCCCCTCGTGGCATAAAGCGACACTTATTAAACTACAAATTAGTCTAATACACATTATGTGTAGATCTTGTAAACTTGAAAATGCTTATAACCCAAGTCCATGTGATCAATATTATTGTACTGAATACATATGTTTTATAACTTGCTTGTGCCTGTAATGCACTCGGTGGAACGACAAAGAAGTGAAAGAAGGCACGACCATGCACCGACCGTATGATCACGTGAGCCCCAGTTTGTCAACAGACCATATGGCAACGCCCGAGGGATGATAGCCACCCAGAGTGAATCTAGATGAACCAATGAAACGGGAGGCGTGCCGACAGAAAAACTTTGTCTTGTTACCATTAGTTCTTTCATCTTGGGGCGTCGCCAAAGCTCGTGAAGATCCCGCGTTTCGTCAAACTCGGCGCATCCTGCATAGCACCCCAGGACACAAAGACAGCCGAACTTGGACGTAGTTCATGTTGCGCGCATGAAACCGTACATTGCATGCTCATAACGTTTTTTTTTCACTTATTCACCCCTATTTTTTTCGGCTTTTTATTTATTCTCGTGCGTTTACATCTTCGTTCCTTGACTGTGGCGGCGTGACACTTACTCTTTTTATTTTGTATTTTCGCTTTGTCTGCGTTGTCTTTTTTTGTCTTACGCCTATTTTGCAGCATCGAGGCGATGCTTTTGTTCGGAAGGGGGGATAATGCCACCTGTCGGTATTGGGTTAAGGGCAAGAGTGGGTCGAGCCCAAAAGAAGGAAGAAGACCGCGTGGGTCTTCCCTGCTTGAGAGCCAGCACCGATGGACGCGTTTTCTGCTCAACGGTTTATTAAACCCACAAGCCTACTTCTGAAGGCTTGTGACAATATGTGGAGGCTTGAAAATGCTTTGAAAATCAGTCATGAGGATATTTTATTGCTCAAAATTTGGTGTAGAACTTCTCGAAGCAGTATCAATATATAGCTACGTTGCTCCCCCATCTTCCTCGGGCTACGCATACAGCAAAACCGCAATAATGCCGCAACTCTACATCATCATAGCAACCACGCTGCACAAGTAGGTGGGCGTATCTCACGTATCGATAGCAGACATACTGGGTTGAATGAATGAATGAATGAATGAATGTGTGTTGTTTAGTGGCGCAAGGGCCTGATATGGCCAAAGAGCGCTATGCCAGTGCTTTTGAGTTTGCAGTGGAGCGATGAATTTGAGAAACAGATGAGGCGTGGCTGTATAGGGGCCTAAAATAGTCGCTGAAAAGTGCGTAAAATATACATGTAATAATATCATGGCAATGACTCGTGAGGTGTACTAGGAAAATGAAGTATGCATTGAGAAAGAACGATACGAAGATGCAGTAATTGGCAAGAAGCCCTACTGCCTAAACAGAGCCCTTGGACCACAAGGGCCTGGAGGCATGTGCTATAAAAAACTACTGTCACAGCGGTACCCTCTGGGAACAGAATGCACTCCGAACTTGTTGGGCTAAGAACATGCAGGACCGCGTCATTCAAGAAATCGACAACTGCTTTGGCATTAAAAGTGGTTCCTCACCAAGAAACATAATGGGATGAAGAGAGACATGATATCGGTACGCTTGTGGAAAATCTTTCTTTCTGTCTGTTTCGGCTTCCCGATATTCCAGGAGGACGTGGAGGACGGTCAGCCACTCACCACATCTACCACAGGTTGGTGCTTCAACACCAGTCAGCGAAAAACTGTGAGTGCCATATGTATCCTAATCTGAGACGACCGAACAGGACGTCAGTTCGTCGTGTTTTCGTTTCGTTACGCAGGGCCACAAACCTAATGTGATTTAATAAAGTGAAACTTACTATTTGTTTCAGCGTCCCACAAGCGCTGCCAGTTGCCTCGCAGTTTCCTTCGCAAAAAAGGCTTCAGACCTGTGAAAGGAATATCAGTGGCAGGATTAATAGCTTGCGAGGTAGTTGATGTGGCCAACTGGTCTGCTAGCACATTGCCCTCGATGCCTCTATGGCCAGGCACCCAGCATATAATCACATGTGGTTAGATATATACGCTTTACACAGAACGGAATGGAGCTCAGTAAGTAGAGGATTTTTCGGTTTACCGAGTGACATCAATGCTTTTAAGACACTTGGGAGTCTGTGGATACAAGTGCTTTTTGAGGTTTTGATTTGCTTATAATATTCACAGCCGACAACAGTGCATGGGCCTCAGCCGTAAAAATACTTGTTAACGGGTACACAGTACACCGGATACCGAGAAGGATCGACCGATGGCTGCATAAGGCACTCCGGATTGTGACTAAGAATCGTATGTGTAAAACTCCGCTCTGTACACGAGTACTTGGACTGGAGTTCTAGGAAACGCATTTTGATATGTGCCTCTGGCGCGTGTTTAGTAACTCTGCAAACGATGTGTCAGACTCTATGATCTGCCACTGCCATGTCGGTAACAGTTTCGCTGGAACCATTGAACAATGTTTAAACACTGAAACCAGCATTTCCTCACTAAGATTTCTTAAACGTAATGAGAACGGTTTTCTCGCTGCAGATCGGTTATGGAATAGTGCAGCAGTGGTCATATCGTCTATAGTGGAATAATAGGGATGTTCAATGTTCGCTTGTACTCTCAGAAAGTATGTAAAACTGGTATATTATTGCTGCAGATGAAGTGACCACTGATTCGACTCTACATAGAGACTGTGGATCAGACTTGTTCAGAAAGCACCGGTCTCGAGGCGGATACCCAGATGGTGAACGAGGTCTAGTTTTTCTAGTGCACTTAGCGTTGCGAAATTATAAATTATAGCCCCGTAATCAAGGCGCGAGCAGACAAGACTTTTATACAAGTTAAGCAGACACTTTCGATCGCTACCCCAAGTCGTAGGCGACAAAAGCTTTAAAAGGTTCATTGTCTTCAGGCGTTTTGCCCTCAGATACTTAATATGAGAAATAAATGTCAGCTTGGAATCTAAAATGATTCGTTGAAACTTATGCTCGCTGCTCACTGAGAGCGCATCTCCTTTGATTTGTATACTTGGGACAGGCGTTACACCTCTTTTGTTTGTAAAGAGTACGCAAGTGCTCTTCTGATCGTTTACTTTAACATCATTCT
Organism: Dermacentor silvarum; assembly: GCF_013339745.2. Lineage (NCBI taxonomy): Eukaryota > Metazoa > Arthropoda > Arachnida > Ixodida > Ixodidae > Dermacentor > Dermacentor silvarum. The sequence goes on along the minus strand of NC_051158.1, from coordinate 150,188,438 downwards.
CATCTGCCCATTTGGACAATCTGTTTATACAAGCTGCACTTCTCGTTCGCACATGGCAATATTGCATGACTTGAAGCCTATCTGCACATCGTCGACATAAACAGAATGAAACATCGTGCGTGGGATAACTGTATGCAGGGAATTGATTTCTACAATAAATAGTGCGCAACTAAGCACGCCCCCCAGCGGCACACCGGTCTCTTGGGTGAGTGACCTAGACAAAGCGTTACCCACTCTTACGCGGAATGTGCGATTAGATAGGTAACTTTTGACTGTGGTTATCATGTTGCCACGGACACCCATCGCGGAGAGATCTCGGAGAATGACGTAGCGCCATTTCGTATTGTAAGCTTTCTCTAGGTCAAGAAACAATGACAGACATAACTGAGTATGTGTAAAAGCATCTCTAATATAAGATTCAATGCGAACAAGGTGGTCTGCTGTGGACAAACCTTCCCTGAAACCACATTGGAAGACGTGAAGTGGTCTGTTATTTTGAAGGAAACAGGTTAAACGTATGTTTATCATTTTCTCGAACAGTTTGCACAGGCAGCTTGTTAGTGCTATTTATTGGCCTGTAGCTGCTGGCTAGGGATGGGTCTTTACCTTGTTTAAGCATGGGGATGACTATAGCTTCATTCCAAGAGGGCGGGATATACCCATCTGCCCACATGGCATTGAAAAGATGCAGGAGTGTCTTCAGAGTTTCAGGATGTAGGTGCTTAACCATTTCATGTATGACTCGATCGCCGCTTGGCGCCGAGTTGTTGCAGCAAGCGATGGATGCCTTACGTTCAGCTAAAGTAAATGGGGGGTGATTCCATGAGAGATCAACATGGGTCCAAAAATTCATATTTTAGATTTCATTCAATATTTTATATTTTGTGGGCATATCACTCGGTAGTACGAAAGTGAACTTGCATTCTTTGAGAAATGGATACTTTAGAAGAAAAAAATATCGAAACTCTTCAAGTTGCAGGCTCCTTTTACATGCACCGGGCATTCTCGCAAATTCACAACAATGTCAAATACAAAATATTACGGCTACACAGAATACATTTCCTTGTGTAAAACGTATACGTAAAGAAGAGTCAGCAAGCGTTGTTTGAGGCTTCTGTGCAAAACGGAAGTGTTTTAGAAAAAATTCTTAATTTGCTACACTTTTCGAAATTTGCTATATTTACGAATTTTTATCTACTAAAGTAATGAATGTAGCCTTTTAAAATTTGGTGGGCTATGAGACCTTAACCTGTTTAACGATTGTGCTGAATATTGTTGCTGTAGCACAAATTTCCATTTTTACAGTTTGCCTCAAATGTGAAGTTTTGACGAAAATGAACACTATTTAAAAATCAAAATAAAAAAAACCCATTGTTAATTTTTCTCAAAATTTCGTAAACAGCTGTCCACAGACACTGGAAAAATAAAATTAAAAAACATCTTGCATTATTTTGTTTTTAATGACAATATATGTGGTAGAAATGAGAGCTTCGCCGGGATGCAGCAAGGTGCTAAGAAATAGGGACATCGGGGTAAAAAGAACGTCCATTAGCCTCTGACTTGCCTAAACTTGGCCATGATTGCGACACAAGCGTAATTTTACCCTTATGGTCAATACTTATGCATGAAATACCGTTTAGTACAATACTCATTCTCTTGAATGTGAGTAAAGATACGTCAACAGAGCAACCTTTACATGGCTCATTTTATTTAACAAGTGTGCGTAGCTTGCAGCGCAGATAATTGCAGATTTAACGGTGAACTCCCTGTGCATGCACACAAGTAACAAAATTTACGGCAGGTAAAATTCTCTAAAAATTTCGTACTTGCCATGGCTCCGTCGGAAACGTCATTATACAGTATAACCTAAGACACGGTGATGGGGGGGGGGGGGGGTGTTGGTTAGGGCTTATTTAGCTGGCAGATAGTGCCAGCGGTTGCTCTCTTCTACCGCCTCTTTCAAAAGGGTATTGAATAGGTGGAAAGAGGCGTGACACATCCTCTCTCCGAAACTGATGTGGTTTGGGACACATTACCTGTTCCGCACACTCTTAAGGGTAATGTTCTACTGTGCGAAGCCTCAAGCAGAGCGTTTCTGCTTTTATTGAAGTATTGACAGGCACAAATGAACTGTTCCGCGTTAACAGGGAGGGGGGGGGGGGGTGTTCGCGGAACTAGTTCTTACTCTATGAGACAGCGTATAGCTTCTGCGTGACGGATTCCTTAAACCACTCCTGAACGGTGAGGTGATATTCAAAGTGCTAAAACCACTCCTGGATGGTGAGGTGATATTCAAAGTGCGGAGAAGTCTTTATATAAGGGGTGATTCATTGGCACTCTTAATTTAATCTGCTGCATCATTGCCGGCAAGTCCAACATGTGGAGGAATCCACTGAAACTTGACAATGAAGTGCCTATTGCTGAGCTCCTTAGCTAACAGCAATGACTGTCGGCCGAACTTGCTGCCATACAATGCACGGGATAATTGTTGGAGCACCGCTGACAAATCCGAAAGGATGATAGCGTGCTCAGTTTACGAAGCGTTGCAGTAATGGCGGCTCTTTCCACATTTTCGATAAGACCAACTGATCCAGGGGGCCAGATCACGCAGATCTAATGAAGCGAATCTAATAAAGCCTGCACTTAAGAGGAAGCTTTCGCTCGAGCCCAACTCCGATGCCGCCTATTGAAATACATGTAAAACGCAGAAACGATTTCCTGATCCCACTGGGCCAATTTTACTTAAATTTGTTGCACATGAGAGAGAAAGGTAAATTCTAGTGACTGTCGGACGCGAAATGTCGATTTCTGGCCTGCATTACTTAACTGTAATTTTCAAGAATTGGTAAGTTTTAAAAAAATAGAAGCAAGAAGTTTACAAATTCGTAGCTCTGCACCTATATAAAAGATATCGCAGACCTGTGAACGGCATCTATTAGAGCATTCAAAGCAGACAAATTTGAGATGCCAATTTATTTCTTACGTGAATTTGTTACATTGTTTACAAGGACTTTGCACAAGTTCTACGCACAAAATAGTAGTCTATCTTAAAGCCATGTAGAATATAGCAATTTTGTTCACTTTAGATTTTCTATTCGGTGCAGTTTACAAGATTGTGATATCATGTTTCATTGCTGAGTTAGAGTTATAAATTTGATAGTTTCGTTTTCTGAAGCTCTGCTATTTTGTCAATTTTATAAACAGTTGACGACTTAAATAAAATAATCGCAACCAACAGCCACTAGAGTTTCACTTTTCTTTTAACTGCAACAAACGTCATCAAATGTGGTGCAGTGGTTGCAGAGAATAAAGAATTCTCGTTTTACATGTATTTAGATAGGAGCACTCAAGCTAAAGCTTCCTCTTAAGGTTGCGGCCACACCGCCAGCAACTTTCAACGTATTTCGCTTTACCACCTGTTTGCCACCGCCTCCCACGGACCCACTCCCCATTCTACTACACCCTACCAACTCATTCAAAAGAGACGATTTTTAGAAGAGCATCATCTGAAAGCACTAACAAAATATGGGCACGAATGATGGCCCAGTAACACAATTTACGTCAGAAAGTTAGGCATTCGAGAACTGCGTGCTTGCAATCATAATACTAGTTTACCAAAACTGCCCTTGTGTCGCCATCATGGCCAAGTTTAGGCAAGTCAGAGGCTAATGGACGTTCTTTTTACCCCGATGTCCCTATTTCTTAGCACCTTGCTGCATTCCGGCGAAGCTCTCATTTCTACCACATATATTGTCATTAAAAACAAAATAATGCAAGATGTTTTTTAATGTTATTTTTCCAGTGTCTGTGGACAGCTGTTTACGAAATTTTGAGAAAAATTTACGATGGGTTTTTTTTTTATTTTCATTTTTAAATAGTGTTCATTGTCGTCAAAACTTCACATTTGAGGCAAACTGTAAAAATGGAAATTTGTGCTACAGCAACAATATTCAGCACAATCGTTAAACAGGTGAAGGTCTCATAGCCCACCAAATTTCAAAAGGCTACATTAATTAGTTTAGTAGATAAAAATTCGTAAATATAGCAAATTTCGAAAAGTGTAGCAAATTAAGAATTTTTTCTAAAACACTTCCGTTTTGCACAGAAGCCTCAAACAACGCTTGCTGACTCTGCTTTACGTATACGTTTTACACAAGAAAATTCATTCTCTGTAGCCGTAATATTTTGTATTTGACATTGTTATGAATTTGCGAGAATGCCCGGTGCATGTAAAAGGAGCCTGCAACTTGAAGAGTTTCGATATTTTTTTTTCTTCTAAAGTATCCATTTCTCAAAGAATGCAAGTTCACTTTCGTACTCCCGAGTGATATGCCCAAAAACTATAAAATATTGAATGAAATCTAAAATATGAATTTTTGGACCCGTGTTGATCTCTCGTGGAATCACCCTGGGCAGTTATAGTCCTCATTGGATGAACCCTTACGTTTAAGGGGCTGCCGCTCTTCACGTTCTGTGAACATTAGAAATGCTTGTGTGTAGTGTGACGCACTGGAGATATATTGAAAGTGTTCGCCCAGACAACCAGCCTGATCTTCCAGGGTCTCCCCTTGAGTACTTACTAAAGGGGGTGGGTGCACCTCCCGGCCTTTTAATTTATTTACTCAATTCCACACTTTCGTCTCATCCGTGTGAGAATTTATACCGGAGATGTACTTCTGCCAACTCTTCCTCTTCGCATGTCGACGTGTTCTACCCTGAAACTTTATTTGTTTAACACTAAGCAAGTTTTCGGCGGTTGGAGAGTCCCGAAGTCGCCCCCAAGCTTTGTTTTGATTTTTCCGTGCATTTTTACATTCTTAATTCCAACACGGGATAGACGTTTATTCGCAAATCCGCTAGTTTGACGGATGCATGTTGTGGCAGCCTCAATAATTAAGCCTGTTGTAAACGCTACAGCATCGTCTATATTAATGGAAGCAATATCATCCCGGCCTAAATAGCTTTGTACTGGTAAACGTTACCAGTTAGCGTGGTCAACCTTCCATCGGGAAATGTGTGGTAAGCACACAGCGTGTTTTGTTAAGCTTAACATGATTGGGAAGTGGTCGCTCCCAAAGGGGTTCTTGAGAACGGACCACTCCAGGTACGGAATTAGTGCACTCGACACGATACTTAAATCTATGGAGGAATAGGTTTTACGCGTCACGCTGTAGTACGTTGGCTCTTTCTTAATAAGTGCACATGGTCCTGAGGAAAAGAGAGTTCTCAATTACGGACCTCTCGCATCGCAACGAGAGTTTCCCCACAATGTGTTATGTGCGTTGAAATCTCCGACAATTATGTATGGCACCGGAAGTTCATCTATGTAGTTTTGAAATTCAGTTTTAAAAAGTTGATATTTTGGAGGGAAGTATATTGAGCTAATAGTGACTAGGCCTGTCAAACAACACCCCTCGGACAGCAGCAGCCTCTAGGGGGATACGAAGGTTCAGCTCTCGACAAGCAACGCCTCCGTCAACTACGATAGCAACACCACCAGATGACACGACAGTGTCCTTGCGGTCTTGGCGATAAATAGCATATTGTCGGAGAAAATTTGTTTGTGTATGTTTGAGGTGTGTTTCTTGAACACACGGCACCCTGGGACTGAACTTGCTGAGGAGTTCTTTAATGTCGTCAAGATTTTTAAGCAGAACTCTGACGTCCCATTGAATTATTTGACTGCCCATATTAAAAAAGAGCTTTGTGCTGTGTGGTTAAGAAAAGAAAGTTAGCTTACAGAACCTTTTGGAGGCCCTGTAATGCGGGGTTTATCTTTTTATCTTTTTGGAGCGGTCGAGAGATTCTCGCCGCTCCTTAGGCGCTGGCTGTGCCGTCTGGCTAGAAGATGTGTCCATCGGCTCTTGCGGCGCGCTGGACACCCGCTCTTGAGACAGTGTTGCCAGGTCCGACGAGGCGGCGTAGCCAAAAGCTAGAGAACTTGTAGCCCAAATGTAGCCAAACACAAAAAAGGTCAAAAACTTTCGTTGCCAAATGTAGCCGTTTTTATTTGCATTTTTGTTTGTGTATATACTTTCACATTCGATTACGGCAATCCTTTTTTGCACAACCCTTCTTAACAAAATGTCCGCGCCGCCGTGGCGGTCGGCCCTTGACATTAACAACAGTGACATCATGCATGCCCAGAACACATTTTGGTTGGGCCCGGAAGCACCAGAACCCACCTTTGGCTAGGGGTCTTGCTCCCATTCTTTTTTATATGTTCTCGCATACTTGGCCCACTTCCCCATGCTTGGATTCTCCTCTCTGAGGATACGATCTTATGTCCAACCTATCGAAATGAACGTCGAATGTAAACACAAACAAAAATTCATCTAGCAGGAGAAGGAAAATGGCAGTAAAGCTTCGCGCGAGAAACGTGGAGTAGGTCGAAAGCTGTGCGCGACGCGATAGTTCACCCAGAAGACATGACCATCAACACACTGGAGCGTGTCATCCACCCGTGCTTCCCTTCTTTCATGTCGGCGCCACGTTCGCCCGATGGCCCAGACCCCATGTTATGGCTCTCGCTTCCTCAGCATATCCATGTTAAACTAATTTCTCCCAGGTTCATCCCGATGCCCGGGGATCGGGTGTATAACGGTCAAGCGGGTTGTAAGTTTAAGTGCATCAAAGATCAAAGCCACCGGCTCAGACAACAGCGCAGAGAGAGAAGGGGAGTGGGGGGTCATTTCGCGCACGCGTACACGCACAGCCATGCAGCCGGCTCAGCTAGCTAAAACACAGCCTTCGAGATTTGCTTTTATCCGATCATAACCACCTCTCGAGCGTGGATTAGGGCGCCAGTTATAGCCCAAACAAAGCCAAGTCGCAGGTTTTCAGTAGCCCAAATATAGCCACATAGCCCAGTCGTCCAAGTCGACGCAAATTTTTTTTTCCCGTAGCCCAATTTGGCTATATATAGCCAAACCTGGCAACACTGTCTTGAGAGCGGTTTGTTCGCGGTGAAGGCCTCGTCTCGAGAGACGAGACCCTTGAGGCCATCCGCTCGGAGGTCGATGGCCCCTTTTTCTGAGATGGCGGAGCAGCACTAGCTGCACCCGCCGAGGGGGCGGATGGCGTCACGGCCGCCTCACTACATGTGTGCCGGACAGCCGCCGAAGGCCGTTGTGGCACAGCCCCCTGACGTGCCACATCGGCAAAGCTGGTTTTTGGCAGGTAGGACACCTGCCTTCGTGCCTCTTTAAACAAAATGTTTTGTTTAACTTTAATTGTGAAATGTGTTTCTCTTTTTTTCAGGATGGGCAGGACCGCGAGTGTATGCGGCGTGCTCCCTTCACTGTTTAGACAATGTGGAGTGTTATTGCACGATTCAGCCGTGTGTACAGAAGCACTGCATTTGGCGCAAGTTGTTTGACCTCGACAACTTTATGAGCCATGGCGAAACCTCTGGCATTTGAAACAACGCAGGGGATTGAGGATAAACGGCCTGACTCTGATCTTTACATAGCTTGCCTCGATAGTCTCGGGCAGTACACTTGAGCCGAAGGTTAGAATGAGATGCTTGGTTAGATTTTCTTTTCCGTCATGCCTCATCTTAATTCTTTTGGCATTAATGACATTTTGGTCACTCCAGCCCTGTAATAGTTCTGTCTCACTTAGATCCATCCAATCATCATACGAAACTACACCACGACTGGTGTTCTTAGTGCGGTGCGGGGTCACAGTGATAGGGAAGTCTCCAATTGATACGAGGTTCTGCAGTTGATCATGTTGTTTGATATGCCGGGGTTCAAGTAGAAGGTCTCTGCTAGCCAATTTCGTAGCTTTTTAGCCGGCTCCAATTGTCTCGGTCAGGCATTTTGAAACGAGGAAGGGAGAGATCGCTCTCACTGCCTTTTCAGGTTTTACATGCGTATAACATGGTAGCGGGGAAAGTCCTGTCTCTTGTGGCCAAAAAACTGAAACACTGTTTCGGTGCGCCCCTTTTTATGGGGGCAATCGGGTAACGCAGGGAAAGAGTAATCCATAAAAAAATAATATTCTTTCGGCAGGAACGCCAACCACCCACCATGGAGCCCAACAAAGGGACGATGTAGGACCTGTAAACACAAGTCCCACAATAGCCAGCAGTATGTTGCCACTATAACCAAATACGTATAACTAAGGGTGGTTATAATACACAAGGTTAACCCTCGCCGCCAGAAATTTTGGAAGTAAATCGAAGATAAAAGAAAACAGGAAAGATTAAAAGTGAGGGAGAAAGACGAAGATTGAAGAGAAGGACAGAAAAAGGCGACTGCCGATTTCACCCGGGTGGGTCAGTCCGGAGGGCGTGTTTCTATTTGCGCCCAGCCCAGTGCTCGACCGCTGGCGCCGCCATGCGCCGTTCGCTCGTAACATGTTTCTAGGCGATTTCTTTCACCGAGGGCGCTCGAACGCAATCATATGGTTAGCATAAATGCATGCTTTGGAAGCGTGGCTGTATGGAAGAAGACGCCGTTTCGAACGGCTGTGTTTCTGATGCTCTCCACCGAAAATGATCAATCGACCTTGGACCGAGGTACTATACTCAGGCGTCAGCCAGTAGTAATAGTTACCGGACCATTCTTCCATGCACCACCGCAACAGGACATGTCTGAAGCTGTGCAGACAGTGTCCTCCCCCCGTCCTCAGCAAGATGTAGTGGATGCCTCGTTCATGTCGTCGCTCGCACCACAAGAAAGTTCTGATGTGCGCTCGTCTCCCGTGTCACCAATTGCTCCGCAAGAAAGTGGTGATGTGAGTGCCTCTGCGGTGCCTGCGCTTGATCTGCAGAGCGCTGGGCCACAGCCTAGCGAGCATCCTACTGCAGGATTGCCTGGTTCTGGTGCAGTGGCAAAGCGTCGTGCGATGTGCGAGACAAGGCCAGGAGAGACGACGGAAGGCAGCGATTCTTCCTTGAAAGACCTCGTCGTAAAGCATCTAAGAAGATGGGAGGATCTCAACGATCAAGGTCCAGAAACCCAGGTGTCACCTCTCGAGAGGCGTCACCAAACTCGATGCAACATACCTAAAATAATTGTCAGTAACCATGGCGCTGTCACAGCAACTGAGCTTTGCAACTTTGAATGTACGGACGCTGAGATCTCGACAGAAACAGGTACAGCTGCGCCGATTAATATCTCATGGCCGCTTTGATTTTGTCGCCATTCAGGAGACAAAGTTGGAGAGCAATAAGATCACCGACAATGCCCTGCAGCCTTTTCTCACAGATTACTTTGTTTGCGTATCACACTCTGTTGGCCTTTCCGCGGGTTGTTTTTTTGTTTCTTAAGAGAAGTCTTCCTTTTTCTGGTCTCATTTATAACGTCGACAGCCAAGGCCGCTTCATAAGTTGCGATTTTCAGTTGCATGGTGTACTGTGGCGTTTACTTAACGTTTATGCTTTCAGTGATGAAGCTAATCGAGTTACGTTTTTTGAAGCTATGGCTAATGTGCTAGATTGCGATCGTTCTGTCGTTCTTATGGGAGACTTCGATTCTGTATGCAATCCATCTGATCGTGCTCAGTCAGTCATCAGGCGGGATAGGAGTGCTGAAGTGCTAACAAGCATCACTGATAACGCTGGCCTATTGATACCTGGTCTTGTGCTGGGAATTCGTACTCCTACACACATTTCCAAGGCCGTTCCCATGCTCGTCTGGATCGCATATATGTTTCTTCAGCACTCCTAAATTGCTGGATTTCATGTGAAGTGCAGCATATTTCATTCTCCGATCACTGCATGGTGATTGCCCGGTTTGGTGATAATTGTCGCAATAATTTCAAACCGAAGTGGAAACTATGGAAGCTTAATGTAAGCCTAATTAGCGATAAAGAATTCATATATCTAGTACGTTCATTGCTAGCATCATGCTTTTCAAAGAATTTACACTCATTTGCAGCCTGGGAAATGTTTAAACTGGAAATTCGAGACATAGCAGTCGAACTTAGCTCGATCAGGTGGTATGTCAGAAAGTGCGATGAAAAAATTTTGCGGAAAACCCTTTATAACCTTCATGAGCTGGAATAAGAATCACCTGGCACCTATATAAATGACATCACCCTTGTTAAAAGCCATCTTCAAAAAAACGATGCTGAACGCTATAGAGGTGCTCGCATTCGCGCTCGTACAACCCGTGCCTTGCCTTCAGAAGAACCAACTCGCCAGGCGTTACTCGATGAGCGTCGGCATGCAAATTCAAAGCATATCTCAGATATATACTCTAACAGCGTGCTTGTGACAAAAAGTGAAGATATTATCAAAGAATTTCAAAGATATTATACGTCGCTGTTCAGCTCAGCTCACACGCCAAATCTTGATGTTGTGACACATTTCTTCTCTTTAGTTAACCCTCTCTCAGGGAATGATGGTTCTGTTATTAGTGTACCATTTACCAAACAACTAATAGAACTTGCCATTGATCAGTTACCGCTTTCCAAAACACCAGGTCCTGATGAAATCTCTGGAGAATTTTATAAAGCCTTTAAATTTATATTAAGTCCTGTTTTACTTAATACATTTACTGCTTGTTTTGATGAAGATTGCCTACCACAGTCATTTACTGAAAGTCATATTATCTTAATCCTGAAAAGTAGTGAGAAAGAAAAATTGCGTTTCGTAGAATGCTATAGACCCATTACACTGGCGAATGTAGACTACAAAATTTATGCAAAAAACTTATCTAATGGACTCCAGTATGCAATGTCATTACTTATTGGACCTCACCAGACTTGCGGATTAAAAGGCCGTTCCATACAAACAAACTTGCATCTAGTCCGAACAGCTCTTCAGTACTGTGCGTCCCACTGTGATCACTTTGCATTGCTTCAGATCGATTTAACAAAAGCATTTCACCGAGTGAACCACAGGTTCCGTTTCAAACTTTTAGAAAACGCCAACGTTGGCTCCGTTGTTTACAACGGTGTTCGCATCTGCTACACTAACTGTTCTACCAATATAATTGTTAATGGAAATCTGTCCGAGCCGGTGTCTATTCTTTCCTCTGTAAAACAGGGTTGTCTGTTATCACCACTTCTATTTGCCCTTTATTTAGAGCCATTGTGTATAAGCATTCTAAAATGCAGTGACATCCATGGCTTTAACATTTTGGGCAATGAACTAAAAGTATTGGCTTACACAGATGATCTTCCCTTTTTCTGCTCAGACAAACCGAGCATTGACAAGGTGCTATCATTGACTGAAAAATTTGGTATGGCTTCTAGGTGCCCAGATAAATTGGTCAAAAAGCTCAGGTCTTTGGCTTCGTTTATGGGGATGTACGCCGACTCAATATGCTGGTATAGAATGGACAACCGTGCCAGCTAAATACCTTGGTGTACCTTTTCATGCATATAAGCTCAGTGCACATTTCTGGCGGGAACGTCTACCGGCACTTCAACGCCACGCGGATACCTTTACGCCACACCGCTTTTCTATATTTGGTAGGGCGGCGGCTTGTAAATTGTTCCTGGCTACAAAAATATTTCATGCACTACAGATACTTCATTGTGCCCGGACTTATATTCAACGATTTCATAGAATATTTGCTACTTTTGTGTGGTCCTCTACCTTTGAGCCTAAGACGAGATAATATCTTTAGACCCGTTTGTGCTGGCCTAATACATCTATATATCGACAGATTGTTTGGCGTTTCTTCTTTTTTCGAGATACTTCACACCCAATACTACGATCATTCATACAAGTGAACTTAGCCGATGTCCATTACCCAATCTGGTACTTTCATCCCAATATTCTGAAAGACCTTGTTTGTGGGGTTTTATGTATGAAGTATATTTCGCTGTGCAGTTTCTCTTGGTTCGATTTTCTACTGAGTATCTCTACGCAGTCTCCAGAAAACAGCTGTACAAAGATTTGATATCAATAATTTGCCCACCTCCCCTTTACGGTTCTACATTCTCCAGTTTGCCAGAGAATGACGCACTTAAACGAGTACGCAAGATGCCTTTATCCCCATGTACAAAAACGTTTTTCTTTGAATTACACAGTGAGACATGACCTGTAAAAAATTGGTTGCACAAAAAAAGGAATTATTGTATCCACGGCGAATTGTCACCTTTGTGATGTACCTGAGACTGTAGAGCATTGCTTCATAAGTTGTAAAGACGCAATATTATTTTGGGATGTGCTCCAAAGAATTCTCAAGAAAGACTTAATTTTGAATCACCATACCATCCGATACTCGAATGCACCCCACGGAGAAGACGTGTCTTTTGATATGCTTTTCTTAATTGGATTACACAGTTTATGGAAGACGGCCATGTTAGACAGAAACGCTCAACCTGTTGTTTCGTCGAAATTTCACTACGCTCAAAGTTTTGGTCACTTGAAGGGCATGCATGACTTGAAATCAACCGGACTGGTACCATCTCTTGTTACGTTGCTTGTCGTTGCCACCTTTGTAGGATCAAAGTTGGTTGCCACCTGTTTATGGTCAAAGCTACTTGTAGTTTTGTGCGTGCAGGATCTGCTTAACGAGATTTTAGGTCCTTTCTAGGCCATGAATATGAGATGTGTTGGCTGGTGCTTGCACGTGTTTCGCATATAGTATTTCTCACGCATATACATGATGCAATAAAAACCATGTAAGAAAAAAAAAGTGGCTGTATGGCCTAGTGGTTACGACGCTCGCTTTGAGACCAGGCGTACGCGGGCTAGAAATTTAGCTTTTTTTCTTGGTATCACACCTTTCTTTTTTTTCCTCTCTGTTTGGCGGTGCAGTCCGTTGAACCCCGGTGCCGAGGCGGAAGCCGCGGTGCCGGGCGCCGACGCGAAGCGGCGGTTGTTGGGGTGTAGAGGAGCGCAGCATAGCAACACCCCAAATAAAAAAATACTGCTCCAGTCAGGTAGACTGCTCCCTCCCTGATAGTGAGATTATATTTGGATCATCAAAACAGTGATGCGTTTATTTAGAAATACCATCGATCCCTTAACAGCAGCCACAGTCGTGCCTAGTCATCACCAGCCCAGCTTGTTCTCCGTTCCAACGGCGGCGGCTAGAAACATGATACGTGCGAGCGGCGCATGGCGGCGCCAGCAGTCGAGCACTGGGCTTGGGCGCAAATAGAAACAGGCGTCCAGGGGTGCCGACTGCGTGAAACGGAGGCAAAAGAGGTGTGTTGCCTCTGCCGAGGAGACATAAAGGTCCGAACACCCGGCAACGGCTCAACCCCCAAGATCTTCTTTTCCCCGGACACAGCTAAGCCACGCACGGCTACACGCGGTAGCGCCCAACCCTCATGTGCTCGGGTCCGTGGTCTCGCAACACACCAAACGCCTGCTGACACAGACGCTCCTGCGGGGTGACATACTGGTTTGAAAGAGGACTGTATTTTTCGGCTAGGCCTTTATCATCATTCCCATCGCATATGTTGCGCCCTCCCTATGTCTCTCAGATGCTGAGAAACACAAGATTCATATCATCATCAAGAAAGCATACAAACAACCACTGCACTTTCCGCCCAGCACCGCCAATGTAAAGCTGGGCAAGCTTGGGCTTTATAATACTCTCGACGAGCTCATCGAGGCTCAACGCCTAGCTCACTACGAACGCCTCTCCCACACCGCGATTGGACGCCAAGTGATCAGTAAGCTGGGCATTCCTTACCTCACACAGGCTGCAATGAAGCTCCCCATACCGCTGCACATTCGCGACGCTTTACTAATTCTCCCTCTCCCGAAGAATATGCACTCCGACACGTCACACCGCACGTCGCACTGCAAGGCCTCAACTACTCGGTAATAAGTAAGAGGGTCATCATACCTTATTGGTGAAGCGGCGCGCTGACAAGAACAAAGTGGAGAGACACAAGAATACACGATACTCACTGCACTCGCAACTATTTTACTTGAGAACTAACACTTCACATTTATATACCCGCGCACCCTCCAACGTCAAAGATGTGCAAGGTCAGATTAACAGCACTTTTACAACACATATATCCGCGCACACTCGGGCGTCAAAGATAGGCAACATATCTTACACGCTGTGCAATCCTATCCTAATCGTTGTACCTCTAACACATTCATTTGTACAAATTTAATCTAGTGACCTTCCAAAAAGGTGGCCTCACTACGGCTCTGAAGAACAGATGGTTCACTTCTACAACCTTCTTTTCTCTTGTAAATGTGAAAGGCTTCCACTAATTCCCTGGTCAGCTGATCCTTATGGTGCGAAAGAATTGTAGTGTCATCGTACAGCGGTGAGCACCCTTGCTGTGCACAATGCCCTTTAATGTGGGAATCAATGTTGCCCCTCATTGACCTGTTGTGTTCCATAAGCCTTGTGTTCACACACCGTCCCATTTGGCGATATATACTTTTCCATATGATATGGGTAAACATTACACAACGAATGATCTGCACTTGACAAATTCCTTTGTATGAATAATCGTGCACCTATATGTATTTCCTTTTATATTTGTTGGAACTTTACAATCCAGTCCGGCACAAATTTGACAGAGCTGAAATAACTACTTATAGACCATACCTGCTACCTACGTTATTTAGGTTATACGCAATCTTGTGCGCAGATGGAATTGACACAATTTTTCTGCTGTCATTCACTTTTCTACTGGGCTCCTTCTGAAAGCCATTGCACACATAACGAGTCAACTTATAGGCTGATCTACAGAGCACATGTTTTTCGTAACCTGCATTCTTTAGCCTGATAACTTTTTGCACGAAACTTTCCTTCATTTTTTCCGGGAAAGACTTGGTTATGGCCGATCGCAAACATGAAAAAGCTATGCCGCTTTTTACTACTTTTGAGTGTCCCGAATTGTAGCTAAGTAAGGGCTTGTCTGATCGCGGAGTGTATGACCAGCACACGTGGTCTGACGTTGCAGTTAATGCCATGTCCAAAAACTGTAGCTTGCCATTGTATGACAACTCGAGAGTGAAATCCAGTCCTTGGCTGTTGTCTTTGAGCACTTTCAAAACTTGTTCAACTCTTCTGTCTAAAACACCATGTTCAACTATTGCCAAAAAATTATCAACAAAACAGAACACCCTTAATTCAAGTCCGTTAAGCTTTGAATCCATTGTCTTTTCAATGTTACCTAGAAAAACCGTGCTTTGTACCGGAGCAACTTTTGAGCCTATACATATCCCGGACCTCTGTCGGTGCATAACATTATTCCACAGTACAAAAGTGGACTCAAGGAAAAAGGTTAATAGTTCAAGAAAGGTACTAACGGACACGCCACAATTGTTGACAAATTTCATCTCATCGTTGTCTTCCGTTATGCATTGCCTTACACTCGCTAAGGAGGGACCATGCGGAATGTTATAATACAAGCCTTGTGCATCTACACTGAAAAAACTTCACCTTCCTGGGTTAGACGTGCTCAAGTACGATGCTAATACCTCAGAGTTTGGTACAACAAACGGGTCATACATCCTTAAGCCCTTAAGCTGGTTTTGTAGATAGCATGAAACAACCAACTGCCATGATTCCCTTTCTGATACTATGGCTCGGAACGTAACACCAATCTCGTGTGTCTTGGCTGCAAAAAACAATTCGAGGCACTGGTTGCACGCGTGCTTAACTGGTGAAGCAAGTCGCTCAAAATTGTTGCTCGCCAGTAAAGTGACTACTTTATCCCTAACCTTAATGGCCTTAACGTCGACCCGGACGAAATTCTTTTTTATCGCTGTCAACTCCTTTTCTTGGAAGAGACCTTCAGATACTACTACAAAACAACTTTCCTTATCGGAGATAAGAAACCGTAAATTGTTCCTCATGCCAAAGTTCCCCAAATTCCTTACGTGTTGCTCTTTTCTGTCGGAGGCTATCGTCCTGGAAAGCATATCTACATACTCTATGATGAAGCGTGGACGTTCTTCCGCAGCTACTCCACGCGCCATGTATTTCGCCAGTGCTACTTTTTCCGGTGGTGTGAAGGATGGTTCGAAGCAAAACTTCGAACCCACTGCAAGAATGCTTGTGTAGTCCTCGGGAACTGCAGTGTCTCCGAAGGTACTCTACCGTCCGATGGTTGTTGCTTCTTCGGTCTAGGCAAGTGTGGTCTCGTGTTCTCCCACAACCAGTCTGCCAATCTGTCGGACGTCCTACATCACTCCCTGAAGTGTTTTTGTGCTCCTGGGCACGAAGCAGTACGCACGTTACTCTCAAGCAATCCTTGAAATGTCATGCCTGTCTCCACAATTCGGCTTTACAATCCGACAAATCCGTTTTAAGTGTTTCGAAGATGGCTGGAGAAAACCGCACATGGCCTTGAGTTCCTTGGGGCACACGTTGTGCCTCACATGCCAAGATGCCAATCTTGCCTTGCAGACGCAAGTCGCCATAACTGTAGCCTGTAGCAATTCGTACCATAATGATCAGCTGATCAGGGAATTAGTGGAAGCCTTTCACATTTACAAGAGAAAAGAGGGTTGTATTAGTCTGTTCTTCTGAGCCATAGTGAGGCCACCTTTTTGGAAGGTCACTAGATATAATTTGGAAAAATGAATGTGTTAGGGGTACAACAATTAGTATAGGATTGCACAGCATGTAAGATATGTTGCCTATCTTTGACGCGCGAGTGTGCGCAGATATATGTGTTGTAAAAGTGCTATTAATCTGACCTTGCACATCTTTGACGGTGAAGGGTGCGCGGGTATATAAAGGTGAAGTGTTCGTTCTAAAATAAAATAGTGGCGAGTGCAGCGAGTGTCATGTATTCTTGTGTCTCTCCACTTTGTCCTTGTCAGTGCGCTGCTTCACCATTACGGTATGATGATTAATCACCAACTCGCCCAACTTTCCACATTACTGAAGTATGAGGGTGCTTCACACTTGTCTTATGCCAACGCCGCGGACTACCCAACCCACTCGGCCATGGCACTGGCCATGACACTGGGCTCGAATCAGGATACCATAATAACCAGCTCCCTACTCAGCATTCATTCTGAAGAAGGCGGAGGGGCTTCTATAGCTCTCGACTTTGCATCGTGCATCATGATTCTAAGACAGCCCTACGTAACTACAAGAACGGACTCGTCTTGTTCAAAGCGCACCGACTCCTCACCGGTACCTATGGCGAGATCCTCACATGCTACGTAATGCGCGCCTCAAGTACCTCCTTCCGGACAGCCGGACACACGCAGCTTGATCATTTTCTCGTCAATAGGTTACAGCCTGTTCTCGATACTCTTGCATTCAACTACAAGAGGTCGTCACCGCTCCTCAGCACGACGCTGCTGGTGACACCTTATGGCCTTCGTAGTGTGACGTCGTCAGAGGCTCCCAGTATAAAAGAAGCTACACACCTATTTGACTTCTGTGGGCACGGCGGACACAACCCTGCCATGGCGCTAACCAAGCGATTACCTTGCTTTGGCAGGTCAGTTATATATATATTTCATTGCATAATGACAACCGTTGTGTTGTGG
Source organism: Dermacentor silvarum (assembly GCF_013339745.2). Lineage (NCBI taxonomy): Eukaryota > Metazoa > Arthropoda > Arachnida > Ixodida > Ixodidae > Dermacentor > Dermacentor silvarum. The sequence continues at coordinate 150,171,037 of NC_051158.1, read as the reverse complement.
TCCTGCTGTGCCCCACACAGTGTCTTGAAATTGCGTACAGCTGCGTTAACATTGGTAGGCTGTTAACGGTCTGTTAACCGAGGCCCCACTCCGAACGAAGAAGTAGTTTATTGATTTGAAAATGTAGAGAGGTCGGCCGGAATATGGAGCATATGGCCTGCCACTCTACGTAAAGGAAGGGGAAGAGGGGAAGAAAGAGGGTCACAATGGGGGATGATATTGGGAGGAACTAGGTGAAAGGAAACACTCTGAAGGAATTGTATGAACTCCTACGTGGGCAAGCTACCCAGCGTAATGATATGCTAGAGCTAAAATCTGAACTTATGAAAACTGAAAATGGTCGTCAGCGAATTTCATCGTATGTTTGCTCAGTTTGAAAGAAAGCTCTCTGAAACCTCAGCTATGCCAAACCAGGCAAACCAGGTGCATTCATCACTCCGGTCGACAGAACATTCCTTAACCCTTCAGTCTAAAAAATTGAAACCATTCACAGCGCGACGCGACAAGAAGTACATAGAAAAGTTACACGCACAAGCACTGACTATCAACGGACAATTTTATTGAACGCAAACATATAAATAAGCGATGAAGCGCGTGACAGGAACAGAAAATTGACATGTGAAGGCACAATTGGCACGAAATGACCACAACAATTAGCTATATTATATGATATGATGATGCATCTTTCCGCCCTTCTGAAGTTGTTAAGAATGCTTTTGCTTCCTCCTGTTTGGCTGCGTCCTTAAAGAAATCTTGCCCGCATTTCATGGAGGACCCCTTACTAGACAGCTGAGAAGACTAGCTCAGGCGGGATACCCCGTGCGGTATTTGGCCTTCTTGAGTGAAAGGATTCTGGAGAAATTGATGCGCGAAAGTAATGGGAGAACGTGGGAGAGGGGTGTTAATGACGCTCATGTGGTAAGTGACCCTTATATGCAGGGACTTTCGCACCGTTTGAACAATATTGGAGCACGGTACGGCTATAATGTGTTTTTTTTTTTCAGTAAAGACTAAGTTGTGCAGGATTTGTGCTAACGTGCGCCATAGGGCACTGAAGGCGGATCACGGACAACGTGTGTGCGGCATTATGCATCGTTAAAAGCCTGTCCAATGCAAATAAAGAGTAATGTACGAGATTCCCATCTCGTGCGGAGCGTGGTATATTGGCCAGGCGCAAAGATGCGTTAATGTGCGCCTTAGGAAGCAATAGGCTTCCTTGAGGGGACCGCCGTTTAGGAATCTCGCCTTGCACTGCAAGAATTGCGGCTGCGCTCCAGTGGTTTCAAAAACCAAAGTACTATCGAGGCACGCGGAGAAATCTGTCCGGGAGATAGTGGAAGCCTACTTCATTGATAAGGCGGGGAGACACGTGTATTGCGCGTCCGTCTGTTTTGCTCCTTAAGTCTGAGATATATCACCTGGCCAAGTTTCTTTAGGGGTTGATGTGATATGTTGGATTGTTATGATCATTTCGTTCCAATTGTGCCTTCACATTGTCAATTTTTCGGTTCTTGTCACGTGCTTCATCGCTTATTTATACGTGTGCTTTCAATAAAGTTGTCTGTTGATAGCGCTTGTCCCTTTATCTTTTCCGTGTAGTTCTTGTCGTTTCGCACTGTGAATGATTTCAGTATGGAATATCAACACGCCCAACGTACCGTCCTCTTAAAAATTGGCACACCATGAGGATCGAAGCAGGCGGTCTAACCTTGTGAGTCATGGCATTCTAGGGGGCCCAAATGAAACAGAAGCATTACTCAAGGAAACAGTAGTTAAGGAAGTGTTCCGAGATAAAATGCAAGTGAAATGCGATCCGATTGGGCGTATCCACCGGCTTGTTACACAAAAGTGCAAGAGGCCTATAATGTTATACTTGCAAGAGTTTAACGAAAATAAGATAATACTAGAAACTACGAAAAAACTTAGGGGGTCCAGTATTTTCATTCATAACGATTATTCGTTATCAACCTTAAAGAAACGCAAACAACTTTGGAACAGCGCAAAGCAAGACAAGCAAGATGGAAGAAACGTAAGCTTGATTCAAGATAAATTTAAATTGAAAGCGACCTATATATCAGGGATGAGAATCAAAATATGAGAGTGAAAATGACAGATCGCCGAAACGATCAGGCAGAACTATGACGTGATACGGCTCTTGCATTGAAAGTGATCCACCTGTTAAATATGAATGCCCACAGCATTAGAAAACTGAGTGTTTGGAATTACTTCTTATGCAGCACGATCCGCACATTACTATTATAACAGAAACGTGGCTTCATACTGAGATATCTGATGACGACGTGTTTCCTCCTCCTTGTACTGTTTTCCGCGGGGGTCATTTAACTAGTTGTGGCGAATTAGCGGTACTTAATAGAAATCAAATACATGCTATTGTACTGAATGACATTGCCGAACTTGCATGGCGTAGCTTGCAAATGCTACGTCGCTCCCATCCATGCGATCACACTAACCGGAGCCAGAGAAGGCGATGTAAACAACATGGTAGCCGTGACGTTTATCCGGCTCTTGCAATCGCTCCCGGTGCCTCTATCATGACGAGATGGCGTCATTTTCTCATCTCCAGCTGTCAGTCCTTGCGCGCTGCATTGCCGACGGCCAATGTGGTAGTTATATATTTATATAATATAATTATATCTACGCTGTACCTAGAGGAAATGTGCTCCTTTTTTGCGCACTATATAAGGATCACTGAACAACTGGGCCTATGCAACGCAATTAGCTCGCTGTATCTTTCGTGCGCTGTGCCGTTGTTGATCATCGTAGTTCTTTCTATTCGCGGTTGCTTTCTTCCTGGCTCATGAGAAGCATCTGGTACTCTCGCCACTCTTGCATCGATCACAGTGCATGGAAGAATGTGTGGAAAGTTGAGCTATCGCATGCTGAAGTTCATCCGTAATTCGAAGTGTTTGCGCCGGAAGGACCGTTGGTGCAGTTGATGCGCGGGACTTGACACGGAAGAACATTTGGCCCAGTACGCCTCGAAAGGTAAGTCCGGCGCTCTGGCGAATTCTTACGGTTCATGTAGTATACCTTGTTATGTTGAACATCAGGTGATTGGTACAGCCACAAAAATGATAAAAGTGGCTTTGTAATTTGTTTGTTCATGTAGTAGGGCACATTTAGCCCACAGTTTTATGAAAATTGCCATTAAATGTGTTGATGATTTCAAGACCTTCTTCTAGTGTTTATTTGCTCTATGTTATTAGGCATGCTAGCGCCAGAGATTTTTGGTGTGAACGGAGACAAAATTTCAAGCAGGGAATGCCACTGCTTCTGTGCGTAATTACTCAGGAAGAAATTCTACAGACATTTCTACAAGTACGTTGATGCGTCCTCTTCAAAGCTAACGTCTGCGAGAGATGGCACCCGATTGCTCTGTCTAACTCATGCGCAAATTTTAGAGTTTGTATGCAAATTTTTCTGTTTATGGAGTGCTGTCAAGACAGCCTGTATTTCTTGTGGTGCGTATACTGCGTGTTTTTGTGCATTTGACACGTTACAAAAAGGCGGCATATTCAACGACCTGGAATATATATACAGCGAATCTTTGTTTGAGTGCATAACGAATCGAAACGCGAGTTTGTGTTTATTAAATGTCCGCACAAAGTGACACGGAAGGCTTTAATCAGAAATTGTAGAGATGCTAATGCAATGCCGCCGCCGATGCCGGGGATGCGCGAAGATGAGCTTTCCGGTCCTTTTTAACGCGACAGCGTTGTGTGCACCGAGTCGCAGAAAATCCGGTGTCGGCGTGTGGCCTTGGCGTCCCGTGAGCGATAGTGTCCTTGTATATTTAGGTATATGAACGTGCTACGCCTTTCTATATGACTTGCGGTATATTTGGCTTATATAGCCATAGAATTGTATCACTACAGTTACTCATACCTTGTGATACATTCTTGACAATGTTATTCCTCGAAATTTTGAGAAAGACAGCCCACAAAAAAAGTGTCTTGAAATACAACACCGACAGCGCATATCTCTTTACGTTAAATCGTATCAGACGGAACTATAGAAATTCCGCAACAATATTAAAAAAATCTCGCAGTTTCACCTGAAAGGCGAAGCATCAATTGCGATAGCAAAATTGTAGAGAGCTATACGGAGTAATGATATTAGCTTTATCAGCTGTATAAACTTGGACATGCAGCAGCACCGGCAACACGCAGAACTGTTGTCGACGCCGTCGGCGTTTTGCCCGCGTTCGCTCAAAATGCGTGCGGCGTTGGTGACTGTTGCCGGAGCCTCTGATATAAATAGGCACTTAGTGCCGCAGCTAAACGTCGCGTCCCTTCCCTCCCCTTCCCCCCTCCCTCCCCCAAGGCCTCTCGCGCGTCGGAAGACGGCGCGTTTGCTCTACATATATGGTGATTGTAAAGGAGGAAAGAGACGCCTACTTCTGCAGCCCTTAAGGGAGCACGGCGCAGAACGCGCGTTTGTTCTCCGCCGTGCGTTCACTCCCCGTGAAAGCGCGCGCCCCTCGCGCCCTTTCACTCGCACATACAGCGTTCGGCCTTTCCCTTTCCCTCAAGAACCACTTACCCCCCCCCCCCGCCGACAGTTTCATCTCCATTGACGTCATACGGAACCTCACGGCGACGGCGACGCCGACGGCAGAAATCTGCTTTTGAGTGTCCATATAATTGCTATCGCAATAAAACCTGCAAAAGATATAACTTTTTTTTGTCGCTGCTGTGCACTACCTCCGGCGTCGACTCACGCAAGAGGCCGCGTTTCCACCAGAAAGCTCGCCTTCATGCATTGCGTTCTCCGCCAGCGTTACCCGGTAAACATCGCGGTTGCATAAGCTCACCGGCAGTTCCTGGGATGCGTGAGAAGCAGTCATTGATCTTAGAATGCTATCGCGTTCCAATCTTAAAGACGAAGCTTAAGCGTCCCCCAATTTTCCCTGCATGCATAGCCAGCGCCACCGCTGCCACTGTGATGATCATGATTATTTATTGGCGTCCGCTTTGGAACAGGGCGGGGCAAATCTTCACCTTGCCTGCTTGAGTTACTTAGATATGCTATCAATGCTTTTCCTTGTAGCATTGTTGTATACATCTTTTTAATCTTGTCTATCTTGTACCCACTGCCTACGCCTGTAATGGTTTAGGTCGTATCAGTCCCTTCGCTTCTTTTTTCTTTCCACCTATACTTTAAACGTATCTTGCTTATCTTGACTGCTGACCGGTTGATACTTCCGTCTACTATAAATCCGAGTGCTTCTGGAAGTTTTACGTGACATACAGGTCTCGCTGGGTGAATCATTTCGCATTCCATCAGGATGTGCTGAGTGGTCTCCGGACTTTTGCTGCAGCATACACATGCCTTATCTAATTGTGAATATTTACTTCGGTATCCTTTCTCCTTAGGCAACCAGCTCAAGTCTCAGATAGCAAGGCACTTCCCTTCGTGTTATCGTACAGATTGTCCCTTCTAATTTCCTTTTTGTCATTCTTGCAAATATTCATGTTCTTTTTCCATTCCATTCCTTGCATCCAATTACGCTGAGACGAGCGCCATCTGGTGGTGGTGCAAGGAACGCTGCAGCGCGCAAATTCCGCTGTGTTTGGTTGTCTATTCGGAGAGACAACAAGCCACGCCACGAAATCCGGTGTAATTCACAGAGATAAGCTTCGCTTTTATTAACCGCCGGGGATGTAAGAATGAGTTATTTGCACATCCAGATGCAGCTTCATGTGGCTGGATGTATGAGGCCTTTTCACAATTTAACGCCATATTGTTAAATTAGGGGTTTGCAGTTTCAGCATAGTTTACAATAAACTGAACATTTCTTCTGTCTGGGATTTGACGTGCCAGAACCAGTTCTGATTATGAGGCACGCCGTAGTGGAGGGCTCCGAATTAATTTCGGCAATTGAGGTTCTATAAACTGCACATTTGTTATTCTTTAGGGATGTCACCATTTCGTAGCTACAGGCATCTATACGCCACATAGGAACCTGCGGCGCTAATGGAACCTGAACAGCATGAAAAAGCATCTAATATGCGTCATTTGACAAGATGTGTGCAAAACGGTCACTACCACTTAAGATTTCTAGGTTCTTTTGGTATGATTCGGACCTGCCATCTGTCCAGAAGAATTCGCGAGATTTACAAATTCGTGCACAATCTACCGTTTTACTACGTTGCATTAGGTTATCAGAATGAAGTTCTGTTTGTGAAGATGTTTTAGAGCTATTGAGAAATGCGTGCCATAAAATTGTTGAAGTGCGTTTAAAATGTCGCAGTGTCGCCCGAAAGGCGAAGCATCAATTGCGATAGCAAATTAGCAGAGAGCTATTCGGAGCAGGGATAGTAGTTTTATCGGCTGCATAAACTTGGACACATTCGCTTTCTAACTGAATTGGCAAGCGTGGTGTCACCGCGCACAAGCAAACATGAATGGATCACACTGAATGACCGCAGACAACGACTGTCAAAACGTTGGCAGCAAGCGCAGCCGCCGCAGCGGGCGAAGGTTCGTGTGGTGTATCGCTTCAACGGAAACTGAGCGGCGAATGCACAGCGCACACAAAGGTTAGAGCCGTGTGGAGATAAGAGACGTTGCGGGCGACCGCCAGCACAGCCAGTACAAGCTAGTTGTTGGCAGAGTAGAAGCTGCCACCCCCCTCCCTCCCGCGCTGCCTTCCCGCTTTCTTGCTTTCGCTTGGGAGATTGAGTGGCGAATTTCCCGCTCGACCGGTTGCAAGATACGCATTTGGCGCCCTAGAAGCGTCGCCCCGCCTCCCTCCCTCCCATACCCCCACGGCCTTTCGCGCGACGATTGCGTTTGCTTTCCGCCGTGCGTTCGCTCTCCGTCCCCCGTGCGCTTTCACTCGCGCATACGGCGCCCGGCGACGATTTTATCGGCCTTGGAATCTATACGGAACCTCACGGCGACGGCGACGCCGACGGCAGAAATCCGGTTGAAGTGTCGATATAATTGCTATCGCAATAAAATTCAATTACTTCAATACCGCATTTGCGCTTGGCGGAGGGCCTAAGAAGAGGATGTATATGCGGCACATCCGCACACGTGCGCACGCGCGTGATGAATGTATGCGGAAGTGTAGCATATGTCGTAATTCTCCGAGGCCCTCTGCCAAGCGCAGAGGCGTTATTGATGAAATTGGTGCTGCACTTCCGCACACATTCGTACGCGGGTGAAGTACTCGTGTACACAATGTATGTGTTATCGATGTGTAGGCGCTTTGCCCGTTGCATCTTTCGCACAGCGTCTGCTGCGACCATGATCGAGAATAAGACAAACACTGTCCAAATACAGTACCGCCACGTAACGGCCGTGGCCACTCAGACAAACCTCAAACGACAGTTGGAAAAGGGCATTGTCTTTGACTTTTCGTTTAACGGAAATATGTTTTCTCGTATATCGGAATTACAATCCGAAGCTATCCTGTCTGCAGCTTGTGTGTAAGTGGTACTTTAGGAATTGTCTGACGCAATTTGCTTTCTCTGGAGATTGTGTGTAAGCGCTACTTTTTACTAATTGTCTGACGCAATTTACTTTAAAAAAATCAATTAGTTCGGCTACCTTCGTGAATCGCGCGCGACAGATGACGGCACGTTGCCGCCCGACTTCCTCCCTCGCGCACGCGAAATGGAGCTGCGATCGTCGCCTGACCCTCGCAAGCTTTCACTTCAACATACATCGTATGGCGCGCGGCGAGTATTTATCATGTTCGGACTTCATACGGAACATCAAGGCGACGGCAACGGAAGAAATTCGCTAGGAGTGTCTAGATAATTGCTATCGCAATAAAAAAAAGTCGCAGTTTCACCTGAAAGGCGAAGCATCAATTGCGTTAGCAAATTTGATGAGAGCTATACGGAGTAATGATATTAGCTTTATCAGCTGTATAAACATGGACATACAGCAGCACCGGCAACACGCAGAACTGTTGTTGACGCCGTCGGCGTTATGCCCGCCTTCGCTCAAAATGCGTGCGGCGTTGGTGACTGTTGCCGGAGCCTCTGATATAAATAGGCACTTGGTGCCGCAGCTAAACGTCACCTCCCTTCCCTCCCTCCCCCCCTCCCCGATGGCCTTTCGCGCGTAGGAAGAGGCACGTTTGCTCTACATATATGGTGATTGTAAAGGAGGAAAGAGACGCCTACTTCTGCAGCCGTTAAGGGAGCACGGCGCAGAACGCGCGTTTGTTCTCCGCCGTGCGTTCACTCCCCGTGAAAGCGCGCGCCCCTCGCTCCCTTTCACTCGCACATAAGCGTTCGGCGCGCGCCGACAGTTTCATCTCCATTGACGTCATACGGAACCTCACGGCGACGGCGACGCCGACGGCAGAAATCTGCTTTTGAGTGTCCATATAATTGCTATCGCAATAAAACTTACACAGACCTTTCACTTCGTGAACGCGGGTGGCGCGCAAGCGTATGGGTGCACACACTAAGCTATTGGACCTCGATGCGTATGGACTGTCCGCATTGCAGACCGCTTTCAAGACAGGGCTTGCTCAGGCGCGCCGTACAAAGTTGCCGCCTCGCTTCCTTCGCGGCTTCAAACATCCGATCGTCGATTTCACTGCCGGCAGGCCATATACGCTTGCGCCTAAACGAGTCTTTGGGGACCGCGTCAGTGCGCCACTCTGTGCTGTCTCTACGGCAGCGCCCGTGTCCTTCTCTCGTCGCTTGCGGCGCTCAGTAGCGCAGCGCGTGCTCTCTCTTTCCCTCTTTTAGCTCATGGGGCTGCGTGTGACCTCTCTTTCGCATACCTCGGGTTGCAGATCAACCACCTGCTGAATTGGACTCCCGCTGTGAAGGCTGTGGTAGCGCAGGTCCAGAGGGTCCAGAGAGCAGTGAGAGGCATTTTCCTGAGGGGGCGGGGATGCTCGCCATCCAGGGCGCTGCGACTGCATTCAGCAGCCGCGACCTCCAGGCTGCTTCACGCCCTGCCACTGATCACCCTCTCACCAACCCGGCTGAGACGTCTGGAACAACTCCACCGGGGCTTCATCAGGAGCGTGCTGCGGCTGTCCCGGTACTCACAGATAGTGGCAACGCTTACAGAGGCGGGAGCGTGGCCTTTGTATCTCCTGCTGCAGCAGCGTGGCTTGCTGCACATTGACATTCTGGCCCACGCTCCTGACGGAGAACCCCTGCTCACCCGTCTAGCGGGCTGACCCTCATCCAGAATGGGGAGCCTGGTCGAGACCTACCAGACAGTGGTCGGCCAGGTACCTCCAGCGATGCGACTCCCACCACCACACAAAAGGCTCTTGGTCATCTGCACCTCGCTGGAGGGACGCTCCAAGCACCATTCTTCCAGCTGCACGCTCCTGCAGGTGGCCACCTCTAAGCTGGAGGAAGAGCTGGCAGGGAGACTGCTCGTCTTCACGGACGGTTCCTTCCTCCACGACACCGGCTCAGCCACTGCAGCCTGTGTGGCCCCCACGCTCGGCAAGGCATCGACTTGCCGACTCTCCTTCTCAACCCGCACCACCGCTGCTGAGATGGCGGGCCTTCACCTGGCCGCAGACCTGCTGGCAGCAGATCCTCCTGGAGTACCTGTGGCGGTGGCCGGCGACTCAAGAGCAGCTCTCCAGGCCGTGTGTCTCCCGGAGAGGGCTGGCCTTAGTACAGCCCTCTTGGTAACCAAGCTTCATGCCCTCCGCGCCAGTGGCACCGATGTCTCGTTGCACTGGATCTATGCACACGTGGGAATCCCGGGCAAGGAAGAGGGCCTTCGCAAAGGAGATGTGAGATGCCTTGGCAAAGGAGGCACACGGCATGGACACGGCGATCAGCCCGGCAGTGATTGCCTCAGACTACTCCAGGAGCACCTTGCAGCGACTGCTGCTGACCTGTCACCCCGACGCACGCGTGGCGAGGTGGAGTTCCCCGACACGGCTGCCGGACCGGGGACTGACAAGGAGGAAGAGATCCCTCCTGCTACGCCTACAGATTGGCTGCTACTGGACAGCCGCCCGGAGCTTCCGCCTGGGTAGCACTGACTCACCAGCCTGCACACAGTGCGGGGCAGACGAAACAGTGGAACACCTCCTTTGTTTCTGCCCCGCACTCAACCAACACCGAGCCACCATGGTTGCTCAACTACGCCACATGGGCGTGCCTTCAGCCTCCAACACGGACCTGCTCTTCCTAGCCCGCAGTTCCAGCAGGGTATTCAAGGCCGTGCTCTGCTACCTTGACGATTCGATGCTGGCTGGCCGACTGTAAGAGCACCCTGCCCGAGACGATGACGACTACCCTCTCCCTACCGTTCTTCCAATTTTCCTGCTATCTATCCCAATTTCCCCACCCTTCTGATGCTGAGCCGTGCTCCCTATAAGGGCTGCCGAAACATGCACCTTTCTCTTTTCCTCAACCTCTACTACTACTACTCTCTTTCCTTGAGCGCTCACCCTGTGTTTCCTCACGTTTATTGTACGCGACGCTGAGTCGAGCTGTGCGTGCTCTCTTTGCTCGTGGCCCACCCAATGTGCGTTAATCTTAATCCTTTCTCGTGGCCGTGAAACTCATTTTACTCTATGTCTATATAAAACGAGTATTGAAGGCAGCGCCACTCTTCCTTTCCTGCTCGTTTCCTCCTCCAACCTCCTCCCTGTCACTGTACGGTGGCGCCCTAAAGGAAGCTCGAAACTTGGAATATTCGTTATTTTCTTTCACATAGGTTATAATTACTTGTTTCATAATATCGTTATTTCAAAAACAGTCTAAGTGTTCGTTTAGTCTCTATACCCGCAGACAACGTTCTTTGGCAATGACCGCCGTATTCACAAACCAACCTAACCCTTATCTTTAGCGTTCCTTACCTTATCGGCTCCTTACCGCGTTTCAAAAACAGACCTTACACTTAGCGGCTCCCTTTAGCTCAACTTTAAGGTCACGAAGAGGGCGCCTCCTTAAGGCAGCATCTGAGGTAGCATAACGGCTCCTTATCCAATCCAACATGGCGGCGTGCTACGACGACAGCTTCAGCGAGTTCGTCGATTTTGTAAACCGTGCAAAAGAAATGGACAACGAAGCGTATAGTTTTGTGCGGCCGTTGCAGCGGAACCTTAGGGATCGCCAGAATCCCATGGAGTTTTACAGTGACCAGGAGTTTTTAGCCAGGTACCGCTTCTCAAAAGCTACTGTGCTCGAACTACTGACCATGTTGCCGCTGCATCAGAACACGGACGGACGTGGTTGCCCTGTGCCACCGCTGTTGCAACTGCTGGTGACACTTCGTTTCTACGGCGCGGGAACTTTTCAGATTGTCTCAGGCGACCTAGTTAATGTGTCGCAGCCAACCGTTTCCCGTGTTGTCACACGGGTGTCAAAAATGATTGCCGCAACGCTGTTCCCTGCGCTTGTGAAGTTCCCCGACGCGGGGAAAATGCATGAGGTCATGCACCAATTCTACATCAAGGCAAAGTTTCCGAGGGTGACTGGTTGCATTGATTGCACCCACGTGCGTATTAAAAGTCCAGGCGGAGACGACGCCGAGGTATTCCGCAACAGGAAAGGATATTTCTCCTTCAATGTGCAGGTAAGTGCAATATGTTCATAACCGTCAGAATGCGTACAGAGACGTGAAAAAAAAATCGCATTTTTACGTAGTATAAGGATGCGCTACTTGAAATAGCTTAGTGATTAGAAGCGTAGCGGATTAGGCGAGTTTTTGCGGCATGACCTTGTCTACCAGCGTAACCCTGGTTGATTAAACAGAAAAAAAAAAAACACGAGGCAAATGCGAGAATGTCTCTGTCGCGTTTTATTTTATTGTTTTCGTGTTCACTCGGAGTGGCGCTAAATACGTGTGTCTGTTCTATTTCCCCCTATTTACTCAACCAGAAGTGCGCTAAAAACAAGATCCTGCCGGACAGCCGTACCGGCAATACAGTTGCTGTACCGCTGCAGCGCTTGCCAGCGCTGCATTTGCTGCACGGTAAAGTGGTTACTGTAGTCCTGCTTTTTTTACCTGCGTCGGCCTCTCATTGCAATGGTAATACGCAGCAGAGAATACAAGTGTGCGACGTCGCGGGCGCATCAGGTCGCGAGCTGCATTAAGCTCAATCTCTGCTTCAATTTTTATCTCAGACAGAAAATTATTTTCATCCACTAACGTTCAAATACAAGATTTAAGAAGCACTCGACTGCTATTATATTATAAACATTGTTACTAGACTGCATATAAACAGCTTGGAAAATCTGCAGGTAACAGCAGCTGCAAAAAAGATCACGTTCATTCTTTTTTGGCATGTTTGCAGGCAATCACAGGACCTGAACTCCAATTTTTTGATTTAGTTGCAAGCTGGCCGGGCTCTGCACATGACAGCAGGATTTTTGACAACAGCAATGCGAGAGTACGTTATGAGGAAGGGGATGTACCTGGCGTACTCCTCGGCGACATGGGGTATGCTTGCCGGCCATACCTTATGACGCCGCTAAAAGATCCTGGAGGCAAAGACAGCCCGGAGTACAGGTGTGTATGGATGGTCACAATAATATACAGGCAGTACATGAAAATATGTAACATCTCTTTATTTAGGTATAACAAATCCCAAATCCGGACCAGGAACAGCGTCGAAAGGGCTTTCGGCATCTGGAAAAGAAGATTTCCATGTCTTGATATGAAGCTACAAATAGAAACAACAACTTCTGTCATTGTCATCACGGCATGTGCAGCTCTGCACAACTTTGGCCGGAACCGTCCAAGTGATGAACTGCCTCCAGACACATGCAATGTTCAGCAGCCTTCCCCAGCTTCACAAGCTCAAGGACCACAGCCCGTTGACTCGGCGAGCGGCTTCAGAACACGAGCACGCATTATTCAGCAATATGTTTCCTAAAATGTGGTAGAGCAAAACAGGGCATGCATATTGAAAATAAAGAAATTGTACCATTTTACTTACTGGCTTTTCTCACGGCAGCTATTTTCAACGTGAGAAGCTCAAGTTTAGCCTTCTTACTTGCACAATCAAGTTCGTGCATTTCTATTGCATGCTTCATGTGAAGCGCATGCTGAGTTCTCATAAGCTTCATTTTGAGAAGGTGCTCCTTTCTCTTTCGCTTATTGTCCTCTTCAACACCGCTAAGGCGGGCGCTGAGCTCTTCCTCAACAGCTTCTTTCTTTGTGTGCATTCTGCGTTGTGCCGGAGCGGGGTGTTGAGGGGTAGTCTGCAACGGGGCAGCCTGTAATGGGGAAGCCAGTTGCAGGACAGCAGGTTGCAAGGCAGCTGGTCCCCCTTCTGCCGACAGCTCGACCTCAGCTGCGGTTGCTCCATTTTGTGCATCTTGCATGCACACTGCCTGGCTGCTTTCGCCGGGACTTGCCGGGATTTCCCACTCATAGATACTATCTGCAAAAACAATAATTGTTAGCTTTGAACATAACTCGTGATCACCATATGCATGAAGACTGACTTTGCGTGAACACAAATTTTGCTTGCACTACAGCGGGCAACTACAAGCACTTGCGACACTGTACCTTGTCTAGTACACAGTATCAAGGACTGTGCAGAATTGGTGAATATGTATGTGCTTTATGAAATGCAATAAATGTTTCACGTTACAGCCCATCTATTTCTCTTTTTGTATTTTTTACTCATAGAATGGTAATCCAGTTGAAGCAATTCACTGGCTACCCCTGTTGAAATCCTTAACACACAGCAGGAATGGGAGTACATTCCTGGGATTTACTTATGCTGGCTCCTTTGCTAGTTACCTGATAGGTAAGGTTGGCTGGTGGCATCAATACTGTGTTGCACAGGGCAAATCTGTCAACAACAGTGCACCCATTTGCCAATTTGAGCTCGGTGTCCTGATGTATGAAGCCCCGCAGCCTAGTCACAGCTTTGTCTTCCACAGCGACTTGCACAGTGCGGAGCAGATAGCACATGCACTATACTAGTGGAAGGATTATATGCATTTCAAGTACACGCCTCATGATTTTCACAGTGCACTAATGAACAGAAGCTACCAGGAGGGAGCAATCATTGTCAACACATCAAATGTTTGGACAGCGTGCATACAAGTGTTGTGAGCCACTTGTACGGCTAAGTGTAAGCAGTAAACCTGCAAATTCATTTTCTCTGCTACAAACAGACTGCGATGAAAGCATGTGCGACACCGCGAGCTTGAACATGCAGATATGATCCCTGCATGAACACAAAGGAAGATGTTACAATGCTCGAGCAGCAAAAAATTATCAAAATTGACAAAGTTGTGCCTGTGTTTAAGCCTATGCAGCACAGAATCAAGATATCATGAAATGAAAACATGAATACTCGCATACATTAACCAGTGCTAAATATGCCACCTTGTACTTTTTTTCTTTCATGATACAGCAGTGAAGTGTTCGTTGTCTTCGAGATCCATGTCGATGCTCTCGTGGTTCGTGCAGAAAGAAGCATGCGAGCTATGCATAGTATGTGCGAAGTATTTGGGCGACTGCTATGGATCCCGCAGTGTGGCAGAGGCTCTGTTACTTCTCCCCATATAAAGGTGTTCTAGCTGGTGTATGCAGGGTGTTTGTTTGTGCTTGGTTAATGAGTGTGCCCTTTCCTTTGGTAAGGTCTGGCCTGAGAGTTGAAAATTGTGCTCCGTCTTCTCTGTATGGTGCTAGTGTGGGCATTGTGGGAGCCTTGTGAGAGGTTTGACCTGAGCATGGGATGGAGGGGGCCGAGTGCAGTGCTTCTCGGGCGAGCAGGTTAGCCCCTCCATTGTCGTCCATTCCCGCGTAACCCGGTATCTAGATCACCAGAGTGGGCAGGCGCAGGTGTTTGTGGATTGCTTCAGAGTAATCTTTTGGCAGTTGTCCTCTGAATTATGCAGCACGCTTTCATCGAATCTGTAAATATGATACATTTTTTCGCGGTGATTGACGCGAATTCAATTGCCTTGATGATGGTGGCAAGCTCCACCCACTATGGTTCAGTCTTTTTGATAGTTTGCGTGTGAATGATTGTGCAGTGGTGATCGGTAATGGCTATGGCTGCAACGATGTTGTTGATGGCAGCATCGGTGTACAGGTATGTACACCGATGTACAGAATTAGCATACATGTGTTGGCTCGTTGAATGTACTTGCTATTGTATGTGATGCGCTGTTCTCTGCGTTTTTTGTTTCGTTCGGGGTCCATGTACCCTGATATGCGGGCTATTGCGAGCAGTGCTCGAGCACTTTTGCCGAGCGTGCTTGTAGCAAACAATGGGGTGTCACTGAGTTTGAAACCCAGCGTTTGCAGGATTATTCTGCCTGATGTAGTACTATTCAGTCTAATTTCCTGCCTGTGTTTGTTTGTCCTGATAAGCTTTTCTAGGGTGTTATGGTTCCTTGTCTAGCAGCTCTGTACTTGAGTTGGTTGGCACTCCCATTGCAAGTTCGGTGGATTTGCGAATGAGGGTGTTGAGCTTGTTGTGGTGTGCCTTTGTGAGGTTAATGTATGGTGCGTGATAGCGAAGGTGATACAAGAGTAAGGCATCATGCAGCCGCAGCATGTCTGTCTCATGAAGCCCTCGGTGGCGATCAGAAATGCACAGCACCATGTTCAAGACCTGTTCACGTTGCCTTAGCAAGTGCTGAACAGTGGCCGCACCCACTCCATCTCGCTGCATGTGTAGGCCCAGTACTTTGATATTATGCATTTGTGGAAAAATATTGTCCTGTGTTGTGTAGTGATGGGTTGGGTCTCCAGCGCGTGGTGTGCACAAGCAGCGCCAACTTTTCCAGGGAGCCCGCCAAGCCAATGCTCGCACCTGCCACTTGGGCTGCATCTATCGTGCGCGTTGCATGGTGTCCTCTATTTTCCCCGGAGAGCCTTTGTTGATCCGTATGGTTATGTCGTCGGCATATAGTGTGTAATGTATGTCTGGTATGAGGAGTAGCAATGTGTATGCGACACATTGCTAAGTTGAACAGTGTTGGTGAGAGCACGGCTCCTTGCGGTATGCGCCTTTGCAGGTGTGGGTACGTGTCATATCGCCAATTTTGAGGATGTACGTACGGAGTTGGAAAAAGACTCGCATGCAGTTGTATATCTTGGTGCCACAGTTGGTGGAAGAGAGCACCACAAGCATGGCATCGTGGGTCACGTTGTCGAAGGCTTTCTTCAAATCTATGGCCAAGATTGCTTAAAGTTGGGAGTTGCTGGGTTTGGTGATAGCTTCATGTATCTGGAAGAGACTTATGCAAGCTTCATGTGTTTACAGGGTTTCCTCTCTGGATGAGAGATGTTGGTACAACTCCTTTGCACATCTATGCTCGCCCAGCACATTACGGTCAACCACTCCCCCTCCCCCCCCCAAAAAAAAAGAAGCTGTCCTTGCAATGTACATACCATTTGGCGGTTCAAGCGTCTCCACCTGCATCGGCTGCAGCAACGAGACGACACTCGGGGTGCTCTGTGATCGGGGAGTGGCTGCGTGGCGCCCACGGTCGCTGTCAAAGGGGTTCTCCACCCGCGTCGACATGTGCGACACGACAGCCCCAACTCGCTCCAACTCGTCCGTAAGCTGGCTAGCTGGCGCACAGCCGCCTCCTGAAAAGACAGCACGAATTTGCGTTATGCCCCAATCATTCCTGAATTACGTGCAGACGGCTACCGTCGCACTATGCATCAAGAGCGTGACATGCTTTAGTCATTACTTTTGCGATATTTTGCGTGGATGGCAGGGAACGCATCGCCGTCTACGGGCAGCAGCAAATTTGGCGACAGGCTGGTCTGGACCCGAGCTCGTGTTTACAGGAAACGCGCGCTTGCGCCCAGGCCGGCCTCGACTTCGCATAGGTCAAATCACGGCCACGCAGGAAAGCTATAGAAGTGCGTGCTTCGGCTCGAGAGCGCAACATGCACTTCCTAAGAAGAAGAAGGAAAAAAAAAAGGCCTCGACGCAAGATGCGAGCTATCGCATGTGTCATATTTCACCGAAGCAACTTATAACGGCACGGCGACAGAACTGACACGGCTGAGCCGCAACACAATACATCAAGGAGCCTCAGCATTATCAGCAAAATGTACTGAAACAGGAATCAGCGAAAGTAGCGAGCAGCGAAAACAGAGAGAGAGAGAGCAGGAGCTCACCTGTCGTAAACACTTCCTTCATGTCGTCGGCCTTTCCTTTTCTCCACTTTTCTTTTAAATTGTCCCAGCATTTTCGAAGTTGAGCCTCAGTTCGAAATCGAACATCGGGCCGGCAGTTGTATTCGTCGGTGATCTCCTTCCATGTCTTCTTTTTTTTATCCAAGGAGACTCCGTCCGTCCGTTTGTTCTCCACGATCGTTTGGTATTTACTGACGACATTAATTAGCACGCTTCCTTCCTCTTCACTAAAATTTACCCTCTTTTTTCCGTCCATTACACCTTTTTTCGCTATCAAATAATATTAAGTAAAGTGCGCAACACAGCTAAGAAATAAAGAGCAAGGAAAGAGAAAACGTACAAATAACAAAACGTGCGAGCGGACGGTACAAACCAAACGAACACAAAAAAAGGCACGACGTGAAATATTAGCAAGCCTGTTATTGTGACGGCTACGCTGCATGGTGGCCAGCTGAAAGTAATGTTGAGTCAACAACGGGCTAAGTGACTGTTTAACGTTGGGTGTGCTTGCTTGTAGGAATGGTGGAGCAGTTTTATTAACGTCTTGTCATAAAAATAAATTATACGCACATGCACAGAAGATTCAAGCGTAAAAGTATGCATAGCCTCGCTCCCATGTCACACGCTTATTCGGATAAGGGCGCCTTTCGTAAGGTGCCCTTAAAATGTGGTAAGGTGGATTTTTGAAGCGCTCCTTTACCTTTTCTCACACTTTAACTTAAGTTCTCCTTACGAAAGGCCGGCTTTACGTGTAAGGAAAGGAGCATTTGTGAATACGGGGGTGAAGGGGAAGCTACGGAGAAAAAGCACCCACAAGTGAGAGCGCTTCTGAAGAGTCCCCCTTTTAAATCCACGATAGTTCTGGCTGGAGAAGAGAAAACATAAACACCTTATTAGCAACAGTTACATAAGATAGAACACACCACTGAGTCCAAAAGGTTGCTTATTTTGCTGTTTTTGCCATCTGCGTTTCAGCAAACGCGAAACCGTCGCGCGTGGATGCTGCGTCGGTACAGCGTCTGTACCGAGCAACCAAAAGCACTGTCAAACGCTGCCGGACTACTTGGCGTGGTAACACACGTGCAGCAGCCTCGCGCTCGTAGCTCTACCTTAGTTGTCACAGAAAGTTGTCCGCGAGTACAGTGCAATATATATTATATTGTTACGGCCTCGGGAGAGGGTTAAGGGAGCGTTTACTGATTGAGGCACAAAGATGTAGCTCCTTGGGCTATGCTGGCTGGAGTCAATCGTAGTAGCAACGTCGTCTTCTTCTTTCTCTTCTCTCGCTTCACTCACTTTTCACAGGCAGTGACACTACAGTCGAGTACAATACTTAGACGAATGTTGTGCTCATGAAATGTCCGTCCAAAATTTACGACATCATCAAGGTAGCACATACAAATCTGCCATTTTAAACCACGCAGAATAGTGTCCATGAACCTTTCAAATGTAGCCGGTGCATGACGTTGAATTCGTACAGCCCGTCCGGCGTAACGAATGCCGTTTTTTCCTTGTCATCTGGGTGCATCGGAATTTGCCAATAACCGGCTCTCATATCCACGGAAGAAAAGTAGGAAGCGGAATGCAGGCAGTCGATGGCGTCATCAATACGGGGCAGCGGATACACGTCTTTCTTAGTTACGGAATTCAGTCGGCGATAGTCAACGCAGAATCTCCACGTACCATCTTTCTTCTTCACAAGAATGACGGGAGCGGCCCAGGGACTCGCGGATTCTTGAATTACTCCCTTTCCTAGCATCTCCTGCACTTGCTCGTTGATTATGTTGCACTCAGATGGTGATACCCTGTAAGGTTTTTGCCGTACGGGATGCGCTGAAGCGGTGTTGATCCGATGACGTGTTCGAGAGGCTGGAATTAAAGGCATTTTGCCCCTTTTGGAAAAGTCGAACACTTTCAAGTGTTTGGAGAGAACGCCCAGGAGTGGGCGCCCAGGAGTGGGCGCCCAGACCACGTTCGCTTTGGCTGAGTGTCTTGCTGATCATTTGTAAAAGGTGTGAATCGGCTGAACCTTGAGAACCGAAACGTCCATTCTCGCCTGTAGCATCAACAAGTGCAACCAGTGTCGTAGAGGATTCTGGTTTGAAGACAGCAAGTTTCATGCCACGAGGCAAGACTGCAGGCTCTATTGAACTGTTGATTGTCCACACACCTGCGCGGCCCTCAACTACAGACACCACGCAATGGGGAACTAAAATGTTCTTTTTCACACTGGTCGCATGAGTCGGTTCAAGCGTCGCGTCGAACATGGCAAGGTCGTTACTGCAACAGATTAGTGGAACGCACGCAGCAGAGAAGGCAGGAACGACCGTGTCCTCGGAGACAAAAAAGATGCCTTCATCACGGGAAGAATTTCCCAATAGAGCAGCTGGGAAACTACCATGCACGGAAAGGTGACCACTTCTACAGTCAACAGTTGCTCCACACTCCCGCAAAATATCGATTCCCAAAATAACGTCATGCGTCGATCGTGCAATAACCGCGAATTCTGTTGGAAACACCTTGCGGCACAAAGACACGTCCACAGTGCAAGCTCCCACCGGACGCAACGCATCACCGCTCACACCACGGAATGTCACACCACGGCTTATACAAAACATCACTTTCAGTCCCAGAAGGTTCTTAAAATTCGCACTCATCACAGAAATTGTCGCGCCTGTATCCACGAGTGCCATGGTAGGTACGCCATCAACCAGTACATGAACTTTGTTCTTCAGCATAAACACTGACGGGGGTATATCTGTCGAAAGTGTCTGGTATCTTGCGGCCTCACCCCCATCGGCCGCGCCGACTAGTTTTCCGGCGGTGGTGACTGCGTGCGTCGCCGCGGCGATGGGGATCGTCGAGCACGTGGAGCTGGTGGCGGCGTTAAGCTTCGATCAGAGGCCGGTGAGGGGTAGCGTAAACTGGTGGGCGCGCGTGGTGGCCGTGGCGTAGAGAACGGGCGGTCGAAAGGCTGGGGAGACATGAGCAAGGGATCTCGCTGGTTGTAGGGGGGTTGTTGCAATATCGCGAGATGTGACCCGGGACGCCGCAGCTGTCACACACGGGCGGAGGTCGAGACACCCGTGGCAGCTCGGAGCTACCAGTCCTGTCAGAAGGCATTGGGTAGCAGTATCGCTCTTCATGGGAACGGTAGCCAGCCGACGTTCGTTGAGTGAAACGAGGTGAACGAAAACACCGTTCGTAATTGGAGGGTGTCCGATCGGAGTACTCAAATGACCGCAGTGTACCTTAGCATTCATCGACGTCTGCTGCATTAACTGATGGCTGCCATGGGGCCTGAACGGCTGGCGTTTGCGCGCGTGCGGTCTCTCTTGCATAGCCGTCCTGAAACGCGCTGGGGCAATGAGAGACTTGCTGACATCGAAGCAATTCTTCCCGTACAATCTGGCGTATTGTCGACGAGAGGTCATTAGGCGACATAGTGTCGACACTAGCCACGGTTGGCACGTTTGACAGACGGCCAAATTTCGGAGCTATCCGTCGCATCTTCAGCGTTTCAAATGTGCGACAGTGCTGCATCACGTCAGACACGGAGTTAAGGTATTCTTTGCCAATCAAGAAATTATACACGTCTTCGGCTATCCCCTTCAAAACGTTTCCAACCTTGTCCTCTTCAGTCATCCTAGGATTCACTATCTTGCACAGCTTCAAAATTTCTTCGATATATGTGGTACATGTCTCCCCTGGAACCTGTGCCCTCTGAGCCAATGTCTGCTCCGCTCGCTTCTTCTTCGCGTTAGAATCGCCGAAGCACTTCTGTACTTCCTCAACAAAACGATCCCAAGTGGTGAACATGTCCTCGTGGTTTTCATACCACATGAGAGCAGTGTTTGTCAGTGAAAATACAACATGACTAAGCTGCGCTGCCGAGTCCCAGCCGTTGCTTCTGCTCACCCGCTTATAGTTCTTGAGCCACTCGTCAACGTCCTCCCCTGAGGTCCCGCCAAAGTTTGGCGGCACTCGATAGTACGGCCAGGGACCCGTAGGAGCCGTAGGAGTTGCCCCCGAGGTCTGGAGTTGGGACATCATCTCGATCGGCGAACGCGGAAGTCCGGCAAGGCGGCGGCTGCGGCGAAGACCAGGGAGTAGAGCTTCCGTCGTTGGGTTCGTATTACCCAGCACCTCCACCAATCTGTTACGGCCTTGGGAGAGGGTTAAGGGAGCGTTTACTGAGTGAGGCACAAAGATGTAGCTCCTTGGGCTATGCTGGCTGGAGTCAATCGTAGTAGCAACGTCGTCTTCTTCTTTCTCTTCTCTCGCTTCCCTCACTTTTCACTGGCAGTGACACGGCGTAACAATATAAATAACCATAATCTGCGCAGTCTAACTGCCAACACTGTGCAGGTTGTATTTTACACCACTAGCCATGGTGTATCGCAATCTTCCTCACATGCGCCTGCTGCGATCGAAATTCACGCTTCTTCCTTGCTCAACTTTCCGATGACAAAAAATGAATGGTGAAATTAGCAATCGCTTACTGTCATCTCGTGCTGAGTACATGAAATTAGGTATGCTTTGTAAGTGTTATTGAGATTACCCCTTTGTTTTGACGCTGCTAGGTCTGCACATGCGATGGCGCGGTGTAAAAGTGGCTTGAATTTAACTTAGGAGAGTGCGCAACAGCCTTAGCGCTGAAGATGCCTTAAAAGAAGGCGCCTGAAAAGCCTAATCATAGAGAAAGAAATTCAAACAATGGCGGACACTCGCCAAAATTTGTCAGCAGGAAACACGTGGCACCTAGTATTCCGAACAGTCGTTGGCAAAAAGAGAATGTAAGATGAAGTAAACAGACAATGCAATTTTTTATTCTTTCCTGGTAGAACTTAATGGTAGCGCGTATATATGAAGTTACACTTTGCGACCTGTTTTTCTTGCGTTACCTAGCGACACACGACACTCAAGACGCGCTAGATGCATGTGCCATGTTCCAGGCACGCAAAAGAAACGATGTAGGCCGGCTTCGCATCAGCATTCGCCAGTCCGGCGACACGTTTGTCTTTTTACAGCGAAGCTGTAAGCCTCCAGTTAGTCGAAAATTTTTGTCCGCGTGCGTGGCTCTCGCTAACACGAAAATGTAGGCCGATCCCAGAGACGGTACGAAGAAGTGGGAAGCGCACAGTGTGCTGCTTCTCCAAGAGGCATCACACGACGTCATCAAGTGACATCATCACTTGACGAAGACGTCATCGCATGATTTCACGTTTGACCTGCTACCGTCATCAGATTGCGTCGCCAGGCGATATCGTCAAGTGACGATGTCGTTATGCTCATACATTGGAATTACAATCCGAATCTATCATGTCTGCAGCTTGTTTGTAAGTCGTACTTAGAAAGTTTTAGGCGCAATTCACTTTGAGCAATTCATTTACTTCAATAACGCACTTGCGCCTAGTGGAGGACCTCGGAGAATGAGCGTATATGTTGCACTTCTGCACATGTGCATGTGCGCGTGACGTACGTGTGCGCACAATGTATTTGCCTTGACCCGTTGGCGCTCTGTCCGTTGCACCTGTTGCACAGCGTGTGCTGCCACCGTAATCGACATTATGGCAAACACTGTCCAAAAACCGTACCTCCACCTAGCGGCCGTGGTCACTCGGACAGGCCTCAAACGGCAGCTGGAAAAAGGCTTTGTCGTTTAGTTTCCGCGGAACAGAAATATGTTTTCTCGTAAATTCGTATTACAATCCGAAGCTATCATGTCTGCTGCTTTTGTGTAAGTCGTACCTTAGGAATTCTCTGACGCAGTTTACTTGTATGTACTCTGCAGGCGCAAGTTGGAATCAGCTAGCGCACGACAGGGGTAACTGGAGATCACAGGGAGAAGTCTTCGTCCTGCAGTGGACATAAATATAGGCTGATGATGATGATGATGACCTTGACGGATTTATTTAACGTCGCCTAATGTCTGTCGTGCTTGTCTAACGTCGGCAACAGCTTCGCTCTACATCAACTTTCAGACGCCGGAATGGAGGCGGATTTCTTTTTTTGATGTAACTCTGCTGTCTTCAGCTCTCGGCATATTTCTGCGTTCCTGCTGCACTTAGACCCGGTACTTCTGCGCTATTGGATCTCTGGAAGGCGAGAAATTTTGTTTGAGAGCCTGCGCTGAATTTCAATTAATTTATGTTTAGGGCACGCCACCGGACATTGTGACACTGTTAGCGAAAGACTGCTCAGCCGTTGTGGCGCAGCTAGTTTGGCGTGTACCGAGTCTTACTGGGACATCTATGTTATGCTTCCTATGCACCCCAACATTACAGCAACTTATTTTGCTACTTTCTGGGGGTGATTTTTGGGTTCGCTGGCCACACAGGGCGTTGCGACACAGTTAGCGAAAGACATGTCTGCTGCAGTGACGTAGTTATTTTAGCGTTGGTTAGTTTTGCGTTGACTGAATCTTACGGGGCCAAGTATAGGACGCGTTTTATGTGCCCTGCCTCCACCCCCTAACAACCTATACCTTCTTTCCGTACTCACGCTTGTCGAAAACGCGACGAGCGAATGCCAAGGGTGATAACACGTCAGTGTGTTTGCACAGGAAAAATGCGCAAAAGAAAACGCCGACGAGTTATAATACCAGGTACTAGTAACGCAAGAACTATGTCTTCTGGATGACTGAAAACAGGCTTCGTACCCAGGCAGTTGTCTTGAGTGCGAGAAGGCATTCTGCGAGCGCATAACACGGTCGGGCTAAGAGCCTCTGTATTGCACACCTCTGTGTGCTTGGCGTACCATCCCGTCGGCTGAGACCAAGTTGTGTCGAAAACGCGTAGTCGCCCTTGTATTTGTTCTCCTAAAGAGCAGGAAATAAGGCAGAATGTGGGAACGCTTGAAAATCAGATGTTTTATCGTATGTTATGAATGGTATTGTTTGCAATGAGTCAGGTGTTTTCTACGCATGTTTGTAGAGGAGTATTGCCTTCGTTCGTAACGTCGCTCATTCACCATTTTTGCACGTTTCGCCTCTACACGCAGTTTTTCTATAAGGTCTAAATACTAAAATGACCCATACTTGTAATTTACTATTTTACAGCTGATGTAGTCCGGTGGAGCTTTGTACGGGAAACTATTGCTGCTTACCCTGGGGCCATAACATTGAATGAACGCACAAAAACCTTGAACGAGTATTTTCATACAGCAAAATCAACATTTCCTCATTTCACAACGCGTCTTGCGTCTCTTTTATGAAATTACATGTTGCACACAGACAAATCTATGTAGACTTGTTAAGATCACTTGCACTCATACTTAATTTACAAAAAAAAGACGATTCCGCAACAACATAGCGCGAGGTTGAGCAGTAGAAGCTAAAACAAATGCGGTTCCTATCAGAGCAGCCGGCGTAACACGTACTAGCCAGAATTCAAACTCCGTGCTCCCACAATCGCAACCAGAAGTGTAATTCAGTTGTTCACATCAGCCGCTTAGAGCGCTACAGCTAATTCGACCTCTGGGTTCTATGGGAGTGTCCGCGCCTGGTTTAATTCCCTTCTCTCTAATTGTTCGCTGCATCATTATTTTAATACTCCACTGTTGTACGGTACGCGATGACGGTAACTTGACGCCGTGTAGACGCGGCGCGTGGGTGAGCATATGCAGAGGGGCGTTTGCCGCTGTCGTGTGCTAAGCAAACCTGAAGGAACTGTTGGTAAAGAGCTTTGTGCAAATTAAACGAAACCCAGCATTCAAGTAAGCACGGACTATAGAGACAGCGCCGAAACATTTCTTGCTGTGATGTATAACAGACGCCAGCGCTCGGCTGAGTGTTCGCACCAATGGCTTGGCCATCGAGCCGCTTCGAGGCTCCAACGAGGGCTACGTTTTGCTCTAAGAAATGTCCTAGGTGTCCTTAGCTATCGCCTAAGGACACCTGTCTGTCGGTCACCTTCGCCTTATTGTCTTCGTTTCTTGTATGCGCGCCGCAGTTTCAAGATGAATAGTTACCAACTCGCCCAACTTTCAGTACTTTTACAATTCATATCGCCTAAGGGACGCGAAGGCGAAAGCCTTGTAAAACACACTGTAAATGACCTTAATGCTTCTTAATCCGCCCTAATCGACTTTAATCCACCTGAACTCACTGTAATCCACCCTAATCAACATTAATCAACTCTAATCCACCTTAATCCACCCTAGTCCAGTTTAATCCTTCTTTATACACCCTAATCAACTTTAATCGACCTTAATCCACTCTAATAACCTTAATCCTCCCTGTTTGACCTTAATTAACTTTATTCCACCCTAATCCACCTTAATCCAATCACTAATCAATAATTAATAACTTTGGTAATAAATAACCATTTCTTATACACGGCTGGAAATGCTTTGCATCGCCTCTGGCCTGTGTTCGCTAGAGCTACACTATAGGGCTCCCTCAGGGAACCATATATACAGTAACTCTAGTCTCCACTTGTGGCCAACGCCCTCCCGCGTCACCACTGACCCAGTGCGCTCCGTTTTTTTTTATTTTGTACCTTACAACGCGACCTTGAATCATCGAGATCTAAGGATTTCGCGTTAACACAAAAAATGACTGTGGCTTAAGTCAGTTATGCCTAGGTGTCCGTAGTGAGAGGTACGGTTAATGCTATTGTTTAGCTTGGTGTTTCATTCCGTCGTTGATCCGCGGTCCTCGCACGAGATGTCGAACTAGACGACGAACCAACCTCATCTGAATGCACTCCACTGGCCGCTTCGTACTTACGACGCTTCTCGAGGTGTGCGGATCGTTCTTTCTCCGTCTCCTCGGCTCGCTGCCTCCTTTTGGATTCGTTCCGACGATGAATCCTGGCTTCTTTCAGTCTCCCCGACTCACTTTCCATATCTGACGACGAATTCCACCGAGCCACCACCTCTATATATGCGATGCAACGCCGGCGGTTGCCAGACAACGGCGCAGCTCGCGGTTTCACCGCCTTCTCCTCTTACGTCATGCGAGATGGCACGGCGAGCGGCGCTGCCAGCTGCGGCGGTTGCTAGGCAACGGCTCAGCTCGCGGTGTGGCCACCGACCACAGCGTAACGGCGAGACTGGGGCCAATGTAGCTCTCGCTACAAAAAAATAGGGGCAGCGTCACACTAAGTGGCGCGAAGACTGGGGAAAACAGCCAAGCTGGTGGCCCAGTCTGTGACCCGTGGCCCTTGACTGCAGCCCGCCGGCTCTAGTCAAAGACACCGCGCGCGTTCGG
Source organism: Dermacentor silvarum (assembly GCF_013339745.2). Lineage (NCBI taxonomy): Eukaryota > Metazoa > Arthropoda > Arachnida > Ixodida > Ixodidae > Dermacentor > Dermacentor silvarum. The sequence goes on along the minus strand of NC_051158.1, from coordinate 150,144,717 downwards.
CGCGAACGCAGGGAAACGCGGACGCAGTCGGCAGCAGCTCTGCGCGTTGCCTCGTTGGTGCTGCTACAATTTTGTTCTCTCTCCATCTATCTCTCATTTTCTCTTTCTCTCTCCCGAGCATAGCACGCGCCACGTGCATGCTCTCCTTCCCTCTCCTTAACGTGCCACGTCCAGGCAACATGTGCATGGCACAGAGTCGACGAGAGTTCTGCCGCCGTCGCGGCGGCTCCCAGCTTTATCTCCCCGGTGACGTGACGGCCAAGCTGCGCCTCCACTCTTGCCAGGGCATGGCTGGAGGGAGAGGGGGCTGACGTTTCGCCTGGGCTTTGGAAGCCCTCACGCTAGAATCGGACAAGCTTCGCTGACCCCCATTTTATCGATAGCGGAAGGGCTGGTGATTTTCTTTTTTGGTCCCACGTGTGACAAGGGTAGTTAAAGGGCGCCTTACAGGTCCCCGAGCCAACAGGGGTATGTGCCATTCAGCTTGGACGCTTTCTGCACCATCACCAGGATCGGCCTACTCTTTAGCGTGACACCACCACCACCACCGCCGAGACTTGTGAGCCTACAAGGCGTCGCTTAATTCGCATGTCTGGTCGTAGGCCACATTTGGACACTATTGCGCAACGATAGACCCTGCTAGCCATTAGGACTCTAGAGGCGTCGGTTGCGGGCGACAAAATGCTGACCACATTTTTATGTGTTCGCCTTCATCCTTGGCCGAGGCTCCGGCAGCTTCTACAGAGCTGCATGCAGCTTCTGATATAGAATTGTGCAGCGTCGTGTACCTTTTCAAAAGAAGCTTGTTACGCTAGCCTGCGCCGGGATGTAACACTAAAGAAACCAGCTGCTTTCAGAGCTGTATAGGTGGCTCGTGCTCGGCACGTGCTGGTTCCACTGCTGCCGCAATCGTCGTCGTCGTCTGCTTGCACAGCTGGCGGTGTTGCCACTAATTATTCCAGCTTAGAATTTCACTTATGTCGCCGTAATGGGGAAGCCGCGTTTACGGGGGCACGAGCCATTCATTTTCTTACGTAACGAACAGGTTTAAGTTTGAAGAAATTTCATAGAAATCCATCTAGAATGAAGGCTCTCGGGAAAGGGCTCGTCGTCGACGTACCGATTCTAGCGTGAGGGCTTCCGAAACCAAGGCAAAATTTCAACGACAACCCGCGGACCGCGAGTTGAGGGAGCGCCATGTGGAGGCCAAACGTCAGCGTCGTCTAGCCCTCCAGGAATGCGACAACGGTAGTGCATGCCTCGGCAACGCTAGCACCAACTTCCCCGGTGCGACGGCCAGGTTTCAACGCGAGTTTCTCAACCGGAACTTCGGAGCCTGCTGCAGTACGTGGGACTGGTTGTGGTTCGAACACAACGTCGTACTCCTAAGCGCAATTCGTTCGGCGGAACACCGAAGAAACACACGACAAGCTTCGCTTACCCCCGTCTCCTCAATAGGGGAAGGGCTGCTGATTTTTATGCAGCTGCCATGGCACATGTCCTATGTCTTGACTACGATTACGGTTTGAATCTACTCAGAGTATTTGTTTCGTTCCATGTAAATACGTATGCACTCATAATAAATATATTAATTCTGAAATATGTTAACTAGATAAGCGTCATATAAAAATTGTTGGCCAACATGAAAAACACGATGCAGCTTCCTGTTGCTCAATACGTGCTACAGAAAAGTGTTTTCCAGCGCATGAAACAAACCCGCGAATACACTCAAAATTCCACGGGACTGGCCGCTCGAGGCACATTGCGTGTTTTCGCGGGCTTCAATTTTCTCATTGACACCTTTAATCTCGTTATAATAGTGAGAAGTAGAATATTGTAGTGTTAGTCAGAAAGAAAGACAACACACTCCGTTTCTGTGTAGATTACAGAAAGTTGAACCGTGTCACCAAGCGCGATGTTTATCCATTGCCACGCATCGATGACGCATTGGATCGTCTACAACATGCCTACAACAAGTTTTTTTCTTCATTGGATCTTAAATCCGGGTATTGGCAAATCGAAGTTGATGAACAGGATCGTGAAAAAACAGCGTTTGTGACACCTGACGGGCTTTATGAGTTGAAAGTTCTCCCCTTCGGTCTCTGTTCCGCACCTTCCACCTTTCAGCGGATGATGGATACCGTGCTTGCTGAACTCAAATGGCAAACCTGCCTCGTGTACTTGGATGACGTCGTCGTGTTTTCGAGCACGTTTGACGAACATCTCGCACGACTCGAGAGCGTCCTCACTGCGATCCGTACTGCCGACCTCACCATCAAGCCTGAGAAATGCTACTTCGGGTTCCAAGAGCTCAAATTTCTTGGCGATGTCGTTGGTCCTAAAGGCGTCCGACCAGACCCCGACAAGTTAGCTGCCGTCGCCGAGTTTTCACCACCAACAGACAAGAAGGCTGTCCAACGCTTCCTTGGTTTGTGCGCCTATTATAGACGCTTTGTCGAGGGATTCTCGAGAATTGCTGAACCTCTGACACGACTTACACGCGATGATGTGCCTTTCATTTGGGCGGACCAGCAGCAGCAGTCGTTCAATGAACTGCGCGAGCGTTTGCAAGCTGCCCCAATACTTGCTCATTTCGACGAAAACGCAGACACAGAAATCCATACTGACGCCAGCAATGCGGGTCTCGGTGCAGTTCTTGTGCAATGGCAAGATGATGCGGAACACACCATTGCTTATGCAAGCCGCAGTCTCACCAAGGCTGAGAAGAACTACTCAACCACTGAAAAAGAATGCTTAGCGGTTGTGTGGGCAATTAGTAAATTCCGACCCTACTTGTACGGTAGACCCTTTAAGGCTGTCAGCGATCACCACACCCTGTGCTGGCTTGCCAACCTCAAGGATCCTTCAGGCAGACTAGCCCGTTGGAGCCTACGCTTACAAGAGTACGACATAACCGTTGTCTACCGATCTGGAAGAAAGCACAGTGACGCTGACTGTTTGTCACGCGCACCGCTCCCTACGACATCATCGGACCCTGACTATGACTTGCCATTTGTCGGCGTTGTCGACGCCGTAAAGATAGATGGCTGAGCACCAGTGCACTGACCCTGAGCTGCTGCCGCTTATCGAGCACAATACAATATTTATCGAGCACTTATCGAGCACGTTACAATATTTATTTAAGACTAATTCTGTAATTAAGCGGAATGCAAACATTTCTTGAGTATCTCCAAGCGACGGCAAACAAATTACCTTTGATCCGTCCAGCTACGTGGCATTTGCTTATTTTTAAATCTTGGTGCATGATAGGACACCCTGTATATATATATATATATATTGGCTGATCATATATATGTTTTCCAGAATTATTAAGCATCGCTTGGTGCACCTACCAAATTTGTAGACCTCGAGCTGATATATTCAGAAAGGGAACGTTACTTGGAAGATAAATCTAAAACCATATTCAACGAAGTAATAATATTCACTAATTAACTTTATAATTATTTACTTTACAGCACATATTGCAATTTCCAAATTGTAGCCGGTGAGATTGTAAGGCGTATCCACTTGGAATGAGTATCGAGAATGCCACCTGTTTGGTGATATGCGCGATGAGACTCGCCATAAGTACATATGGCGAGTCTGATCCACTTACTTCCACTTATTTTTTTACCAAACCCCTCTTTTAAGCATTCAAGCATAACGATAACTGGCACGCCCATGTACTTCGACCCACATTTTGTGAAATCATATCTCGAAAGCGGAGTCATCCTGGAGATTCATTTCTTGCAAACTCAGCGGCTACACCTCGTGAATAGCATTGTTTGCCGTAGAGTAATTAATGAGGAAGCTAATTTGTAAATTTTTGGCATTTCAATAATTCTGTGTTTCAATTTTTCGTGATAGCAATGTGCGCCTCTTGGATCCAGCTCAAGGAGAAGAATCCACCTCAAGGAGAATAATTATGTTAACTGCCACAGGCGATCTTTAAAAATCCGCTGAAATTTAGAAATGATCACCCCTTATATATGACAGAATACGATCAATGTCTGTTGCGGAATTTTGTTGTGTTCGAAATCCCTGCAAGAATAAAAATAAATCAAAATGAGGTACGCGCTTTTGAAGTTGATTTGTGTTGAACTTTATGCAAATTCGCGAATGTTGATATATATCAGTAGACATGAACCGGATTCGATACAACCTCTAGTCATTGCAGTAGCCAAATCAAAGCAAATTTAAATCAATGTACTGTCCCGTATACAATATCGCGCATCATTTTCACAAAGGAACTGCTTACGTAAATACATTGTACGTGTCTTCGTTATATTATGCTAGCTATACATTTGAATACACAAAGTATTTCAAGTTGTGTTTGACTTTTATTCATGGTATGATTCACAACATTATCAAAATACAAGCTATAAT